>NC_139944.1:28353175-28953175 GCF_963454915.1 Gymnoscopelus microlampas
GTGACAGGATGACAAGTGGACATCCGTCAGGGTGCAGATCTGTGATCCCACCATGATCCCACGCACTGAGCTGTGACTCTACTCAACTCTGTTGCTCTCTATCTGGATCCAGCTTTTCTTAGTCATGGTTTTCATCTGTTAACGATTAGTCTTCCATCCAAGTCTTTTTATGTTGTGTTATATTGCATATAACATACGTTTTTATGTTGAGCAGCATAACATTTGAAATTTGAAATGTTGACTAGAAATGTCAGATAATAATTTGGGGGTATTTCCTTCTGCCAATTTACTCATTATTAATTCCCCTGTCACTAATAACACCACCTTGTTGGTCAGAGCAATTTGAAACTCACTTGACAACTTGAGGGAGGTAATTCCTATTCTCTCTTTACCTCATAATTCTCCATCCTGCTATTTTAAGACATTCCTCCTTTAATTTTACAACACAGCAGAGACAGACGGGTAGAGAGAGTGGGTGACAATGCAGCACAGATCATGAGCTGGATTCAAACCTATCACCTCGTGAGGAGGTCTGTGGCAGGTGCGGACAGGCCATCGGGAAGTTCTGGAATAGTACCGGTAGGCCCGTCGCTTTGTGGGCCAGATGGTCTTTCTTGCACACACACAATGTGGTGTGACCCCCCCCCCAAATTGAACTTGCTAGTATTATTAATGATGCAGTACGAGTATGTAACCAAAGTAAAAAGGAAATACAGTATTGTATTGGTTGCTAATTACACCACAATTGGTGACCTCCAGTTGTCGCTTTTTTTTGCCATTTCAGCCATCGCCAGGAGCATAAATCCCATCGAGATGTTTCATCAGGTGAACAGGTTAGTTTTAAGTAATTCATCTTGAAAATGTAAATACAGCAACTGTTGGGCTCATAGATTTGGGACCAATGATGCTAACTGTCACATTCATATAATAAAAGCTCGAAGTTCTTATTGTGAGAGTCCACTTTAATGTTTTTGTCATTTGAGACATTATTTATTTCAATTCATTATTTTGTCTATTACATCTAATGATCCAATAATCTTTCACAAGCAGCGCTTTTGAGAATTATTGCTCAACTTTAGGCTGAAGCCAATTCCTTTTTCGTCCATGTGATATGATCTGCCGGACCACACATTTCAACATGAGGTTGAAGATAAAACTGACAGCGTCTGTAACTTAGACATACTTCTCTGTTTTTGTGTCAGCAGTTTCTTCCCACAGAGTGAAAAACTGCAAGTAGTGTCAAAATATGAGATAAAACCTGTGCAGTACATCACTGTATGGTTTACAAAACAAACCTGGTCCCATAGTAGACTAACATGCTGGAGCCCTTCAGTTTGTATTTATTTGATAAGACTGACTGATCACCTGGCCGATGTGCTTTTGACTGCATGCTTTCACTTATTTATCATTTTTTACATATAAAAATAACAAATATAATTGCCACTGTAATTTACATTCCCAGGCTGATTTTTGTTTCCAGTCCGCCCTCAGTCTGTGGTAAACATAGCAATCCTATGTATCTGAGACTCATTCAACATCCAATCCTCCCGTAATGATTGGGAAAGGCTGCATGGGAAAACCCTACAAGAAATGTTAACCAGATTTAGCCTTCATCATGCCGTCTCCTGTCTGTCTGAGAGACAGGGGCCTTATTGGAGACGTCTGATCTTAGCCTCTCATCTTACAGGAAGTGGAGGTAATATGGTTGGTCATTCAGTTAGTGTGTGTTCCACATGCTGTACACTGCAAATACTTTTATGTATGCGTGTGCGTGTGCGTGTGTGTGTGTGTGTGTGTGTGTGTGTGTGTGTGTGTGTGTGTGTGTGTGTGTGTGTGTGTGTGTGTGTGGATTGAATAAACATACCTCTGTTTTCTCTAACAGCCAGTACTGAGGCATCCTGGTAAAAGACAGACAGAGATGACACCATTACTAATGGCGGTAATGATCAGTTGCCTTTTGCATCAACTCTCTGGCCTCTAGTTCCTCTATACTTTAAGATTAAAGAGACTGCGGTCGCAGACTGTTACATACTGTGATAATTATATCTAACATATATAATAGAAGGTAATAAATTAAAGAAAATAACATAAAGTAAAGTTATTAAAGTTATAAAATGAGTAAGATACTAAGTAGTAATAAGTAACAAAGTGGAGATATATTAATAACTTGGTAAGTTTGCAAAAGAACAGCATCAAAATGCCATAGATTTGTTTGTAATACAATTAGTAAATTATCTAGTGAACTATAGCAATTGTATACAATAATAGTACTTTTTTAAGCTATTTTCTAGGACACTGAATATGTTTTTTTTTTTACCTTTAGGACCTTGGGCTGCAGGCGACAGGGGCATGCTGGGAGCTGGTTGAGGGCAGAGGTCACCTCAGGCGTCTCCACAGCAGCTAACGAGCTACACAGTGCCTTCACTGATTGGACGAGCCGCTCCACATGCAGCGGTAGTTCCACCTGTTTGAGATGAGGATGGGACAAAGACAGACATTTGTTCAGAGGGGTTAACGTTTTAGTTATTAAGTGTGTGCGTGTGTGTGCGTGTGCGTGTGCGTGTGTGTGCGTGCGTGCGTGCGTGCGTGCGTGCGTGCGTGCGTACGTGCGTGCGTGCGTGCGTGCGTGTGTGTGTGTGTGTGTTACCTCAGACAGAAGGAAGGACTCTGCTTCGTTATGAAAGGTGTCCAGAAGTAGAGACAGTGCCTCCCTGTCACACACACCAAAAAACATTATAAAAATAACATACAGCCTGATCAAAGACCTATTCAGCTGATTCAACCATTTACAATTATTTGATACACAGCTTAAAAGTTGATTCAATCTGGGTGTTTGTAAAACTGAGAGATAGATAGCAGGATACAGATATACCAATGCCCTATCACTAACTTCAATATGAAAGCTTAAAGCAAATGGAATATTACATTTCATATTTTCCATTTTAACACTTATAAATGACAATATAATATACATTTCTTCTACTTTATTGGACAGTCAAACGGACTGGAGAAAAACAATTACAAGGTGAATTGGATCCCAACTTGAAGTGACAATTGATGTGACAATTCTTTAAATAGAAATGGCCTTCCTTTGATTATGCGTTTCCTGTTAGTTTAGTACATCTGTCTCTCTAGTCTGCTCTCTCACCTGGTAACGGTCTGTTTGATTGGTCGCTCCTGGAGCAGAATGCTGTGGTTCATGGTGGAGGCCATCTCATCGTCTTCCTCCTGTCAATCATCGGGGTCAGACGTCAACACAAAGAACCAGGAAGAACTTTTACACTACATTTCCTTGCAAATGACATGACAATGTATGCACTGTTGATATGAAGGTAACGTGCGCGCGCGCGTGTGTGTGTGTGTGTGTTCTGACCGTGCGAGCCAGCTCTGTGTTGACGGAGGACCTCTTGGTGAGGAAGAGGCGGATGTCCCACTCAAACTTCAGACACTGCTGGATGAACTCCAGACCTGCCAGAGTCTGAGAACTACAGAGAAGACAGATATAATATGAGATATAAGATCACTTCATCTTTAGCTTGAACATATAAACCATTACCGTTATTTTGTAATAACACTCCTGCAGTACAGTTACAGTTTGACTGCCGTGCAGGCTGAAACTCAAAGAGACAGACACCCTAGAGCGATGGAGCATAAATGCTTTGGGGCCAGAAAAAGCCTGAAGTGAGGAGGAGAATTCAAATCTAAATAGTGTTCAGATACATTCACCAACAGTCAACATACAGGTACTATGTGTCATTCAAGCGCAAAAGCAGAGCCAAGCAATATTGATCTGGGGTGTTTTTCTATCTCGTAGTGACCACAATAGTGACGTTCTGTGCAGTAATCAGGCCATCGCAGAGCTGCGTCACTGCAACTGAAACACTATACAGTGAAGTTCAGCTACAACAAAGGCTTTGACCGTGTTTGACAGGTTATTGTTCTAGGACAGACAGACAGACTGTCTGTCTGTCTGTCTGTCTGTCTGTCTGTCTGTCTGTCTGTCCTAGAACAATAACAGACAGACAGAGAGAGAGAGAGAGAGAGAGAGACTTGTACAGGATGTTAACTGTTCACAGCCACAGGTTATCAGGCTCAAATGTACTTCCTGTGCGCACACACACACACACACACACACACACACACACACACACACACACACACACACACACACACACACACACACACACACACACACACACACACACACACACACACACACACACACACACACACACACACACACACACACACACACACACACACACACCCGCTTAAGTCCGGAAATAAAAACAGCAGACATTCACATCCGCAAAATAAGACAAATTTGATCAACTTAATCATGAATAGTGGCTGGTCAGGAAAAACAGACAGCAGACGTGTGTGTGTTTAGCGCGCACGTGCGTCCAGTAAAAACAAGACCAGCAGTAAGGTGCATGTTTTTAAGGGGAAACCCACTGTGGCTCGTCTAGCCCACATACTGTACATGTTTATGTGTAGCAATGGTTTAGAAACGGCCACAAATGTGGCCTACACGATTATTATTACGAGTGCGTGTGGGTGTGCGTCTGTACCACAAACCACACAAGCCCTCGCCAAGCAATTGGGCCCCCCCCACCCTCGCCAAGCCACTGGACTCCCCCCACCCCTCCAGCCCTCCCTCAACATAGCTGATGGAGCTCAGCTTAAGACTCATTCCCTGCAGCTTACGGGGTTATAATGATGTGCCCTATGAAACAGCAAACGCCTTCACTTTACAAGATGGTACAGTCAACACAGACAGGATGACATGCATCAGACTAAGACATCACATAGTACACACACACACGCGCGCGCACACAGTGGCACTGTGTATTTTTTATTCTATTCTTTGGAACCATGAAGCTCACAATACTTAACCAAATAAAACCCGAAAATAAATCACAATAGTTTTATGTCAGAGCAATTTGTCCTGCATGTGCAGGAGAGCACATATCATTTATCGCATCGATTATGCTTTTGCGGCATGCCTCTGTAAAGGGTGATTTATACTTAGCTGACTGCCGGTGTTGTGTGCTGTAAATAACCAAGCTTTAAGCTCACAACACATCGCACCGTGACAATGTGCAACCAAGTATAACGGGCAATTAAAAGGCAAGATGTATACAGATGGGTCTGTCCGTTCGATTGTGGGTTTGTTTGTACGGGGCTAATGTCGCAAATTATCAATGCCAAATTTATTTTGCACGTAAGCCACATTTATATTGTTTAACGTATTTAACTTACTTAATTCCATAATGGAAATGAAGGGCAAGATAGGAGCAGGATAGGACTGAAACTTTGCCCCAATATGGAGTCATAATTATGTCTCAGAGACGTCACAGATGACTGACGTCACAGACTGACCACATGAGGTCTGAGGTCCAAATGAGAGCAGTGACGTACCTCGTCTTGTTTTCATCATGTTAATATTTTCTTTCAATTCTGACCTATTTTAGACTGACTGAGTGACAAACACTGCTACAGATAAAAAGCATAAAAAAATACAGCAATAGACAAGTCGTTCTTTGATTTCATGAAGCCAATGTCATGAAGTTATTTTTATGAGGTTATGTTATTCTAAGACTTCAAAGCACGACTTCCCAAAAGACTGTTTACTTACAGGTTTATTTATTTAATTCGTACACTCTCAGAGTTAAAGGTGCGCTCAGGATTTTACAGTGTAGCGTAGTTAGCACTTCTATCACACCTCCAGTGTAAGATGCTGTGTCAGCACCAACACACACAATGACATACGTAGATCCACATCATACCACTATCCCCGACTATTTAACATAAACCTGTGTGTGTGTGTGTGTGTGCGTGTGCGTGTGCGTGTGTGGCGTGCATGCGTCCGCGCGCGTGCATGCGTGTGTGCGTGCGTGCGTGACACCAACATGGCATGATTAGTGACGTGCTCAATGTTGGCTCTATCCCCTGGAAGGGGCGGAGGCGGGGACAGCAGGTCCACTGTCTCTGCCCTATCCCAGAAAGGGTTAGCTGTACTGGGCAGGGAGCAGGCGGTCTGCCCCTTGGCAAGGCTCCACCGTAGGGTAGGCCATTCAGCCAGTGGAGGGAGGGAGGCAGGGAGAGAGAGAGAGAGAGAGAGAGAGAGAGAAGCTCCAGTGAAATTCATCCAACAGCAGGGTTGTCGCAATAACAGTATTATTGCAATACCGTGATATTAACAAGCCAACCACAGGGGGGTGGGAAGCAACCGCTTCAACCGCACGTTCCTCCCAATTGTCCGTTCTCATCCGGTTTCAGACAGTCCACTCCGCTTTTCAACACAAAAACAATGGCAGCTGCTCTGGTCTCAAAACCATCGGCAGTTTGGGAACATTTCGGCTTTCACTCGAATGCAAGTGTAGAGCCAGCCAATTTTGAGGAGGTAATATGCAAAATCAGCATGGAAAAAGATCCTTGTGAAGAAATGCGGAAATACATTGAATTTGAGGTTGCATCTTGCTATCTGTCAGAGCTCAGATGCCACAGCACCAAGTCGCAGAGCAGCCTCATAAGGGATAACTCATGGCGGTGCCAGCCGATAGTTATAGCCACTCACAACGAGAAAAAAAGGGGGTGTCAGCCGTGGCAATAATACCGCAATATTGCACTGCTGGGCCACCCTGAAGCACTGCGGGTGAAATTCAGTGTGTGTGTTTGTGTGTGTGTGTGTGTGTGTGTGTGTGTGTGTGTGTGTGTGTGTGTGTGTGTGTGTGTGTGTGTGTGTGTGTGTGTGTGTGTGTGTGTGTGTGTGTGTGTGTGTGTGTGTGTGTCAATGCCGCACAATCCCTAATGACCTACAACTGTCAGAACACATATTCCCATAATTCCAAGTGCCATGATTCCAGCGGTCAGTCATTCATGAGATACAACAGCAAGTACACATCAGGACACAATGTAGATGGAACTCAATACAAAGGATTCAGGAAGAAAAAAAAGGGGGTGCAGGACATGTGAGAGAATTATGGGATCAATGCCAATACTTTGTATTCTCAATGTGGGGTCCCCAGGGGTCCTTGAGGGGGTTCCAGGGGGTCCCCATTAAAATGAGGAGCAGTTGAAACACACTGACCTATTTAATTTTTTTGTTATTCCAAAATATCTGATCTACAAGCTCACAAAATCTTGCATTGCGATGAGTGTATAGATGTGCTATTTTTGAAAAAAAGAACCCTCGCACACAGTCTTTTCAAATGGGGGTCTGTGGCGAAATACATCAATTTAGGGGTCCATGACACGGAAATGTTTGAGCACCACTGCTCTATCATTGTTAGCTTGTAGATCTAATCCCAAGAGAACTCCTTACTTGTTGAGGTACTCGGCTTGTCCGCAGACTTTGAGCAGGTAGTCTTCTACATCGATGTGGTCCAGATCATCCTGGGCATAGCATAATGTTTGGTAGATCAGCAGGTCCACCGTAGAGGAACCTGACACACACACACACACACACACACACACACACACACACACACACACACACACACACACACACACACACACACACACACACACACACACACACACACACACACACACACACACACACAGAAATAGGAAGGTCATTACAGGGGAGAAAGGGAGGTTCATAGGAGTTAATGGCCGTGGTCATAACTATAACTAAAAATAATATAGTTTTAGTTATTATTCCAACTCAAGTGCGTGGCGCAACTATAATGATAACAGCAGTGGGGAACGATATCGTTGGAATCACTTTCAGAGTGATTTGATGAACGATGAAACTGACAGCCAAACAAAATAAATCAACATTTACAGGGCATCACATTCAACATGAACTCTCTGAAGTTATTTTGGTCCTTACTGATGTCCTCTTTGATGATCGTCAGGATACCATCAAATTGATGTTGACTCATTGACTCATGATGAATAGAATTTGTCTTCAAAAGCGTGTTTGATTCTAAACTCTCCCCTGTAAGTTTGTAGATTGATATTTTTGGTGAGGAGATTTGGCGTACAGTGAAAAAGGAGCAAACAAATGATAGACCCCTGGGGGACCCTAGTCAACGAAGAATGTAGTATTTAAACCTAATTTATGCTCTTTGCAGTGTTTCACTGCAAGAGTGTTTATCAGAGCTGAGCACAGGGCTCAGTGCCAATCCTCTGTAAACCCTGAACAGAGCTCCAAACTCACCAGACATGACCCCTACACAACACTTCAAAGAGCATCAATTAGAGCATCAATTACGCTTCAGTAGGGAATCCATGCGTTTGATCGGTCATTCATTTTTAATTGCCGGTGGGGATACGTTTTTTCCCCTGCTTGTGGTCAGAGTCAGACTGAATTAAATACACTGTCTGAAATGTTTTGATATCGCAATTTAATAAAACATGAATGTTAACCACAATAACCCCGGCATCCCTATTTTGGGAAAATGTAATGAAAGAGCATAATTTAGGCTTCATAAAGACACATAATTGATTAAGTGCTAAGTTAGCTGAGAGAGTGGTTGTGTTAACACACATTGTTCTCAATGAGTCACTACGAGAATTAGATGGATTCTTCAAGGCCGATATCAATTCAGATATTTTGGAGAATAGGATGGCAAAGATTCCGATACCCGCAATTAATGTAGCGAAACTCAAACATTCCACTGCCTGCGCAAACGCCTTCAGTCTAGACAGACATGTTCATTGTTTACCCTATTTTACATTTCAAGCACTTTAAACACTCTTTCTGACCATGTAAGATTAGTGCTTGAAATGTAAAATGTAAATGGTGTTTCTTTATTACGACACTGGATAATTAACATATTTATCAACAAACTGCATACATAGTAAAAGTAAAAGTAAAAGAAATAGTAAGCCACATAGGCCCGGTATGACAGAGGGAGGGAAGGAGGGAGGAAGACAGACAAAGCAAACGATAGAAAGACTGTGAGAGGAGATTTTTTTATTCTGTGCCAGGAATAAAAATCTCTTCTTCTCCGTTTGTGTAATCTCTCCTTCTCTCTCTCTGCTGAATAGAAATCAGTGGTCTCATTGACAGTCACAGGCAGGGCGTTGGCAGGGTGCCTGTCAGTACGACTCCACAGAGGAGAACAGGCCACAGAGTGAGAAAAGTGTTAGTGTGTGTGTGTGTGTGTGTGTGTGTGTGTGTGTGTGTGTGTGTGTGTGTGTGTGTGTGTGTGTGTGTGTGTGTGTGTGTGTGTGTGTGTGTGTGTGTGTGTGTGTGTGTGTGTGTCCAGACCGCGGGCTTCCCGAGGCTTACAGAGGGATCCCCCTCTTGTCAGCCAACTCTTCCCCACTTCTCCCACAGACCACAGTGACGAACACAAGGAAGAGGGAAACACCATCCCAGAGCGGCCAGTGGGCACGTGGGTGCCATTTATCCATCCTAAATCCTCTATCCTGAAATCCCACTGACGTGTATTGAAACAAACTTGTTTCAGTGCTTGTTCAAAACTATTTATTTACACTAGAGATTCGGGTGCTTGTGTTCAAAAGGATCCAATGTAGTTATTACTTAGTAATTGGTTAAATATTTATAAAACCCACAAACTTCACCACTTTCACTTTCAAAATGTAAAAAAAAAGCCGAAGTATAGCCTCACAATGCATCGCATCAGCTATTTTCGCTACTTTTGCGTGACCCAGCTGAATGACAAAGTTGGGCATACTGTAAGTTACGGGAAAGAATATATAAATAGATGAAATATGCCCCGACAGGAACGATATGAATGAACAGTGTTAAATGCTTCAAAGCCACAGAGAGAGAGAGTCTTACCATCACAGGTGAAGGTGAGGGGCTCCCTGAAGTGGTCACTGATGACAGTGACCTTCACGCCGACCCCCAGGTTCTGCAGCAGCTCCTCGCTGCTGACCAATTGCGACCACACAAAGCCTGCGTTCTTACAGCGCTCATTGCACGGGTAGGCTGAGCGCAAACTGCAAACACACCAACCACAGGGAGAGACATTATCAGTGGCAGGTTTACTACTTACATAAATTGCTATCCTATATTTTATTTTTCAAAGATGTATATATATATTAGATACATTATTTGTGTGTGAGTGTGTGTTTTGTTTTTTCAAGCTTGGGAGTATTTTGGAGAGATGAGCTCGGATCTTACTTCAAGCTCAACTCTTATTATATTCCAGATTTAATCAACAGCAGAGTAATTCATGATTTGCTAATATCTTAACACCCTCTTAATCATGAGCAAGTGTAAGCTAAACAATAAACTAAGCCCAACTAACCTCTGCCTCAGAGATGAAGAGCTGAGATAATACCTTGAGACATGATCACAGACTAACCCTAACACAGTGTTACATGCAGGACAAGACAGTTTGAAACCATTATTTTAACTGCACTTTTGGACAGGATCCTTATTGGAGGATTAAGCGCGATTTATTACTCCTTTGTACGAACATGTGACCAAACCACATGGATACCCAAAACAAAGTTAGTAGCCTACAAACAACATTACACATATATAGTATATCATTGCCGTCGGGCAGAAACCTTGTATCTCCATATTTCAACTTTATGTTTTGTTGTAAATAGTGTCGCACAAGAGTATCAAACATACAGTAGTTGATCTACAACCTCAAAACCTATCGCAAGTGTTTTGAGCTTGTAGATATGCTTTTCTTATTAAGTGAAAGTGAAAGTGAAAGTGGTCAAGTCTGTCTGGATTTTATAAACATTTCAGCAATGAAAAGTGAACAAGTGCTTGTAACTAAATAATAACAACTACATTGGATCCACTGGAACACAGGTTATTTTTTCCATTTCCTGAAAAGAAACAGTTTTGGACATACAGTACAAGGTTTCCATCTAACAGCGACGATATCTAAATGTGTGTTCGTGCGTGAGTTTGTCACTCACACGTCCAGCATGTGA
This sequence comes from Gymnoscopelus microlampas, assembly GCF_963454915.1. Lineage (NCBI taxonomy): Eukaryota > Metazoa > Chordata > Actinopteri > Myctophiformes > Myctophidae > Gymnoscopelus > Gymnoscopelus microlampas. The sequence goes on from NC_139944.1 coordinate 28,364,057, forward strand.
CAGAAGGCAGCCACCTCCTCATCTCTCTCTTCAGACACCTGGAAGAGCTCATAGCCAAACCCATTCATCCTGGAGCCCAGTGACACCTGTGACACACACACACACACACACACACACACACACACACACACACACACACACACACACACACACACACACACACACACACACACACACACACACACACACACACACACACACACACACACACACACACACACCATTTTCAAACAGTGTATAGCAGGATGTGCTGAAAATGCGTAACAATAAAGCTCTGATGTCCCGTCTCCCCCAGTTCCGTTTCGCCTTTACAGTCTCGAAAATAAATCCTACGGTAAATTTAATTCATTAAAGCATGTCTAGCTTGCTGCTTGTTTTCAAATTCAAATATACCCGTTTAACATATTTTAAAAATACATTTCCATCATTTTTATTAACGGAAATGACAAACATATGACAGCTTCCTGTCGCAACTGCGCCAGCTGCGTGGCGCTCTGTAGTATTTGAAGATTGTGGAAGATTTGATCAACAGCATTAAATCTTATGTTCTTCTGGTGTGAAATACTAGTTTCCTGCAAACCAGAATTTATAGATTACAAAATGAAGCTAAGCCATCGCTGCACTCAGTCCTCTGAATTTAAAAAGAAAAATGATTAACCACGAACAGCTGTAGGGAAAACCAAACTTAATCAAAGCAATGAAGCTGTGTGGACTACTCATTACAGCCTTCACATGAATGTGCACTCATGCTGATCAGCCTGTTTTTGTCCACTAAAAAACAAAACAAACCATGTCATGGTGTTAGCTTAGAAGTGGTTCTACCAGTGTGATATCTGATATGGTCCAATGAAAGTGGAATACAAAAGCCTGATTCATACTTAAAAGCTCAAAATGCATCGCGTGCGATGTGTTGTTAACTTGTAGAACGGCTATTTTCTATGCGGGACATGATTATACAAATCATGCTAATTTCATTTTCTTGATAGCTCAAGTGAAATGAATGACCAGTGAAATAGCCTACTACTATTGTAAAATCAAAACATATTCTTCTGACAATTGCCACAACTAAGTATATTGGCTACACTTCAGTGTGTGCAATCAAAACTCTGTGAAAGTTCATTCTAGTCTTTCGCAGTTCCTCAGATAAGACGATGTCATTTTATCAATTTATTCATATTTATGTGTTTTATTTTCTCTTTTTCAAAATAATCTTTTCTTTTTGCTTTGCTTTCTCCTTTATAAAATATATCTTTATAATTATATTGTATTTATATTTGAATACAAGTATTGTTTATTTAATTTAAAAAAGAGAATGAGATCACAAATTGACAGCCTGTCTGACATGAACACTGTCTAGGCTTCAACAATAAATGAGTATTTAAAAAAAGAAAATGTCTGGGGCATATGATTGGCATATGGAGAGGTCAAAAAATATTATGGTTCTTACTGGGTCTGCGGATACTCGCCGATGGTTCTTGTTGCTCTTCGGAACCGGAACGTAAGTCCGGGGCGGTACCTGAGGGGGGAGGGTCTTACTCCGAGCTACGGGCTTGCCCGCCTGGTCCCCGGGGGCCCGCTTGCTCCGCGGCGCCTGCCAATCCCCGTTGAGCCTGGACAGGGAGTCGTTGAGGTTGTCATAATTCAAGGACTCTCCCATGGTCAGCTTGGGCAGGTCCACCTCCGGGGTGAAGAGGTTGACGTCCCTCGGCATGGTGGAGCCACGGGACGAGAGGAAGGGGTTCTCCGAGCTCGATGAAGGGGTGATGGGCTGCCGCGGGGGGATGGCAGGAGGAGTGTCATCTGGAAGAGGGGTGAAACCTTTGGGGACAGATCCCGACACCGGCCCGAGCGAGTGCCCGTAGCCGGGGTCTGGGTATTCATGGTCCTTGCGGACTTCCGGACTCTCGAGGATATACAGGGGTTCTTTGCTGTAGCTGCCCTGGGGAGGGGCGGGCCTGGGCGGGGTCAACCTGGGCAACTGAGACCCTCCCGGCTGAAGGTGGTTCAGGGACGAATCCGAGCCGGAGAGCCCCCTGAGAAGGCTCCCTCCTGGGGGGCTAGGGATGGGACGGCTGGGACAGGGCCGGGGCCGCTCTATGGAGGCGGGCGCCTGAGTCTTAGGAGCGGGAAGGGTCTTGGAGCTGCTTTGATCGGCGACTCGAGTGCCGGCCTGGGTGTTCCCCGGGCTCCCCTGGTCCTGCTTGAGACGGGACAGGGCGTCGTACTCCATCTGCAGCGCTTCGGCCAGGACCAGCTCCTTCTGACTGAGGCCGAGGCCTTCCAGACCCCACCCCGACTCACTGCTCTCCTTCTGGGTCTGAGCTGCAGACATGATGGTGGCCCTGGAGGAGAGGGGAGGAGGGCGGAGGAGAGGGGGAGAATAGCAGGGAGAGGAGGACTGCTAGGGGAACCCCCGTGGACACATATGGGCATGAAATATGGGCTGTGGAGAGACAGGGGTGGGGGGGGGGGGCGGAAGGAGAGTGAGAGAAAGGATGAGGATTCAAGGGGAGGGAGAGAAAAGATGGAGATGTGTGAGCTTTTAGAAGGTCAGAGGAACAGCATTTTGCATTGACACATTTAACCACTAGAACCCCAGCATGGCTATTCTGGGGGGAACATTTGCCAAAAATAGCCGATCAACTCCTCAATGTTAACTTTTAGCTGCAATTCGTACGTGTTATGTGTTTTGTCTCCCGCATGAGACCAAATTTCTACCACTCTTCCAAGACGGAATTCCTTCTTATCTAGGGGAGGTATTCTGCTTATGAGCTTGAAGGTCAAAGTTATATTTCCTCTCACATACAAACATTCCAACAATGAAACATGATCTCTAACACTTTTCATAAACCAAGTTAGGCCCACAGGTCACTAATGTGCCTACTGTACATAATATGTACATAGATATACAGTGAGCATTAGTGAACTAAGTGCAAATACATGGTGTTTTTGAGGAAAGCTACAAACTACATAAGAAAAGAAGAAGATATATTATTTCATGTTAATTATGGCATTCTGGTAATAACATGTGTTCAACATACTGTAGTGCACTCATGTATTGAGGGTTTGGGTGACTATGCCAGTGTTTTTCAACCGTTTGAATTTCAAGGACCCCCAGTTTGATATTCATTAGGCCACAGACAAGTGTACACAAGTGTTATTTGACCTCTAATGCACAAAACCCTCAGGATGCACAGTTAGCGCATGGATGCAATTTTTCTTCCGCTCCATGCTAACAAATGGAGCTCCACTCGCACTCATTAAGATTTTTCTTTTCCGCTATGGTCGGGAAAAAAGTGCATGTCTGCACGAGTATTCTCATAGAAATACAGTAACAGTATATAGGGTGACCAGATGTCCTTGTTTGGCCAGGATTGGCAAGAATAGTCGCGTGCAATAAAGCACGAGTGAGCGGACTGCGGACGGATGCTTTTCTGGTGTTCTGTGCGTTACGAGTGTACAAATAGAATTTGGTTCCTAACTATCAATCATTTAGGACCCCCTGAACCCACCCAAGGAGCACTGGGGGTGCCCGAACCCCAGGTTGAGAACCAATGGACTAAGCGGTGGGATAAATAGGGGTAAAAAAAGAGAGAAACCTCTTCCATCTTCAAATCCCTCACAGCCCTAAACCCTGACCCGACCTCTAACGACCTGTTACCATGGTGACGTGGCCTGCCACTCCCACTTGTGGCCAGAGACCGTGACCTCAAGCCCACAACAGACTGCTTTCGGAAGTTCCCAACTTCCCATACAGCTGTTCTTACAGCTGTGTGTGTGTGTGTGTGTGTGTGTGTGTGTGTGTGTGTGTGTGTGTGTGTGTGTGTGTGTGTGTGTGTGTGTGTGTGTGTGTGTGACGGAATCCCCACTGCAGCAGATGAATGAAAGACAGCAACAGATGAAACAGAGAGACAGGGAAAGCGACAGAGAGAAACAGAGTTAACCCATTAAAGACCGGGAAAATGATCTGTGTCATTTTTAGAAGTATTTGGCTATTAAAAAATATATTTTAGAAAAATCATGAAAATGAGTGCAAATCTTTGAATATATATATATATATATATATACATTTGTAACTCAAATCTTATTGCTTCTGGGGATTCTACAAATGTCTTCTAAATCCTAACAGTTTAAAAAAAAACATATGTTGCTATATATCAGTGGTGGTCAAACGTTTTCATGTCAAGGACCTGGATCAAGGATATGTATTTGGCAAAGATTTGAGTTACAAATGTTTGCTTAAATGTTTTTTATATATATATATATTCAAAGTGCTCTGTGGCGCGCTATGAGCTTGTATATCTACTATCTATACGCTATATGCGTTCCCCGGCCTGATGGATTAACAGACACATGGATTGACAGATGAGGCCCAGTCTCTCTCTGACTGACCAGACTAACAAACAGACTGAGACACAGGAGATAAAAAGTTGGATGCAAGGGGGACGAAACCCACAGAGACAACAAGGCCAGTGTGAAATAGGAGGGAGGTCCCCCATGTCAGATGTCCTGCTAAGCCCCCGGAGCGCGCCAACCCTCGACCCCCCCCCCCCTCCTATCCGTTACTAAACTGACGTGAACAAGTATCTCCATTTAACTGCGGAGCCTTTGTGAGCGCCGTGTGGGTGAGAAGTTACGGCTGAGGCCTTTCCCAGACCGACCGAACCCGTGGGGAAAATACTGCTGACTCAGCCTATAAGCCAGTCAAGGCAACCCCCCAAATCGATATGTATTTATTTGGCCACGGACTCCCCATTTGGAAAAGGTCTCATGCCAGGGAAGCCCTTTAAAAGAGGATTTTTCCCCCCAACAATAGTAGATCTACAAGCTCACAGCCTTGCGATAGGGCTTAGGTGTTTAAACTGTTCCTCAATTTGCTGGGGAACCACTGGAAGCCTTTCCAAGGACACCTGGGGGTTCCTGGGCCCCATTTTGAGGACCACTATAAGCTGATGCTATTTAATCTAGCACTTATCTTTTATTGTTTATCTTCTAATAAAGTTGGTTCCTTCCTTTTCTTTATGCAAGCAACATTGGGCACTTAGAAAAGCGCTATATAAACCTGCGCTATTATTATTATTATTATTATTATTATTATTATTATCTGATAAATCAACTGAGGATGTTTGCTAGACCAGAGAGCAGCAAATTCTTTCTCATCTTTTAACAATAGAGTGACGATCAAACCAGCAACAATAAGCGGGCCATTTGCTTTGGGAATTCATCATTTTGATATCCAAGATACTCCGCCATGAAAAGAAAATAGGTTTTCGGTGGACTGGAACAAGTCACACACTGGAATCCAGCATCCCAACAACTGGCCCTCCCCACTCCAGCTACAGTAGGATATCTAGGAGTCATTAGCATCTATCTATAGTAGTGGTTCTCAAGCTATTTTTACGCTATCAGAGTTACAGACCTGTAAGGGTCCATTTGCCTGGACCCCACTTTAAGAACCCCTGATCTACAGTATCTGTACTCTCTAGGTTAACCAGGTCATAACAGGTGAACATTCAGCGAAGATAGCACATCTACAAGCTTGTAGATCAGTTATTTTCGGTGAAGAGATTCGGTGAGATTTGGTAGGAGGAAAAATGGAGGGGGCCAAGTACAGGCCACACTTTGCCCTTTCCACAAAATACAGTTTAAGTGATTAAAGAGCATTACATCTGTATTATGCAGGATTATTGTGTGTGTGCGTATGTGTGCGTGCGTGCCATGTGCGTGTGTCTAGGGGGGCTGGCCCACGGCCAGACTTGCTGGTAAACAGTGAAGTCAGCTCCAGACGTCAACAGATGGGCGAGTCAGACACAGCCATGTCTCAGCTCTCTCTAGAGCTGGGACTGCCTGTCAACCTCCATGATCATTAGTTCAATTAGCCATAGCACTTTGAACACATAGTAAGGGATTGATTGAAAGGATGCATGCGTTACTAAGCCTGCTAGTTATTTGGTAGACGTCAATGTCATGCTGTTACAAAGAAAAAGAGAGAGGACAAAATCTATGCACAATGTACTGTAGGCCTATGTGTACTGTATGTCAGGATCCAAAATGTATTTTTGCTAAATTTATCGCCATCGTTTCTATAGCCTATTTTAACTATTTACTTAACAAGGTCAGCAGCACCTCACCAATACTGGTGTGCGCCCTCCTCCCTTTTGTTTTATAGCCTATTTTAAAACACTAGATGTGTACGTTTTTTCAAAAATAGAAAATGCAAAAAAATGTGGAACTTCTGAAAACCTTTGAACGTTTTCATCTATAATAACATGCCACAAAATAAGGACGCCAGGTTCTAAAGTGGTAATAATTGGGACATGTCGGCTGCAATTGCTGATACCGATGATCGAATAATGGCCGATATACTGGTCTGGCTCTAGTGAAACCTTGCACTAACAACGTGACACACCAGTTGGAAGCAAATCAATGCGTTTGAGAAGGGTGGGGTTGTTAAACTGATCAAACTCCATTTGGATAACAGCCAAACAGCCAACAGCTGACTGAGAATGCTGTTTAGATCCAGTTGCTTTGCCAAATTCCCCAGCATTTGGCACGTTTTGTTACCAATCTGTTAAAAGATGAATATGAAATGTTCAAATAGACGTTGTCCTTGATAATGTGTGCATCATATGTGCATGCATTGTAGGCATGGAAAGAACAGGTTCAACATCCAGCTTAACATACACGTCCGGCCATTCTCTCTATCGTAATTATCTGGTAAAAGTGTAACATTGTGTGGGTGCCGTGGTCTGTTATTAGCTCTCAATTTGTGTCACAAGCACTGGCACAGAGATATAATATGCACCAAACCCAATCATTATGTTGGCCCGGATCCCCCAAGGGTCTATGCCTGCATGGTCCCCTTGTTTTTAACCTAAAAATAGCCTATCTACAAGCTCACAATGCGCCGCAATAGATCTGCTATTCTCTGCAAATGTTTGCCTATCATAACATACCCAGAATAGGAATGCTGGGTTCAAGTTTAAAAACTCCATCATATGCATGGCAGTTACTACACGATGGAAGCAACGGACTACAAACCAAGCACCCAAACGCTGAAGTGTACCTACTGTACCTTACCATATATCTAATACTAAATTACCCCCCCCCCCCTCCCCCCCACAGAAAGAAAAAAAACATTCCAGATCTCACATCTTCCACTGCTCTTAAGGTTTTTTTTTTGCTGCTAAAGTTCCTTTTAGAATGTGGGCCTTGCCAGTACTTTTAACCTTATTTCTATATTTGTATATCATTTTTATTTCATTAGAATGCAGTATTGTCTTTTGTATATTGTATTGCTATTGCTAGCACAGCCTTGCAGACATGCCAGAAGTCTGCAATCCAGTTACGCTCTGGATTACGAGCATCTGTTAAATGCCTACATTCTAAATTGAAATTGTATGCCATTGCCAACATTTCTCTGCTTGTGCCTGTGAATGAGTACCCTCATTCACAGGCACAATCAAACCCTCAATCAAAATTGATTCTTGATTCAAAGTGGTTAAGCCTAATTTATACAATCGTTTTCACTGGAATCGGTTATTTTTGATGAGCAACACGGTCGTAGTATAAATCATCATCCACCGGCACCTAGTCTGCAGTTCCCAGGGAGCGAGACTTCACCCGTAGCCCAAACTAGTGAAAATAGCAGATCTACAAGCTCACAACGCGTCGCATCGCTGTGAGCTTGTAGATTTGCTATTTTGCACTACTTCTCTCACTTCTGGAAATCATTAGATTTTTTTGATTTTTATTTATGAACTACTTTTGAAAAATGTTGGACTTGTTTTTAAATAATGAAAAGTTGTGATTTCTTTGTTTAAACTACTCGCAACCCATCAAACTTGGTCCGCGACCCAAACATGGGTCCCGGTGTAAATGGCTCATACTATTAGAACCTTTATGGGGGTGGGGGGTAATGGAGAGAAGGATGGCTGGAGGGAAGGTGGGGGGGGGGGGGCTGCCAGACCCCTGCAATCTATCCCCAACAGGGAAATAAGCTCTTTAAATTAGGGGCAGGAGTGGGGGTTCCCACTCTGAAAGAACAAAGGGGCCAGTGCTGGGGGCTGTGTGTGTGTGTGTGTGTGTGTGTGTGTGTGTGTGTGTGTGTGTGTGTGTGTGTGTGTGTGTGTGTGTGTGTGTGTGTGTGTGTGTGTGTGTGTGTGTGTGTGTGTGTGTGTGTGTGTGTGTGTGTGTGTGTGTGTGTGTGTGTGTGTGTGTGTGTGTGTGTCACGTGAGCGAGGTCATACTCAGACAGATTCACACGGCTCGGGCACCTCAAAGACAAAGGGGCTGCTGTCATCGGCATACAAACATACTCACGCACACACACACTCCTGGCCCACGCTCCATCACATCCCAGTGACACTAGCACACACGCACACAAGCGCACACGCGCACAAACACACACAGTAGTAAAGAAATGCTGACAAGACATAATGTGACATGCTGTGAAACACACACACAAACAGATACACAGGAAGTGCAGTTTACAGTTTGCCACACACACACTCTCCTGCCCCGCGGTCTAGCACATGCGAGTGACACCAGCACACACACACACACACACACACACACACACACACACACACACACACACACACACACACACACACACACACACACACACACACACACACACTCCTATGAGCCTATCCAGTAAAACAGAGTCCCACTGGGGCCAGCTGATGCCAGCATTGCTGGGCTGATGATGATGAAATGATCACCCCCACACCATCTCTTCATCCCTATACCTTCAAATTACCCCATACACACAAGCCCCCCCCACATACACACACACACACACACACACACACACACACACACACACACACACACACACACACACACACACACACACACACACACACACACACACACACACACACACACACACACACACACACACACACACACACACACACACAGTTTTGACCTTGATCATTGTATTTTTATTTTTGTACACTCTGTTGGGGAGGCTTGGTAAGTACAATAATTTAACTGCCTGCAATGTTGCCCACAGCAGTAGTGTAAACTAAAGTGCATAAGACAATAAAAAAGCTTGAAAAACACCCTTTGCCTTCACAAGAGCTTGGCTAAATCTGCATTATCATCTTTTGTTTACCTTCACTCATTCTCCTTGTCCTAACTTGAACTTTGACCCTTACCTTAGCCTCGTCATAATCTTGTTTCAACCAGGACATTCTGTCCATTAAAGGCAGAATGGGGCAAGGGCCACACATTCGGTACACACAGACGCACGCACGCACACAGAGTCAGAAACTGCACAACCAAATGTCACTGCGTTTGAATTATTTAGCCAAAGCCCACTAAAAGAATAAAACATAATTCATGGCTGATGTCTTCTTCACGAATTCAAAATACGCAGTATATTCATCATCTACTTTGCTTCAGGCCCAGCTCGACTTTCTACTTCAAGGATGTAAAATCTACATTGTGTCTTTTTTATAAGCTGCAGATCAGACACTGTAATATAAATCCCCACTAATTGAAACCAGGACAATCCCCATACCCATGCAAGACTGTTTCTGAACTATGGGATACTGTGCGTGCGTGTGCGTACACACACGTGCACTGCAGAGAGGGAGGGTGAGATGAAACTGAAAACAGAAACAATGTGACATACTAAAAACTGTGTATGTGCACATGTCTTCATGTACAGTATGTTCACACTTCACATTCACAGTATGTCACAGTGATGTACACAAAATGACTACATGACGTCATGATAATGTTGCTGAAAATATCCAGAGCCAGAGAATTTTTTTCTTCCATTTTTGCTCTGCAATTCCTGTTGTGTTCTGCCATATTTGTTGCCATGCATAAATGTTTATTTTGTTCTGACACCAATTATAAAATGTTATGTTCTGTCATGTTTGTTTTGTTACTCCTGACGTGTTGTTTTGCACTGTACTGTATGTGTGTGGCAAAATACTTTCCCGCCAGGATCTGGGAGAGAGTGGAGACTGCCACAGGGATCACATTTTGTTCACTGGAGAAAATAGTCAGTGAGTCATTCACAGGTTCATTTCGTTCAGTGAATGAGACCATCAGTAATTTTTGATACTGTGGCTAGTATACGGTCCAATGAGGAAAGCGGAACAGTCTTATCACCAGTGTAGCCAATCGAAAATTTGCAACTGACTGCTCAAATGTCTAGGCTGGATACCATGTAGTATGTATACCTAAAGTGTCCAACTGGAAGTACAGGAAGTACAGGGCTACAGGAAGTCCTGGTAGGCTGGACAACATGTAGCCCTCTACTTCCTGTACTTCCGGTTACACACTTTCGGCAGTAGTTCTTTTTCAGGCTTTATCTCCTCATGAGATGGAGATAAAAGTGAGAACGAGGTTCCAAATGACTGCGAAATGAAACAATATTTTCATTAGTTCATTTCATTCACCCAAAAGCTTTAGTTCTTTTGAATGAATAATTTGCGAACGACACAACACTACAAAGCAGTCGGCCTCAAGCTGATCAAACGAATCGGAGCTAACGTAGTCTTCATGATATGATTTTTTCAAGCAATAGTTATAGACAAGTAACAGTGGAATGTTTACCTTTCACCAAAATCACGGTGTATCACAAAAGGCAGACATGTAACAACACAGACATCAGACTGCATGAAATAAACTAAAATATAAATACACAACGCCATATAGAAATGTAGAGGGTAGGCCAACTTAAGCAATGAACTACAGCTGAGCAGATTGGCTGCAAGTACTAACAACTAGTAAATAATAAGTTAGCAGCAGGGCTTGACATTATAACTGGCCCGCTGCTCCGGACGCACTACTGCAAAACTCTCGGATATATTTACCTCGGTTGGTCACACATTTCAATAAGTATGTATCAGTGAAGTCTCCCATCATGAAGTAAGAACAAATTGGCTGCTGTGTGAATAGGATTAATTAGGCCTATATAGCCTCCAGACCTGGTTGGTCAGTCATTCCAATCAGCCACAGACAGAGATGTAGTCCAAAATATGAGTACACACAAACAGGCAAACCAACACTCTGGCAGAAGAAGAAAAACATACTATACAGGACTTGTTATACATAATGGGCATGAGCAGTCGCAAAACTGTGTATTTCAAATAAAGATGAGACGGTTAAATGGACTAATTTATACAGTATGCTGGCACAGAGACTAGAGTATGGCTGTTCTATTCCCAGCAAAATATGACCATTCCTATCCGTGAGCCTCCAGTCTATGCCTGGGATTCCTATACCATACATAGTCGTATGCCGTACAGACGGCATTCCTAGCTATACAGTCCTGCCAGCTACTAGATTTTCCCAGCTAAGCTCACTCAAGCAGTGAGAAAAAAAACATTAGTCAGCATTTTCTCCGCAACAACCGAAGTCTTTAATACTAAGCTGACAGTCACATTTTATTTTGGCACAGTGAGATTTTAATTTAATGTATCTAATGTAGCCTAGTGCGAAGACTTAAAGTGTAAAATGTTCATATTTAGTGAGTCCTGAAACCTGTTTTTTAATGTATAAGAATTGTTGATTTATGGACTACACTGAAGGTCTGCAAAGGTCTGCAAGGTCTTGTTACGCTAAATAAACTTTGCATGTGGATAGGCCCCTCGCTGAGCAAAGCAACCACCTACACAGGGCGTTGGGTGTAGTGTGGCCAGCTCCCTGGTCTGCAAGTACTGTATGTGACTGTGATTGCATGAAAGGGTATTGGTGCTGAAGAAGATTAATAGGGCAAAGTTAGACTTGTCCTTGATAATGAGGTTAACTATGGACCTGTTGGCCTGGATTCTGGAATATAGTATACAGCACAAGTACTTCAACCCATGTGAGATCACCCACATTGCGGTTTCTCTCGCTCCTACCAGGAAATTAACTTCATTCAATCACCTGTTGACTTTGTCATTTCAGATGTTTACTCAAGGACCTGGGATGTCTGGTGAATGCAATTAATCTGCCAATAGAATATAATAGAAAACCAGCAGTACCAGGGGTCCCCCGAAGACCATGGGCTGAAGAATTCTTATTTACAGGGTGTTCATGGTGGCTCAACTAGGTAGTGTATGTGTCCCAAAGATATAGACCACCTCCTACACAGTCACATCATGAGTGTTCCTTTAACTTTGATAGTGTAACTCATTTGGTGTTCAAACCCAGCTCATGACTTAACGGCGTGTCATCCAACTCCATCGAAACATGACTCTCCACCAAACAGACTACTTCAGACTGGTAGTCTGTTGGCAAAAGTTGGCATTTAGTTCAGCACAAACTGTCGGCCGATGCGCTCACTGCGTTAGGGCTGGCAGCGCTCACTGCGTTAGGGCTGGCAGCGCTGGTCTGCAAGATCCCGCCAGTGTTGCCAGGTCTTATTATAAGCAACTTTGGGCTTGTTTTCCTGTAAAGTCGCTTGTAAATATTCCTAGTTGCGGGTTGCTTTTGTTTACCGACCCGACAGCACGGCGCTATCTACAACAGGTTGTCGGCAGGTTGCGGTGGAGAGCTACCTTTACAAGTTACTCGACAGTACTAAAAAGACCAGTCGGTCACTGTAGGAGCTGTTCCTACAACAAACACCTCTCAGAAGTCCAACCTGTCCGTCTGGTTATTGACTCTGATTCTCTAGCTCACTTTCCTTACCCCTCCCTCTCTCTCTCAAACACACACTGTTTGCATTACACTACACATTTCAGGACCTCCTAGCAATGGCATTCATTCCTAACCCTATCCTTACATAGCTAACCTTAACCCCAAGTTTAACCTCATTCTAATTCAAACCCCCACCTTAAAATAGCAACATGTCATCATATTTTTATCCTTGGGAGAAATATGTTCACATGCACACACTGTGTGACTGGACCAATGACACAGGGCTCCACAGGGACACCCAGGGAGAAGTTGAAAGAGGTGATGATTAATTATTAAAATAGAATCAATGGGCAGCCAACATCTGCCAACATAATGACGCCAACTGACCCATTTCCGTAAAAGAGCAAAAACTAGTTGTGTCTTCCACTACATAGATCTACTCCTATGTTATCACACCAATCATTGCACATATGCTTTAATTATGTCCAGTTTTGCTAATTGTATTTGAGATTATTTTGTCTACTTCTCTTCTGATGCTAAATGTTGCACCTTCTATATAGTACTTTCCTGGCTGCTATGATAACATTTTCAGGGATGAATTAAGTCTAATTTTATCATAAGGCATCTTATCACTTCACCTCAAAGTTGGGGGTCTTGAGCCCTTTCACACTAGAGAATAATTAACACTGACTATCAGCCTCAAATGTCTCCAGCTGCCGACCTGCAGTCAGTTTTAAAATCAGGCAAATTCTCGCTAGTCAGAAACAAGTTTCAAGTTGCTGTCGGTGAGTGTGAATCATCTCTGGTTTATCAACAGGGCACTTGTAAGCTATCATTTGTGGGACGCTGATGTTTAGGACTCCTGGATTTTTGTTGAACATCTTCTGGGGTCGCAGTGATTTGTGGTGTTTCAGTGGATCTTTATCTAAACATTCCTTGCATTTGTGTACACACACATATTCCACTTTTCAAATTGGGGAAACCTAGCCTAATACCTTTCACATTTAAAATAAAAGTTTGTAATGTCTACATTTGTATTTGTACAACTGAGTCATGATTATTATTTATGAAAATACAATACAGGTTAAATAGAATAGAATCATACCACCCTCAGTTTCAATGTATTGCCGAACAAACTGCCTACAAAACTTTCTTCACAGTACCTACCATTCTTTAGATACTTACTAATACAGGTTTAGGTGAATGATGAATCCCAAAAAGGAAAGCGTTGGGTATAGTATATTCCATCTGTTCTGTAGTCACATGTAAGATCTAGTCTCAGCACTTCACAAACACTGTATTGTATTGTCAATGGAAATTCAGTTCAGTTCTCAATAGGTTCAGTGTCAGAGGTCAGTGATACACTTGTTTTGAACACCATCCACAATGTAAAACAAAACATAATATTCACTGTCACTGATGACTGGATAGTGTAGCATATATAGGTCTGCATTGTGTCAGTGTCATATTACTGTGTGCTACTACTCTAACATAAATCATGCCTCCTTGCTGATGATTTTGGGCATGTCATGATAGGCAAAATGTGCCAGAAATGGTCAGAAATAGTGAACACATATCTTTGCTTTCATGTGACCAAGTATATAGGGCTCATTACCAATTTTCTTCATATAATTGGTCCTCATACTCAAGGTGTATCATGGTCTGTGTCTCAGAGGAGGGCTGTGGACAGTTAGGAAACCTGCCTACCAATGACATCATCAGTAGGAAGGTTTTGCAGGTTTCTGAAATTGTGCCATCTTAAAATGAGCATTTAGGACCAATTGTTGCTTAAAATTAGCATTTAGGACCAATTATACGAAGACAAGGTTGAAAATGGATGAAGTGCTCCTTTATGTGGTCTAAAGGAAGTCCCTCCCTCTCATACCTTTATCTATGACCTCTGATTCCTTGGCTAGATGGCCACAATGGCCAGGAAAAAGTTGAATATAGGCCAAATTCTCACCTAGGTTTTAAGTCTTCATTGTTTGTGGTTAGTCAGTATGCATAAAATAAAATAAAATCTCTATAAACAAGTCACAGTCAAGCTCAAATAGCCTACACAGTATATCTTGTGGAAAGACCAACCAAACCTACTGGGTGCCTTTTATACATTTTTCAAAACAACTCAATTGCAAAGATTTAGGCATCAATGTCATGGTAAACTAAACAGAATTGTTGAGATATTGTGAATGTTTTCAAGCATCTCTTTGACAGCTGCTACAATCTGAGCCCCCAGGCTCCTTCTGACTGCTTGGTGCAATGTAGTCTAAACACCAAGTTGTCATTATTTCTAACATAATATAGCACATTTCGTCTGGAACTAAATGTGTTTTAATCGTATTGCAACATTTCTTGTCAGCTTCAAACGCAGTCAGTATTAACATGGGATTGCAGAATGCATTGCATTGCATGCAGGCTCGCCCTCGCCTCAGCAGCTGAATAGCGTCATGTGTGACCATGCAATAGCGCAGTAGTTATTGTGGGGCTACGACAAGTGGACGACTACACTGCAACTTGCCAAAAACCAAACAGTAATGGCTTAGTAGCGAACCCTTTTGCATAAATAAATGTAATATTTAAAATGCCTTACCTGTTCTTAAGTCTATGGCCGCGGGGAGCAGGCGGTTGCCATTTTAAAAGCGGTTTATTTCCCAGCCATAAAACAAAAAATGATTGATTCCAGTGTATTGTTGTTGATGCTGATCTGTATGTAATTCCAGAGCAATTAATAGTTTCCGGTGGCTTCTGATATTGGCGTTATTTCGCACACATATCATGAGGGGGGTCCCCTGGTGGTCCCCGTGTTGTGTAGAATGTGTACATGTAACAATGCGACCCTCCTCTCTCTCTCCTATGTGTCCCGCCGGGTGTTTTTGATGCCGTCTTGCTGAGGTTTTCTCTTTTTGCTGCTCGGCTCGTATCGGCTGTGCATCGCCTCCAGTGTTGCCAGGTTTTGAGAGAGGAACAAGCAACCGTGTCTATGAAAACAAGCCCAAAAGAAGCGAGCCCATCTGTAGATCTGCTATTTTCCAAAGAAATCTTGGACGACATTTTTTGGAATTAGGAATATTCTTTTGAAACATTTTTACAACACAAATCTTGTATGGGGGTCCCTGGCATAACATGTTTTCAGATGGGTGTCCGCAGACAAATACATATCAATGTGGGGGTCCTTGACATGAAAATGCTTGAAACCGCTGGTTTAAACGACATTAGGAAACAAGCCCAAAAAAACGCAACCCGCAACTACCAATATTTACAAGCAACTTTAAAGAAAAACAAACAAGCCCAAAGTCGCTTATAATAAAAGGACATGGCAACACTGCTCGCCTCCTCTCAGCGGCGTCCGCTCGGTCAGCTGCTGTCACACGGACATTGATGAGCTATCGAATATTGTTGCTCCAGATGTCACTGTTCCGAAAATGCACACAATTTTGTTCACAATAATTATTATTACAAAACATGCATTAACCACTTCAGCCGATCTACAAGCTCACGAGTCACAATGCGTCACGTCGCGAAGCATTGTGACTCGTGAGCTTGTAGATCGGCTATTTTCAAAAGATCTTTATACATTTGAAAACTTGTGAAATGGGACATTCTACAGAATGACTACTTTCTACTTTTAGTACGTACACTGAGTACATTTTGATACCAATACTTTTGTACTTTGTTTGTCTTTTACTCAAGTACATTTTGAATTCCGGGACTTTTACTTGTAACCGAGTATTTCTACATTCCAGTATTGATACTTTCACTTGAGTTCCACCTTTGACGCTGTAGTGTGCCAGTAAACAAACCAAAAGTGACGCGTCCCCCTGGCCAACATTTTTCGATAGGTCATCGATTTTGCTGTAACAGACTCCGGCGAGATCGGTCGGGAACAATTAAACAATGGAGAGGAGGAGAGCGCCATCTCGCGGATATAAGTTGTAAGCGGCACACAGACGCCACATGCAGACTGTTGCAGCAGTAATCAAATCTAATATTGGTGCCACAGCCGCAACTGGATGAGGATACATTACACAGTGGTGTAAAGTAACTAAGTACATTTACTCAAGTAGGCTACTGTACTTAAGTACAATTTTGAGTTTTTTTTTTTTTTTTGCTTTACTGGAGTATTTCCAATTTTCAATACTTTTACTTCTACTCGACTACATCTCAGAGGCAAATATTACTTTTGCTCCAAGTTATTAGAAAACTTTAGTAGGCCTAACTAGTTACTATGTAGATTTGGATTATTATTACAAGACTTACATTCACCACTTCAGCCCTATTTAAACTTTGGCTATTTGAAAATAGCCAATCTACAAGCTCACAACTTGTCAAATCGCTATGCATTGTGAGCATGTAGATTTGTTATTTTCATAGCATTTTTATACATTTTGGAAACTTGTGAAATGGGAGTACTTTTACTTTCAGTACCTAAGTATCTTTTAATGCAAACACTTTTGTACTTTTACTCTTTTAAGTACATTTTGAATACCAAACTTTTATTTGTAACAGTATTTCTACATTGTGGTATTGGTACTTTTACTTATGTACAAAATGTGAGTATACTTCTTTTTGAAATGGATATAGGATAGGTGGGCACTATAGGGACACCTGGGGACCTCGATGTAATTAAATTGGCTATTTGTTCAAAATGTTTTTTTTTGTTTTGTTTTTTTGGATCTATTCAGACTTTATTCAAAATCATTTTGCACCTGTACAGCAGAAGCTTCAGTATTTATATCAAAAACTTTAGGACAAACATCCTATAGAAAACACCAACGAGAAAGAACATTAATATAATTATAAAACATGAATATTCATAAATTAATATGCATATTAACTATTGTTACAGCAACAGGATTATATGATCACCAAGCCATCAGCTGTAATGGTTTCTATGATTTTACACTAATGTCATCTTAATCTAAACACTGCCTTGCCAGAACCTTTATGTTAACCCTTTCACCAAACAACACACAGGTCCTGACAGGACAATAAAGACCATACAGAGTACACGTCCTGACAGCACAAAGAAGACTGCATCATTGTGAAGAGGACTATAATGGTCACTACACTTAAAGAAGGGTTTAAGCAAGCAATACATCATTTATCTAATCTCTATCTAATGAGTCGCACCACGGTTGAGTCATCGGCGAACTTGAGGATGTGATTACTGCCAAATTTTGTCGTGGCTCAGCAAACTGAACAGCAGGGGGCTCAGGACACAGCCCTGGGGCGATCCTATGCTCACTGTGATGGTCCTTGATGTTTGGACCCTGACTCGCTAATCGTCAATTGGTTTTGGCATTCTTCTCATGACGGCCTTCCTAATCGCCTTCCTCAGCTTGTCCTTGTTGTTGATCACATTTGCGGTGGCTCTTTTCATCAGCTCTTCGATCTGTGTAGAATCTAATGCTCCTTGCTCTGTCTTGAATCTATTTCTCACCTTGTCAAGATCATCGGGACAGTTCACTTTGTTGAACAGGGGCATGTGGATCACTGTTGGGGTTGTGCTCCTGTCTCCTGGAAACACGTAGAAGTCCTCTGGTTCTGTTCTGTCTCTTGCTTCAACTTTAACATCCGGGAAAGGTATACCCATCTCCTTGGACATCCTATGAGCACCTTCAATTGTCATCATAGGGTCGCCTTGGCTGAAGTCGAGGGAGATGATGAGGTCAACCTTTCTCGCTGGTCTGAGGACGGAGAAGTAGGGAGAGTTCAGCAGCCCCCCAGCATCGATGTAGTTCCTCTTTTCTGATGTCAGGATAGCAGGGTCTACTTCTTCAGCTCTCATGTTGTGCAGGAAGTTGTATGTGGTTCCCCAAGTCAATAGTCGTGTGAAAGGTATATCAGCTGGAGCACTACCACACAAGCCTTGCACGTAGAGCATGTCCATCTCTGGCTGCTCCTTTATCAACTTCCCGTTGTCAAACTTACTCCCGAAGAATCTCTGGTCCACGAAGGCCCCAGTGAGAGAATACCCCGCCTCATGGAGGGTCATCTCAAACCACGTGTCTTTCTGTGTTTCGTTGTTTATGTCTCTGATCTTCTGATCAATCACAGTGTAGATGGGATAGGGATCCATGCCATGCAGTCCTCTCTGGTCTGAAAGACGACGTTCATCTATCTCTTTCACGAAGGCGGAGACGAAATGTGCAGCCCACGTGTGTGTTTGAGTGCAGTTGTCGTTGAGTTTGTATTTCTCCTTTTTCTCACGATCCTCACGCCCGAACACTCTGCCAGAACTCAGCCTTTGAACTATTTCCTCGGTCACATGCTTCAGTTGGTAGGACCAGTTGGTCCCTTTGTATAAGGAGGCCATGGCCCAGGTAGATCCAGACACTCCACTCAGGTACATCATGCAGTCCAGTAGACCTTCTTTACCCAGTTGAAGCAGAGATCCCAGCATTCCCACCATGGCTCTCTCTCCTCCACCAGAACCAATCAAAGCAATGATGGGAGCATTGTCCGGAGTTTCACAAGGGATGAACTCTTTCTCCAGCAGCCACTGTTGAACTGCGAGTTTTCTTATGGTGACATGCTCTTTCTCTCCGTCATTTAGTGTATGACCGATACGGACCTGGTTGCGGCACGGATCGTCCACCTCCGTCTGACAGTCCTCATGGACATTAATGCCGCAGCCTTCACATTTCAGGCCCTGCTCGAACACGCCCCTGAGCGGACTCTCACAGAAAGTACAGTTGGTGGAATTTACACTAGTGTAGGTGTAGAATTCGAACTGGTGGGGCTTCTGGGGATTTTGATCCATGTTGATGTTGTCTGTGAGCTATCAGTCCAAGGAGTGAGGTGAGGCAAACACAGGAGAAGGAGCGCACACCAGTATGAGGGAGGCGCTGCCCACGATACATACACAACTAATTAAAAGAAGGAGGTTGCAGACACGGTGCAATACTATTTCATTTTTAAATCTAGAAACCAACGTTTCGACAGGACAGTCTTCCTCAGGGGTTTGACAACACTGAGTACAAATGCGACTTTTATAGGGAAGGGACACAGATGAGCTGCATTCCAAGAGGAGTAATCTAACCATCCCATATAGGAAGGCTGAGTACAGTAGTTAATTTAATCATTTAGGCCGTATTATAATTCCCGCAATCATATCGCTGCAGGTGGGCTCCTTTGTTGTAATGTAACACTATCATGATGGGACAATCAATGGAAACAATGGAAACAAGCCATAGGCTTTCTATCTTGGGTTTAAAATCCTCTTAAACAGACCTTGAATTGAAATGTACTTCCAAGTGCTTATCTCTGTAAACTGTTAATGCAGACATAATGCAATCACATTCGCAAAAATGTGAAATCCAGATTAAAGGCAGGGTAAGTGATACAAAAAGTATTTTGTTAAAAGGTTAAAATACTATACTGCGATAGCAATCATTGCCACAGAGTGCACGCCCAGCAACAGGGGTGCACGCCCAGCAACAGTCTCTCCAGCTCCCCAACAAACAGAAAATACACCTCTCGGTTGGTGTCAAAATCTCAGCCAATCAGGAGAAAGTACCCATTTTTAAGCTTAATTTGTATAGTGTTCCAGTTCAAATTGTGTCTGCTCATAGTGTCATCACTTCCAATTTCACTTGTTTAATCTATATCCTGATTGAGTTCTCTGTCCTGGTTGGATAAAATTGGAAATGAAACTGAAACTGAAACGAAAATGCATTTTCTGTCCAATAAAGAGGCGGAGAGACAAGGAGACCCCCGCCACCGAACAAACACTCCACAGCAACGAGCACCACCACAACACAGAGCTATTTAACACTTATTTCAACCAAAGCAAATCACTTACCCTACCTTTAAATTAATTAATTAATCCAATTAAACCCTCTTGTCTTAGTGAAACAAACTTGAGTTAGTGTAATCAGTCTGCTTTTTTTCCATCCACACCAATGAATGTCTTTGCCAAAAAAATAGCCAATCTACAAGCTCACAACGCATTACGTTGCGATGGGTTTTGAGCTTGCCAGATGTTCTATTTTTGGTGAATGAGATCTTTTTTGAGAGAATGCATTAGAATGGGCTCAGTGAAAAGAAGAAGGAAAATAAACATACAAACAGCACAGAAGTAAAGTCCTACTGTAGCCTACATTTGAAGTTGTACGCGTATTGACCAATTGTTTGTTTACTAACATTGAGACTGGACGGAGTGGACGGACCGTGGACGCACAGGTGATTGTTTCACGCAATCAATTCCCAACCTGTTGTTTACCTCGCATCACCAGTCTTTCCACCTCGGAGGAAAGCCTGGTCTGCGTTACTAAAGACCCATATGATCCGGTCTAGGCCACGCCTACTGGGGGAAAAAAAAGAAAAAAGAATCCTCTTTCCGGATTGTCGCGATCCGGTTTTGCGGTGCCGCTTTGTTTTGGTTCCCCAATCCCTATTTATTTATTTATTTTCAATAGAATTTCCCCGTGGGATAATACGGATAATACAGACGCTAAATAGTCTCCGGAAAGTACACTCACATTTATATTTAAAATATAAGCTAAACTACGCCACATCAAGGATTTTATAGGACGGACCTATTTTGGGGTGAGACGTCTTTCCGGTTTGTCGCGATCCGGTCCGCTCCCGACCGGATCATATACCCGAAAAGGAACGCTGCCCAGGCTAGTTGTTTCGGGAGCTCCGTTCCGTGAGCAGAAATTGGACTTCCGGTTTTCGAAGCTCCGTTCCGTGAGCAGAAATTGGAGTTCTGGTTTTCGAGCTAGCAGAAATAAGATTTCCGGTTGCCTTCAAAATAAGATCGTGAATTTTTTATGTTTTTTAAAAGACACAAATCTAATTTAAAAATACATTTATGATGTACAGTATGTCTTTTTAAATGGCTTATACTAGATCACTTCTTAGTGCCAGGTTGTTCCAGTTTGAAATTGGCTATTGACCCCCATTAAATGTGCACTTAGCACTGTTTTGCACTTTAACTGGATATTGATTTGTGTGTGTTACATATATGTATTGTTTTTGTATTGTTTGTCCATTGTTGTAATAATGCTGACTCTAGGCCAGGTCACTCTTGGAAAATGATGATGATATAATATTGTTTATTGCAGAAGCAAATAAACAATGATAAAAGAGACCACAAAATATGCTACAAATAATAATAGTAGATAGTGTAGGTGAGATAAAAAAAAAAAAAGAATTTGGGGTTTATAAAGTTGATCTCACCTATTTAAAAACTAAAATACAATACAAATACAAATGTAATCAGAAAAAAATCATTAAAAATGTAAATTATTTAACAACATATATACAACATGGAAACACAGCATAAAAAAAGATAGAGGTGTGTGTGTGTGTGTGTGTGTGTGTGTGTGTGTGTGTGTGTGTGTGTGTGTGTGTGTGCGCGTGCGTGCGTGCGTGCGTCTGTGCGTGCGTCTGTGCGTCTGTGCGTGCGTGCGTGCGTGCGTGCGTGTGTGTGTGTACTTCTCCATAACTGAGCGCCCCTAAACTTGATAGAAAATGGATACAGACCAGTACAGAATGTTGGTGAACATTTGAGAGATAATTTGTAAAAAAAGGAAAGTGGCAGGCCGCCAAGTGCGGCCTGAGGTAAGAAAAGTGCCATTTTCAGACAATACTGGACACTGGACAGGAGACGGCTGTTGGCGCCAACACTTGTGACATACACACGCGTTCAGGGAGACCCCCTCTACAACGCCACACTCTCCGCTAAGCGGGAGAGGTGTAAAAAAAAGTGTGGCGGGCCGTCGAGTGAGGTCAGAGGTCAGAAAAGTGCCCTTTTCTGCCATTTTCAGACAATAGTGGACACTGGACCGGAGACGGCTGCCGATGCCAGCACTTGTGACATACACACGCGTTCGGGGAGACCCCCTCTACAACGCCACACTCTCCGCTAAGCCAGACAGGTGTATTTGGAAAAGTGGCGGACCGTCCAGTGAGGTCAGGGGTCAGAAAACAGCCATTTTCAGTGCATAGACTTCACAAATTGGGCGCTGGACACGAGACAGCTATTTGCGGGGGCACGTGTGACATACGCATGCGTTCAGGGAGACCCCCTCTACAACGCCACACTCTCCGCTAAGCCAGACAGGTGTATTTGGAAAAGTGGCGGGCCGTCCAGTGAGGTCAGGGGCCAGAAAAAGAAAACGGTCCATTTTCAGAGCATAGACTTCACAAATTGGGCGCTGGACACGAGACAGCTATTTGCCGTGGCACTTACTATTACTTACTTACAATTATAACAATCTGTTCTTGCTTACAATTGACCGCTGATCATTCAGGCTACAGTCACAATTTAACACAAAAAATTGGAGATTAATATCACAGACTGAGGTTACTTGTTGTTGTCATGTCACTGTGACGCAGTGTTAATTTTTATTTAGTTTTAGTCATAGTCTTTTGAATAACATTTAATTTAGTTTTAGTCATATTTTATTCACCTTAAATGTTTGTTTTAGTGTAGTTTTAGTCGACTAAATATAATACGATTTTAGTCGACTAAATCTACAGTTGATTTTGTCAAAAATGTATTTTGGCGGGCCTTGATGGCGTCATAATGCTACATTTTACACTTGGTTGCATGCTGAAATTAGCCAATCTACTGCTGTGACTTCACGTATCAAATTAAATAAAATACCTTTTAAAAAGTTCTATTGATGTCACCTCCTTATGACTCCATAATAAATCAAACCTACTCATTGGCTTTTTGGAAGAGGATGCAAGTCCCAGGAAGTGCCACAGAATATCATCAGGAAGTTTTAAAGCATCTTCTGTATATACAGTACTGTTGCGTTGACCAGTTATTGATAGATATGTGTGGATACTCCCACAAAACAGACATGGCTATGGACAAGCCTTGCTTCTATTTCAGTTTCCCAGTTTGACATCAGTATAAAATTTCAATACCATTAATAAAGGCACACACCAACATCTCGTTCTGTGTCTCTCTCCGTTCCTGAGATATGACTGATGTAACATTGACTGTGACTATGATTGTGACCTTGAGCCATTTTATAGGGCAGCCTAGAGATCATTTCTACCAAGTTCCATGAAAATCTGCAACTCTCTTCTATCAGGTAATGGATGTGGAGCCATTTCAAAATGTGTGACATTTTCAAAGAGAACTCTGGAACTACTCTGAACAAGAATCAAGAAGAATCCTGAACGCGTGTGTATGTCACAAGTGCTGGCATCGGCAGCCGTCTCCGGTCCAGTGTCCACTATTGTCTGAAAATGGCAGAAAAGGGCACTTTTCTGACCTCTGACCTCACTGGACGGCCCGCCACACTTTTCTTTACACCTGTCCCGCTTAGCGGAGAGTGGCGTTGTAGAGGGGGTCTCCCTGAACGCGTGTGTATGTCACAAGTGCTGGCATCGGAAGCCGTCTCCGGTCCAGTGTCCACTATTGTCTGAAAATGGCAGAAAAGGGCACTTTTCTGACCTCTGACCTCACTGGACGGTCCGCCACACTTTTTTTTACACCTCTCCCGCTTAGCGGAGAGTGTGGCAGTGTAGAGGGGGTCTCCCCGAACGCGTGTGTATGTCACAAGTGCTGGCATCGGCAGCCGTCTCCGGTCCAGTGTCCACCATTGTCTGAAAATGGCAGAAAAGGGCACTTTTCTGACCTCTGACCTCACTGGACGGCCCGCCACACTTTTTTTTACACCTCTTCCGCTTCGCGGAGAGTGTGGCAGTGTAGAGGGGGTCTCCCCGAACGCGTGTGTATGTCACAACCAGTGTCCACTATTGTCTGAAAATGGCAGAAAAGGGCACTTTTCTGACCTCTGACCTCACTGGACGGTCCGCCACACTTTTTTTTACACCTCTCCCGCTTAGCGGAGAGTGTGGCGTTGTAGAGGGGGTCTCCCCGAACGCGTGTGTATGTCACAAGTGCTGGCATCGCCAGCCGTCTCCGGTCCAGTGTCCAATTTGTATAGGCTATGCAGTCCTTTGAACAGCATTTATCCATTTAGATAATGTTTTAAAAAACGTTTTTGTTACACAGAAACATAATATGTGTTATATAGCTTCGTTTAAATGCTTAATTTATAGTTTTAATGTGCAAATGAACCGTTTTTCAATGATTTTCAATGGTTTCTTTTTACTCTAGAGAGTACTCTTATTCTGAAGAGATCGTCAACCGGAAGTCTTATTTCTGCTCCATTATTTCTGCTCACGGAACACAGCTGTGAGCTTGTAGATCTGCTCATACAGTAGCAGACCGCTTTGCGGTCAGATCAAAGGGACAGCAGAGGTGCGTTCGGAAATTACGCACCGGAGCACACTCGCCTATTAGTTTGTATTGGCCAGTGCGCTCAGCGCTGTATTTTCGAACGCGCCCCAGGTGTTTGCCGCCTCGTGCGCTCGCTCTCTCTCTCTCTCTCTCACACACACACAGCTGCAAACACGACGTTTAATTGTTTGGAAGTAAAAAGACAGCTTAAAAGTGAACTTTAACAACTCCTAATGTAACATTAGTCCACATGGACATGGTTATGGGTAAAGTTATCAGTTTTTATTAGGCTGGTGAAGAGCAGGCTGTTTAAAACACAAGTGAATGAATTCTCCATCCAGACAAACAGGTGAGCAGTGATTCTCAACCATTTTAATCTCAAGGACCCCCAGTTTGACATGCATTAGGCTACGGACCCCCATTTAATGGCATTTCTATCTCTGGGACCCCACAACTGTAAAATCTATGTTAATGTAACTCTCAGAGTTACAGATACATTTGTACACTCAGTTACAGACCCATAAGGGTTCATTTGGTTCCATTTTTTACACTCAGTTACAGACCTATAAGGGTCCATTTGGTTCCATTTGTACACTCTCAGAGTTACAGACCCATAAGGGTCCATTTGGTTACATGTGTACACTCAGTTACAGACCCATAAGGGTCCATTTGGTTACATTTGTACACTCAGTTACAGACCCATAAGGGTCCATTTGGTTACATTTGTACACTCCCAGAGTTACAGATCCATAAGGGTCCATTTGGTTACATTTGTACACTCAGTTACAGACCCATAAGGGTCCATTTGGTTACATTTGTACACTCAGTTACGGACCCATAAGGGTCCATTTGGTTACATTTGTACACTCTCAGAGTAACAGACCCATAAGGGTCCATTTGGTTTCATTTGTACACTGTCAGAGTTACAGACCCATAAGGGTCCATTTGTTCCTAATCTATCATTTAGCGGGGGACCCCCTGGAACTCCCTCAAGGACCCCTGGGGGTCCCCGGACCCCACTTTGAGAACCAATACACTAGGCTGTGTATGTTGTGACTGGCTCTCGCTCACTTGAATTAATTCTTTCTTTCTTTCTTTCTTTCTTTCTTTCTTTCTTTCTTTCTCTCTTTCTTTGTTTCTCAGAGTGGAGACACAGACTGTGCTGAGGGTGTTCTTGTGCCCTAAATGCCCAGAAGACTGAGGTTCTCACAGTATAACATCCTACCAGAACATCCAGCTCTAATGACTACACAGAGGTTATCTGGTGAAGCTACCTGAGAATTCTCTGTGAGTTTTTCTTTTTTTCTTTACTTATACATATATATATTATATTTCCAATTTGCAGTACTTTTACTTTACTCCACTACATCTAAGAGACAACTATTGTACTTTTACTCCACTACTATTTGCAAACTTAAGTTACTAGTTACTTTGTAGATTTTGATTATTACTAAACATATATTAAACACTTCAGCCATTTCGGCCTTTTGAAAATGGCAGATCTACAAGCTCACAATGCGTCGTGATGCGACACATTGTGAGCTTGTAGATCTGCTATTTTCAAAAGATTTGTATCCATTTGAAAACTTGTGAAACAGGACATTCTGCATAATGAGTACTTCTACTTTTGGGACCCATTAAGACCTGAAGCCGATTCTACATGTCTCCTAAATCCCTATTCTATAATATTCTGAAAAATGTATGTTTCTATATCAGTGGTGCTCAATCTGTTTCATGTCAAGGACCCCCAAAATTATATGTATTTGGCCACTGACCCCCATCTCAAAATATTTTGTTCCAGGGGGTCCCAGAAGCAAAGATTTGAGTTAAAAATGTTCGCTTTAAAAAATATATATATTCAAAGATTTGCACACATTTTCACGAGTTTTCAAAAATAGCAGATCTACAAGCTCATAGCGCGGCACTCAGTGCCGTGCTATGAGCTTGTAGATCTGCTATTTTTGAATAGCCAAAGTGTAAAATAAAGCTTTTTAGCTCAAATCTAAAAATGGTACAGATGCGTTCTAGGGCTTAAAGGGTTTTAAAGTACATTTTGATGCCAACACCTTGTGGTACACAGACACACACACACACACACACACACACACACACACACACACACACACACACACACACACACACACACACACACACACACACACACACACACACACACACACACAGCTGAGTCAAATGACTGATTGACATCACCAGCTGGTTTGGAAATGACAGATAAATTGTGTTGCAATGTTTCCTCTGTGTGCATAATTTTTAAAGCAACACACAAGGACTAAAAGGGTTTTAAATATGTTTATTGAGGCTGTTGACCCTGTGAGGAAGGTAAATGATGTGTGGGTCACGTGTCTCTCCTCTGCAGAGCTGGTAGGGTAATCCTGTTGATTGGGAAAGGGCTGTAGAGCGTTGGTTCTCAAAGTGGGGTCCGGGGACCCCCAGGGGTCCTTGGTGGGGTTCCATGGGGTCCCCAGCAAAATGTGTTAATATAGAATCACAATCATTTTATTTGTAACCACTTTAACCTTTTATACTTTGGCTATTTTAGAAAAATCATGAATATTTGTGCAAATCTTTGAATATAATATTTTTTAAAGCAAACATTTGTAACTCAAATCTTTGCTTCTGGGGGTCCCTGGAACAAAATATTTTGAGATGGGGGTCCGCGGCCAAATACATATCATTTTGGGGGTCCTTGACATGAAAAAGTTTGAGAACCACTGCTGTAGAGGAGGAGGAGGGGGGTGCATTTCTCCTTTCCGACATGTCGCCTTTCCGACGTTGACGAACCCTATACCTAACCCTAACCCTAACCCTAACCGCACGCGGAAGCCACTAGTCGGAGTGGTGAGATGTCGGAATGGAGAGTGAACACCGGAGGAGGGATGTTCATATTTGTATCATGTTTTGTCTTTTTATAATTTGTGAATGAACTGGGCCTGTGTGTGACATATAGTGGGATCTGTTTGGAAATTCCTTTATGATTAAGAGTCATTGTGTTGATAACATAATAGTTGAGTTAACCCATTCAATCCGGGAACACATCTGTGTCATTTTGAGATTTCTTTGGCTATTCAAAAACAGCAGATCTACAAGCTCATAGCGCGGCACCGAGTGCCGCGGTTAAAATTATCAAAATTACAAGTTCTGTCCGGCCCTGAGGGTGGACTAGATCTTATAAAGTGGTATCAGGCAGCTGCACAATAGGCTCTATGCACAGCAGCCATATTGGGAATGAATTCGGCCCTTTCCTTACTTCCTTCACAGGTGTTGCCAATAATACTAATTAAGGCTCTGTTCCATTTAGTGTGGCACAGTGGTTGTCTTATTTTCAAGGACCCCCATAACTCTGAGAGTGTACAAATGTAACCAAATGGGTCCATTTGGTTACATTTGTACACTCTCAGAGTTACACACAAGGGGCCATTTGGGAACCAAAATGGAACCAAAATGGAGTGTTTCTAGTGAGCCAACATGCACAATATCAGCACCCTGACCAGAATGGAACAGAGCCTTCATTAGTATCATTGGTAACACCTGTGAAGGAAGTACGGAAGGGGCCCAATTCATTCCCAATATGGCTGCTGTGCATAGAGCCTATTGCGGTTTGTAGCGGCCTGGTTAAAGGGTGACCAGCCTTCAATTTGGCTAGATATTGAAACTGCACAGTGTGATTATCCTCTCCGGCATCTCTTGTTTCTTACAGACCCTAAAACAGTGAAGAAACTTTGTAAAACCCCAATTGTTTCCAACAAGCTTAGGGCGTGGAGGGTAACGAGGCTCCTGGAGGGCCGAGCCAAAATAACATCACCTCTCACCTCAATTCAGGGGAACCCAGACTAATGACCCTGGGTTTAATTCTTGTAAAGATGGTGGTATAACAACATTAGGAAATGTGTCTGAGGGTCCTATACTCATGTCATTTGATCAAATACTAGAAAAATATGGTCAATATTTTCATATTTTTTACAGGTGAGGGATTTCATTCTCAGGCGCACACAACACTATCAACTAACATAGGTACCTCTCCAATTGAAAGAGCACTGACAATGGATTTTACAAGGGGTTTTATTAGCATTCTCTATGGCCCGTTAAGATCCAATGTGACTGTTAACACCCTGGATACTAAGAGGAACTCAGAGTTACAGACCCATAAGGGTCCATTTGGTTCCATTTGTACACTCTCAGAGTTACAGACCCATAAGGGTCGATTTGGTTACATTTGTACACTTTCAGAGTTACAGACCCATAAGGGTCCATTTGGTTACATTTGTACACTCAGTTACAGACCCATAAGGGTCGATTTGGTTACATTTGTACACTGTCAGAGTTACAGACCCATAAGGGTCTGTATTTGGCCGGTATACGGACCCCCATCTCAAAATATTTTGTTCCCGGGGGTCCCAGAAGCAAAGATTTGAGTTAAAAATGTTCGCTTTTAAAATATATGTATATTCAAAGATTTGCACACATGTTCACGATTTTTCAAAAATAGCAGATCTACAAGCTCAGTGACGTGCTATGAGCTTGTAGATCTGCTATTTTTGAATAGCCAAAGTGTAAAATAAAGCTTTTTAGCTCAAATCTAAAAATGGTACAGATGCGTTCCAGGTCTTAAAGGGTTTTAAAGTACATTTTGATGCCAACACCTTGTGGTGTGTGTCACACACACACGCACACGCACACACACACACACACACACACACACACACACACACACACACACACACACACACACACACACACACACACACACACACACACAGCTGAGTCAAATGACTAATTGACATCACCAGCTGGTTTGGAAGTGACAGATCAATTGTGTTGCAATGTTTCCTCTGTGTGCATAATGACATTTTTGCCAGACCCAGGGGGTCGGCCTACATGAGGCTTTGTCGGTCGGTCTGTCCCTCTTTTCCTCTGCACACACGTCATGCGAAGCCATCCAGATCTCAACCACTAGGGGTCTGGCAGTACCAGGTCTCCTGGTTCCCTTGTTAAAGCAACACACAAGGACTAAAAGGGTTTTAAATATGTTTATTGAGGCTGTTGACCCTGTGAGGAAGTTAAATGATGTGTGGGTCACGTGTCTCTCCTCTGCAGAGCTGGTAGGGTAATCCTGTTGATTGGGAAAGGGCTGTAGAGCGTTGGTTCTCAAAGTGGGGTCCGGGGACGCCCAGGGGTCCTTGGGGGGGTTCCAGGGGGTCCCCAGCAAAATGTGTTGATATAGAATCACAATCATTTTATTTGTAACCACTTTAACCTTTTATACTTTGGCTATTTTAGAAAAATCGTGAATATTTGTGCAAATCTTTGAATATAATATTTTTTAAAGCAAACATTTGTAACTCAAATCTTTGCTTCTGGGGGTCCCTGGAACAAAATATTTTGAGATGGGGGTCCGCGGCCAAATACATAACATTTTGGGAGTCCTTGACATGAAAAAGTTTGAGAACCACTGCTGTAGAGGAGGAGGAGGGATGTTCATATTTGTATCATGTTTTGTCTTTTTATAATTTGTGAATGAACTGGGCCTGTGTGTGACATATAGTGGGATCTGTTTGGAAATTCCTTTATGATTAAGAGTCATTGTGTAGATAACATAATAGTTGAGATAACCCATTCAATCCGGGAATGCATCTGTGTCATTTTAAGATTTCTTTGGCTATTCAAAAACAGCAGATCTATAAGCTCATAACGCGGCACCGAGTGCTGCGCTATGAGCTTGTAGATCTGCTATTTTTGAAAAAGATATTGTGAAAATTTGTCAAATCTTTGAATATGTATATTTTTTAAAAGCGAAAAGTCAAATCTTTGCTTCTGGGGGCTCCCTGGAACAACACATTTTGAGATGGGGGGGGGGTCCGCTGGTTCCTATTTGTCTTAAGCAAGGTGGTTAAGATCATTGAAGGCTGGCTGAGCTCGTTCATTTGGAGCAAGAGACGGCCCAGGTTAAAATTATCAAAATTACAAGTTCTGTCTGGCCCTGAGGGTGGACTAGATCTTATAAAGTGGTATCAGGCAGCTGCACAATAGGCTCTAATAGGCTCACAGCAGAATTGGGCCCTTTCCTTACTTCCTTCACAGGTGTTGCCAATAATACTAATTAAGGCTCTGTTCCATTTAGTGTGGCACAGTAGTTGTCTTATTTTCAAGGACCCCCATAACTCTGAGAGTGTACAAATGGAACCAATTGGACCCTTACGGGTCCATTTGGTTACATTTTTACACTCTCAGAGTTACACACAAGGGGCCATTTGGGAACCAAAATGGAGTGTTTCTAGTGAGCCAACATGCACAATATCAGCACCCTGACCAGAATGGAACAGAGCCTTCATTAGTATCATTGGTAACACCTGTGAAGGAAGTACGGAAGGGGCCCAATTCATTCCCAATATGGCTGCTGTGCATAGAGCCTATTGCGGTTTGTAGCGGCCTGGTAAAAGGGTGACCAGCCTTCAATTTGGCTAGATATTGAAACTGCACAGTGTAATTGTCCTCTCCGGCATCTCTTGTTTCTTACAGACCCTAAAACAGTGAAGAAACTTTGTAAAACCCCAATTGTTTCCAACACGCTTAGGGCGTGGAGGGTGACGAGGCTCCTGGAGGGCCGAGCCAAAATAACATCACCTCTCACCTCAATTCAGGGGAACCCAGACTTCCCTCCTGGCCTTAATGACCCTGGGTTTAATTCTTGTAAAGATGGTGGTATAACAACATTAGGAAATGTGTCTGAGGGTCCTATACTCATGTCGTTTGATCAAATACTAGAAAAATATGGTCAATTTTTTCATATTTTTTACAGGTGAGGGATTTCATTCTCAGGCGCACACAACACTATCAACTAACATAGGTACCTCTCCAATTGAAAGAGCACTGACAATGGATTTTACAAGGGGTTTTATTAGCATTCTCTATGGCCCGTTAAGATCCAATGTGACTGTTAACACCCTGGATACTAAGAGGAACTCAGAGTTACAGACCCATAAGGGTCCATTTGGTTCCATTTGTACACTTTCAGAGTTACAGACCCATAAGGGTCCATTTGGTTCCATTTGTACACTTTCAGAGTTACAGACCCATAAGGGTCCATTTGGTTACATTTGTACATGCACTGTCAGAGTTACAGACCCATAAGGGTCTGTATTTGGCCGGTATATGTATTTGGCCACGGACCCCCATCTCAAAATATTTTGTTCTAGGGGGTCCCAGATGCAAAGATTTGAGTTAAAAATGTTCGCTTTAAAAAAATATATATTCAAAGATTTGCACACATGTTCACGATTTTTCAAAAATAGCAGATCTACAAGCTCATAGCGCAGCACTCAGTGCCGTGCTATGAGCTTGTAGATCTGCTATTTTTGAATAGCCAAAGTGTAAAATAAAGCTTTTTAGCTCAAATCTAAAAATGGTACAGATGCGTTCCAGGTCTTAAAGGGTTTTAAAGTACATTTTGATACCAACACCCCACACACACACACACACACAGACACACAGACACACAGACACACACACACACACACACACACACTCACGTGTCTCCTCTGCAGAGCTGGTAGGGTAATCCTGTTGATTGGGAAAGGGCTGTAGAGCGTGGTTCTCAAAGTGCGGGGGGTTCCAGGGGGTCCCCAGCAAAATGTGTTAATATAGAATCACAATAATTTTATTTGTAACCACTTTAACCTTTTATACTTTGGCTATTCAAAAATAGCAGATATACAAGCTCATAGCACGGCACCGAGTGCCGCACTATGAGCTTGTAGATCTGCTATTTTAGAAAAATCATGAATATTTGTGAAAATCTTTGAATATAATGTTTTTTAAAGCAAACTTCTTTCTTTCTTTCTTTCTCTCTCTCTCTCTCTCTCTCAGAGTGCCCAGAAGACTGAGGTTCTCAAGGAGATGGCGGGAGATGCCGCTGGAAGGCTCAACCCGAGGATGCCCATAGAGATGAAGATCTCTCTATCCATGGATTTGTCTGCCTGGGGGGGGATTCCTCCGTGCGGTTGACCCTGGTCTTAGGTGGACCTCCACTGTGGCTCGATTGCTGCTCGATCAGATTTCTGTCGACTACGGTGGTCTCCACTGGTGGTCTCCGCCAAAGACCTCGGCCCGGCGGGGGTTTCCTCTGAAGACACCTCATAGTAGGACCTAATTTTAGGAACTAATGTTTCCTTTTCCTTTGCTGGATGCTGCAGTTGCTTCATGCTGCAGTCTGTTGGATGGTGCTTGTGGCGTATGCATGTTGGATGCTGATTGAGTCGTATGTGTGCTGATGTGGTTAAAGATGTTGCTCTGCTGCTTTTTCTTCCAGGTTGTGGAAACGACAATTGTATATGTATTTATTGTTTTCAGGTTGAATCTACAAGGTAGTTTTTTTTAGGGTGTAGTACGACTATGTTGGTAGTGTAACCCTAACACGTTTCTTTCAGGTTGTAATACGACTATGTTGGTAGTGTTGTGGCTGTTATTTTGTGTGTGTGTGTGAGAGAGAGAATTTGCATTCAATATATTTTTAGACATAAGCCTCTGTAAATCCAGGCCTGGACCTGGTCATTTCGTTCCGTTCACACTAATCACATGACGCTGCTACATTTTAATCAAGACAATCTACGTTTTTCATTTAAAAGTTTAATTTCTTGCCCGAAGAAGAACAAGATCAAGATCACCATGTTGATGTATTTCATCAACATGGTGATCTTGATCAACAACGAGATGCACATTTTTAATGAAAAATTTCTACCCAATGGAGCAACTATTTTTGATTGCTCGCCCACATTTGGAGTTACATCATGGCAAGGTAACTATACAATCCAAAATCAGAATGTGGTACTTATGATCATATTATTTTATGAACAATCTAATGAGCATTTTTCTTTCTTTCTTGACCCAGATTGGACCAGGTGCTGAAGACGATGAGAGATTATCGCCTCGACATACTAGGCCAGGGGCATTCAACTAGATTAGACAGGGGCCCAAAATTGTTCAATGAATTGAGGTCGGGGGCCACAGGCCTATGAAAACAAAAGAAAATAACCAAATGTTCATGGTTAACCGTTTAACCGGTAACTGTTTAACCGGTAAAAGACATTTGTAACCAGATAATACCAACGGTTAAATGGTTCATATTTATTTTTCATTTAATTGTTAGTGCAAATTCGCCCCCCCTCCCCGACATAAAGTGGTGCCTGGAGGCAGATGCACAGCAACCACATAAGACTGCAATTCTGCCTTAAGTTAAACACAGGGAAATAAAGTACCATGCGCACTTCAAGAAGCTGACAAGCTGACATAGACCTGAAGGCTGTGGGATTTCCTTTTCAAAACATTTCACAGAATAACACCATGTTTTGCAGTAAAACTATGATCTGAATTCAAATGTTTTCTTCAATCAAAAATCTTGCAGTTTGATAACTGAGGTAATTATGTACTATGCATGATAATGCAGCATGGCAGATCTACAGCAGTAGGAATACATTTCCTGACACAGAGTGGAGGATCGTCCCCAAATATTCTGGAATACAACAATAATGAATTAGTCAAATCAATTAGGCATGTGTCACTCCTCCAGCGCAGTGGGGACTGGGAAATTAATTAATAGTTGATAACGACACAATATACTATTGTAATTTCCCCCAAATTATCATCAACATTGACCATCATCTTCAGTTTAAAAGTATATAAACAAGTTCTCACTATAAACCACATTGTTTCAGAGGACATAAGACACTAATAACAAATACAATATAAATACTGACCCATAAAGATGAATGCCACTAATGCCATAGTCATAATCTTATCATCTGTACCAACCAAGTGTAGCCAGTGTTGGGAAAGTTCACTTTCTACATGAACTAGTTCAGTTCATAATTACACATTTTGAACTAAAGTTCATGGTTACAAAAATGAACTATTTAGTTAATTTATTGTTCTTTTTTTTCCAATACGTTGCTGCGAGCTATTTGTAAAAAATATTGCCACAGCCATATTAAACCACAGACAGCAATTATTTTTCCTGTTTTAACACCTACTAGTACTAATAGTAATACTAGACACACACACCTCCCCTCTGCAGTGCTCTAAAGCGAATGCAGTCTGTCTCATTCCTCTCCAAAAGCCCTTGATGGAATATGAATAAGGATTACTGTGATTATGGTAAACTCACATTTCCTATCGAACACACCATACCTGTAACTTTAACTAACCCCCCCAAAAAAACATGTTTGAATTTTTATTAGTTTTTTTGGAAAAAACATCCTGTCTATATAAGTGTCCTATCCGTCCTGTCTATGTAAGTGTCCTATCCATCCGTCTTGTCTGTAAGTGTCCTATCTGTCCTGTAAGTGTCCTATCTGTCCTGTAAGTGTCCTATCCGTCCTGTAAGTGTCCTATCCATCCATCCCGTCGGTCGAAGTTTCCTATCCATCCATCCCGTCTGTCGAAGTGTCCTATCCATCCATCCACCCCGTCGGTCGAAGTTTCCTATCCATCCATCCCGTCTGTCGAAGTGTCCTATCCATCCATCCATCCTCCGTCGGTCGAAGTGTCCTATCCATCCATCCATCCTCCGTCGGTCAAAGTGTCCTATCCATCCATCCCGTCTGTCGAAGTGTCCTATCCATCCATCCACCCCGCCTGTCGAAGTGTCCTATCCATCCATCCATCCCGTCTGTCGAAGTGTCCTATCCATCCATCCACCCCGTCGGTCGAAGTGTCCTATCCATCCATCCACCCCGTCTGTCGAAGTGTCCTATCCATCCATCCACCCCGTCTGTCGAAGTGTCCTATCCATCCTGTCTGTCGAAGTGTCCTATCCATCCATCCATCCCGTTTGTCGAAGTGTCCTATCCATCCATCCACCCCGTCTGTCGAAGTGTCCTATCCATCCTGTCTGTCGAAGTGTCCTATCCATCCATCCATCCACCCCGTCGGTCGAAGTGTCCTATCCATCCATCAAAATTGAAGTTTAATAACATGACACTGTAGAAAAATAAAGATAATGTGGGGGGGGGGGGGGGGGGGTTGTTCCAATGTGGTAGTCAGTGTATTATTGCTGTTCCATATACATTGTCTTCATTACAAGCTGCTAGCGCATGCTGTTGAGAATGTATCTGCTTTAAAAAAAAATCTGTTTCAGACTTTTCACCAATGGCCTGATGCGGAAATACAATATGTCCGGTGGTGGGCAGCAAAAAAAGAGGGCGTTCAAGAGTACAAACTTCTTTTCCCTCATCCAGGGTAAATAGAACAATTGTCTGTGCTAGTTCTTTGTTGATGCTTCTTCATGTTATAAATGTGTGACTGACATGATGACATACATTAACAAATGACAATTTGTCTGGACTATATGTGGCAATC
This sequence comes from Gymnoscopelus microlampas, assembly GCF_963454915.1. NCBI lineage: Eukaryota > Metazoa > Chordata > Actinopteri > Myctophiformes > Myctophidae > Gymnoscopelus > Gymnoscopelus microlampas. The sequence goes on from NC_139944.1 coordinate 28,400,235, forward strand.
TCTGTAATGGCTACTGTCAAGTCTGAGAGTAGATATTTGTCATTGTTTTGATTGCAGAAGCTGTTCGGCAGAATTTTGCAGAGGCAACGGAGGCCCAGGTCAGCGCCTCAATAGCCTCGGAAACCCAGCCTTTTTTTTTTTTTCAAAAGAAAAAAAGTCTGGGCGAACGGTGCAGGAACGATGGTCTTAGGACCTTGTTAACTCCTAACCAACCAGAATGCAGAGGGGCGTCGCTCTAAATTTGGTGACGTCAGCCTGCTCCGTGCACAGACCAGGGGGGGGGAGGGGGGGAGGGGAGGGGAGGCGGGGACATAGATTGGTGAAGCAATAGGAGGCGCCGCACTGCTCCGGGCGCCTGGGTTTGGATCCGCCCTTCGAGACCATGGATGGGGCTCGTTCTCTCTGTCTAGCGCCTCAATAGCCGACCACTTCAAGCAGGCGCCAGCTCGAAGTGGCGGGGGGGGGGGGGGGGGGGGGGGGGGGTGGGGGGTACAAGAGGCCAAGGACAAGGACCCCAAGGACCCCAAAATGACTATCGATTACTCACCCCTTGAAAATTTGAAGTCTGCACCATACCACCATAATCCTGCATATTTGTGTGTGTGTGTGTGTGTGTGTGTGTGTGTGTGTGTGTGTGTGTGTGTGTGTGTGTGTGTGTGTGTGTGTGTGTGTGTGTGTGTGTGTGTGTGTGTGTGTGTGTGTCATGCATGCATGTTCCTAGCCTTGTGTGTTTCTTTGTTGCTGCAAGCCATTTCATAATGTTGCTGTCACACTTTTATTCTCCTGGTCAATCATTTTCAAGATTTTTAAGCCAGGTCACTGCTTTGAAATGCAGTTTTTGCTTTGTTTCACAATCTCTGTGCTCTTTGGCCACTTTCAAGAATTGATCAACCTGTGAGGATTGATAGTGATAATATCACAAGGATTTTTAACAGGCTCTAAAAAATACTTCTTTCAGGACAAAGATATACTGTAGGCCTAACCTTTCAAAGTGGAATGTGGAGATATATTTGATGAGTATTGGTATGGTGAGAAGAAGAATGCCTTTGATTTGTCCCTGGAGGCAGTGTTCAAAGGCATTAACTTACAAGTTATGTTTGCTTTAGCTCCCAGAAGACGCACATACCGCCGTGTTTCTAAATCCTATCTAAAACTTAAGGCAGTTCTAATTCAATTTCAGAGCACAGCATGTTTTCACAGTTTTGGGCAAAGTGCATTTGGGAAGCTGGCTGCTGCTTGCCTGCTATTTACGCAGATGCAGAGTGTGTGTAATAAACTGAGTGTGTGGGGAGGGATCATGTGTATGATAGTTAAATATATATGTGTGTGTGCTTGTCTATAGCAAAGTATAGTAAAGTTCAACAAATTGTTATATTTGGTTTGGTTCTTGACTCTTACCTGCACCTCCATTGTTTCACTCAATATGAGTAGAAAAATAAGTTAAGGAATAAAAAAGTTCAATTTTGAAAAATTGTTGAAACATGTTGTGATTGAAATGTAGTCGAGGGATAGTCAAATCTTAACATAAATACATTTATTTATATCCTGTTGTACAGTACAAATGACATTAGTGTTACACTCAAAGCTGTTTAAAATATCCATAAAGATAACAATGTAAATACATTGTCAGAACATCCTGGGACTACATTACCACATTTATCAAGGTAAGGATAACAGGTTAAATTTGTTCCCTTTAGTATTTTTTTTTTAAATAGAGAAGCTGGATCTGCATTAAATATTGAGGCTTTTAAATGAATATATGTCTTGTAAAGGTAGTCTATCTAATGCTAATGAGTTTAGATCTTATTTAAACGTCTGGATTTAATTATAAGTATTCATATCCTTATAATTAAATAGACGTTTAAATGACGTCTAAATAACGTCTATGGGGTATACATTTGATATAAAAATAAACGTTTAACAAACGTCTGAATATAGCTTTAGACGTATATTAGCTGTTATTTAGACGTCTAAGGTATATATATAGACGTTGAATAGACGTCTTTTAAACGGCTAGGCTAAACCTATACCGCTAAAAAACTTTCACCAGTAGACCAATTATAAACCTGTTTTAGCCTAGCCGTATAGGGGCCATTTAGACGTGTTTTATACGTCTATTAGACCGAAAAATGCTCAGTGGGTCCATTTTATGGTTCTTGGGTATAGGTGTAAGAAAGGGTTAAATTAACCCCATGAGACATTAGTTGACCAGGGCAACAAGAAGAAATGGAAACTAGACACTATAACCATTATGGTCCTAAAAAACATGTGGCAAAAAAAATACTCCTTAAATATCTATCTATATATATACAATTTGAATCCTGCGCCATGTCGGTTGTCAGTATGTACGAACGTTGTATGTGGCCAGTGTGACGTAATCTGACATCACGCCAGTGTGACGTAATCTGACATCACGATGAGACGGTCGTCCCGAATATGGACACAACGCCAGTGTGACGTAATCTCACGACCCTGACGTCACGCCAGTGTGACGTAATCTGACATCACGGGTTTGGGTCCTTGCAGAGGTGATGCACGTCACCTCTTTAGGTGCCTGTAAGGTGGCACTGCAAAGTGAACGACGCGTCACGCTAGACGTTCGGGCCGCGTAGCGGCCCGAACTTCTAGTCTATATATACAATTTGAATCCTGCGCCATGTCGGTTGTCAGTATGTACGAACGTTGTATGTGGCCAGTGTGACGTAATCTGACATCACGCCAGTGTGACGTAATCTGACATCACGGTTGTGACATCACGATGAGACACGCCAGTGTGACGTAATCTCACAACAGCATGACATCACATCCTACCTATAAATAGGTAGGATGCACCAGTTCGACGGCTTCCATCCTCAACACAACCCACGCCGACGACCCTTTACACAAATAAACTGCTAACTTCATCTCCTGCGATTTCAACTATCTTTTCACATTGTACACCACTGCACACTCCCCACAGGTCTGCCATACCAGGTCTGAGTAATCACAAAGTGGGTTTTGGTCATTGGAGAGGTGATGCACGTCACCTCTTTCTGAAGTGGGTACTTTCAAAGCCTGCCGTGGATTTAGGAGAGCACAAAACTCTCTCTCACACTGTGAGGTGCCTGTAAGGTGGCACTGCAAAGTGAACGACGCGTCACGCTAGACGTTCGGGCCGCGTAGCGGCCCGAACTTCTAGTTTAGTACAAAGAGAAATATACATTTTCTGCTTGTTTTTTTGCGGTTTCTGTCCTGAAACAGAGTCAAGATGTGCTTGAATCTGAATAATAATCACACCAAATTGAAAAAATCACACCTGTGTGAAGGTAGCGGCGCCTGTGATACATTTTGTCATCAATATGTGTTTATAATGTGTTTATAGCCATGTTCTGACCAATCAGAACGTTGACAGACCTGACCAATCAGAACGTTGATGGAAAAGCGAGGTATGAGAAAACAATATTACATATGTGCTATGATTCAAATTTCAAATAACTTTCTGGCAGTATTTTTATGACAATGGTCTGCAGCCTAGTTTCATTATTGTACGAATGTAGTTCGACTTTATTTAAGAAAATGTATTTCCTAGATATTATATTTACATATATCGAAGATAGGTCTGTCTCTTTCAATTCTGCCACATACTTCGCGTTGTAGCCCAAAAGGAATTCAGCTGTGTCGTCAAAAAGAGTTACCCATATTCTTTCTCTGTAGAATCGCTTATTAAAACCTTCAACACGAATCTGAAATTATAGCTGTCAATGTTCTTGCATCTTCTGCAGTATAACTGTTCATTCATTTCAATGACCTTCGTGTTACAATTCTGACACGATTTATAATAATTCATTTGAATGTCGCAAATTTCACCCATAATAACTTTATAAGTGATGGGTAACGCTTCTTGTGGCATTTTCAGTTCCTTTAGATTTCTCCAGGTGTACATCATCATGGGTATGAATTCAAAATCAATATTAGGATTAATCACGATTCCTTCAGATGGTACTACCTTACTATTCCTTTGTAAGATAACTAGAAGTTCGGGCCGCTACGCGGCCCGAACGTCTAGCGTGACGCGTCGTTCACTTTGCAGTGCCACCTTACAGGCACCTCACAGTGTGAGAGAGAGTTTTGTGCTCTCCTAAATCCACGGCAGGCTTTGAAAGTGCCCACTTCAGAAAGAGATGATGTGCATCACCTCTCCAATGACCAAAACCCACTATGGAAGCCGTTGAACTGGTGCGATCTGGCGGCATCCTAGAATTTATAGGTAGGATGTGATGTCATGTGATGTCATGCTGTCGTGAGATTACGTCACACTGGCGTTGTCATCGTGATGTCAGATTACGTCACACCGTCACACTGGCGTCGCATACGGACAGCCGACATGGCGCAGGATTCAAATTGTATATATAGATTTCATAATCCCTGTTTACCGTGAGATACTTATGGTTAGCTACTTGTAGTCTTGCATTCGAAATACAATAAGAATTGTTTTTCTTCACTTTTAAAAAGAACCTCTCTGCGTATTCTCCAAATGCAATGATTTTAATTGCTCCACTTTGATCGGTCACAGTAAAATGAAATATCTTGCCCGTTCCCCAGAAATTTACATATTTCCTGACATCTGAGCTTTCTACGACGACTCCTTGAATTTTCCAGGTCATAGAGACTCTAAGTTCGGCAATAGGGGTTATTGAAACATTGGCTGCTACTTCAGTATTTGTGGTTCCATATACTTTGGTCTCGGTAATTCGTAACAGAGTATCTGCACTTGCACTGTTACAGATCGAAGGTCTCTCTAGCTGTTTTAACATCGGGTTCTGTGACATGGCTGCGTTTCTACCTCTAAAGGCGTCGAGTTCCTTGGTGAGCAACTGTATTTGAACATCACGTTCATTCAATTCGAACTTATAGGACATCATTATTTCTGTGATATCCTTTGAAATTATAGGGTCAATGACTTCGCTTGTTTCCTCTGGGATCCTAATTTTTGGTTCGATGACTGCGTTTTTCGGCTCCTGAAAGAAAGGACTCTTGGATTCTTGATCGTCTTTATCAAACCATTCTCTCATAACGGACGACGGGATCCCCGAGCTCAAACTTTCTACTACAAGCGAGGTCATAGGGTCAATAACATTGTTTGTGTCCCTACCTCCTCTTGTGTCCCCCGGGATAACATCACTCTTTGAGCTCATTTTTGGGTCAATGACTGCGTTTTTCGGCTGCCGAATGAAAGGACTCTTGGACACTAGATCTCCTTCGTCAAACAATTCTCGCATAACGGATGACTGGATTTCCTCATGAACATGACGTTCTTGTATCTTTCTCTTTCTATATTGGTCATATTGGGAGGAATCTTGGACAGATCCCAAGATTCCCAAGATAAGGTTAAATTGAGGATCTAACTTTAAATAACTTACCTAGAAGGAGACTTTAGCCAAATGAATAATAAAATGAAATTAATAAATATTTCTGTTTATATAGAGATCTAATTCTATATTCATGACATCATAGTGATGTCATGAATAGTAACATAGTGATGTCATGAATAGTGACCAATCCCAACGTTGATGGACCTGACCAATCAGAACGTTGGCGAGCCTGACCAATCAGAACGTTGACGGACCTGACCAATCAGAACGTTGGCGAGCCTGACCAATCAGAACGTTGACGGACCTGACCAATCAGAACGTTGGCGAGCCTGACCAATCAGAACGTTGACGGACCTGACCAATCAGAACGTTGGCGAGCCTGACCAATCAGAACGTTGACGGACCTGACCAATCAGAACATTGGCGAGCCTGACCAATCAGAACGTTGGCGAGCCTGACCAATCAGAACGTTGACGCAAAAGCCAGGTATAGAGGGCTACTATCCGCTCTATACCTAAAGGTATAGAGCGGCTAGCGCCGCTAACATCTTAACTAGACACCATAAGGGTCCTAAGAAAACAGGTTACAAAAACATGTCACTCGGGTCGGGTGCTGGGGACCCTCTCCCCTGCCAGACCAGTGGTTCCAAACTTTCCAGCCTGTGAACCCCCAAAATAATAATATTTGAACCGGGGACCCCCAAAAATAATCATATTTCAACTGGGGACCCCCAACTCTGACAAGCACTTGGAATGTATAGTATAGTTTGCCTCTTTCTTATATCATTTGACAATTTGGCCAATGTTTGACCAGTTTTTGTAGTATAGTTTGTTGATTACTTTTGATTCTATGGTCTTTTTCTTTTCTTTCTTTTTTGGGGTATTAAAAAGGTCTTAAAAGTCCTTAAATTGTCACTTCATTGTCATCTGAGGAGTGGGTTGAGAACCACTGGACTGATACAATGGTTATACGCTGCATGGCCACCGGGCCGCAGCGCTGTGCAGCAGTAGCCTATCTGCAATGAGAACAGCTTTACTATTAAATTAGAGCTAGGGTAAGTGATAGTTTTTATTTGTTTTAATTAAAAAGGTTAAAGTACTATATTTTGACAGTAATCATTGCTACAGAGCATTTGTTCGGTCACAGGGGTCTCTCCAGCTCTTTAGTAAATAGGATATAGTACATTTTCAGGTAGGTGACAAAATTCAAGCCAAACAGGAGAGAGCACTGAAAATGTATTTTCTGTTAAATAAAGAGCTGGAGAGACATGGGAGACTCCTTTTACTGAACACACTGTGTGCACTCTATAGCATCAGAATATATAGCTATTTAACACTTATTTTAACCAAAGTAAATCACTTACCCTACCTTTATTATGTTGGATTTGTGTTAATGTGTATTTTTAGACATTTCACTTTTTAAACCCTAAATACTTGATGGATAATGCTTCTATGTAGGTTGAACCAAACGCATACTGGGGGGACACAGAGTGTCTGAACATGTTTATGCCATCAGGACATTTAATGACAAGTACCCTATGGCTAAACCTTACAGACAGGCTGGTCATGGCAGCCCAAGTTCCCTAAAGGTTATGGCTATTGAGGTGGTCCCCAATTCCCGGAACTGGGGATAGACTCAAACCCCCTTTACAAAGGGAAACTTTTTGTATATTTAAAGTCAAAGCTATGGTGTTTTCAGGTCTAAATCAAGGCTATGCCTTGGTCTAAATGAGGAAATCGATTATTCACCTTTTTTTTAATAATTGTTCTTTTCTGCTAAGGGGTGGGTTTGAATTATTGCGCTCTTGTAGTAATGTTTCATGCATAGGATTCTGTGCCTTTGTAATTAATTCAGTATTGGAGATTCTATTGTTGGTGTATTTTGTGCTTGATTATGCCCACTTCTAGTCACCTGCTGAACCTACTATGTAGGCAGTGATGTCATTTCCTACTCAGTGGTTTGTGAAACACAGCCTTTTGTTTAATTCTTTGTTTCTTTTAGTTTTTTTTAAATTGGTGTAGGTAAGGTTTTGTAAGGCTCTACATTATATCTTGGTGTTTTTTTTAGCCTGCCACCAATCTGTATGGTAATGAGCCCGTGATGTCATGTCCTAAAAAAAGCCATGTTCGTTCTGCAATCTTGTTTAGTCACCCTGATGAAGGCATTGTTGCCGCAACAATGCGTATTGTTTATTCTTGCTATGCATTAGCCAGACTATTAGAAGGCGTTTAAACTTTACCACTTTTTTTGCATCAATTTTGTCACCCAGTCGTACCAAAGAGCACCTTGTTGTTGTTTTTTACTCAAGCCAAACAGATGCGCTCCTTTCTCTTTTTTCTACTTGGTCAACTTGACCGTTGGCTCTGTACTTGGTCGGCTCTTTTTCCCCCTCTACACCAACTCTCAAAGAATAGCTGATCTACAAGCTCACAACGCCTCGCAGTGGATCTGCTAGTTTTGGCTATGTTCCCCATCACGCAAATATTTAGCAGATCCCCTGAAGTTACTCTGAGGACCCCCTGGGGGTGAACTAGAGAGAAACCCTGTCAGGACCACCAGGCGCTCTTACATTTGATCTAACACATTGCCCAAGTTCATGTTATCACACCTCGCACAGCTCGAGAATTACAGGCTTATTTTATTGTCATACAAAATAGAATTTTGTAAAACTCAAAAATAAAAGAATCACAGAGGACATTAGTTCAATGCAAATAAATTTCAAAAAATATATTTACAAAATAGATTTATACATTATACAGTATATTTATAAAACATTAGTGTCGATGCCAGTAATGCAAAGTATTAGGAAAAAGAGGTAGAGATAACTTCTTTTTGTCCAATGTTGCACACAACATGACTACTTCAGAAAGGATCAATATACACAGAACATAAGCATGAAATCCACAAGGCATCAGGGATTTGACCTGAAGCCAGACTGAATCATTTGAATTCAATATTTACAACAAAGTCAAAAGCAAGAAATTGGCTTACAGAGGAGGAAGACTAGCTAAGAAAAGAAGAAATTGCCTCACACAGTAAAGATTGAGGGGAATAAATATTTAAAACAAAGAGCCACATTTTCCCCCCAAAAGGCAAATGCAGCAGTAGTGATAGATTGTGCACCAAAACTGAGTGAAAGTAGCTTTTCCTTAACACCTGCCACCACATTAAAGTAAGAGCATTTTTCACTCTAGATATAGCAAGTTTGGTTTCCAAATAAGCATAAATTCACCTCAAGCCAATTAGAATGTGGAGCTTGTTAGAAATCTCCAGCAACTACTGGTGAAATGAAACTGGAAAAACAAATAATAAAAAAATCACTATTTTGAAACCAATGTGATCAAATGGACAATTTTAAATTAACATCTAACACGTATAGTTTCCATTAAAATAACAAAAATGAAATGGCTGCTTTTTGGAGGAAAGTCTCAAATAATTGCCATTAAAACAACAGTCTATTCGATTACCATTATAGCCAGAGTTGGTTAAGTTTATTGTCTTTTGTGTGACATCTTTTGAAAGAAAGACATGCATTAGAAGATAATGCCACACTTGCACAACAAAGTATAAATCAGGCTTAGGTCTGACAAAAGCAAATAATTTGGAAAGTTAATTTGTATCAAGATCTGCCAGACCAGAAGACTGAAAACCTGTGTACTTAGTAAAGTAGTGTTATGGTTTACAAAGTGTGGAGGTATAGCGTTTATGGCTGCTATAAGCATTGGACATTAAAACCGGATTCATACTTAAGTTGCGTGCCGGTGTCACACACTGAAAAAAGCTGATCTACAAGCTCACAATGCGTCACAGCGCAACACGTTGTTCGATTGAATATCTGTTATTTTCGGTGCGCGACACCTCATGCAACTTCGTATGTATCAAGCTACAGTATTCTCTTTTTCTGGAGTAAAAGCCTCTGTGGGACACTGCTTCAACCCAGATCACAGAAGGGATTGAACCAATGACCTTAACGTGATAGTCACTCCAATCACTTTGTCTGTCTGTCACCCACATGGTCTGCCCAACTAATATATTCAGCCCGTTTTTTTTGTTTTGTTTTGGCAAAAAAAGAAAAACGCAAGTTTAGATTGGATATCGCATTTAAACCGAGAAACAAGGGTTGTGTTTCAATAAGCGGGTATGAGTGGAACACATGAGCTTGCATGATTAGCATTGATTAGATACGATCCCCTCTGCTGTGTGAATAACTCTGGGGGCGGTGTTTGATTCAGTGTTCAGCTTCTCAAGGATGATTCATGCTTCAGCATTGAGGTGTCGTAGCTACATTGTAGGTGCCCACAACGTAGCTACCAAGAACAGTGACACCTCGACACAGAAGCATAAGATAGCCTTTAGTGCAAAGAGCATTACAATTTTTGCAGTCTATTAGTTACTGACACATGGAAATTCAGTCAGACTTACTCTTAGTCTTTGAACAAGCATATTATCTTTCAAACTTTGTGTCAAAATATATTACAAAATATATTTGCACAATTGTCAGAAGACCTATAAATATAGGCTTTGACAGTGAAATGGCAGAGTGAGTGTGAGAGTCAGTGCTCACACAATTTCTGGTTTTGATCACATAGCTGGTTTGCCTTTTAATCAACGAGAACATGGAAATGTGACAATCGAGCAAAATTATAAGAAAGACGAAACAAAAACCAGTGAAAGCCATCGTTTTCATTGTTCCTGTCCACTGCTTGAATGGAAAGCCTGCATTCTGTCCTTATCGGTACCAGTAGTCAGGTGCTCAGTGTAAATTCAATCTAGAAAACCATAAGGGCTACAGGGGTTTCTAGGATGGTCTCATACAATGGAATGGTAGTGTTTGGTGGCAAATTCTACAATTCCACCTCTCTTGGGAGGCTAAACCAAAAATAACACATTGAGGAACCTTATTTTATCACCACTAATTATTTTATCGCGCATTAATATATCTTTTCTTCTCTTATGTAAATGTTTCAAAACGGGGGATGTTAAGTGAACATTTATAATCGTAGTTGGACACATTGTGTGTCTGTTAAACAAACGCAGTACTTTTTGGGGGGTTCTGGACAATATCATTGTTTTGGGATGTTAATATATTTCCAATAATAAACATTGAACACATAAAAACTATCCCTTTAACATACATGTTGAACATTGAGGATTATTTTTAAGATACATTTTTGGTGGCATTTTGTACGCTTTCTTTCAGATAGGTCAGTGTTATGTAGAGAGCCAGGAAACCAAGGGCAGAGACAGAGGGGGCATGCGAGACAATAATAGGGTAAGATTCAAACCAAGGTCCTCGTGCTCACTAAGAGCATGGTCTGTGCACCAACTGGCTGAGCAAATATAAAACTGATGATTAATTTGGGATTAATTGTGATTTAACTATGGAAAATTATGCTATTAATCTATATTAAAATAATTTGACAGCACAAGTCTCCCTCATACATAGACACATGTATGCATGTATATACTATATATACTATATATATATATATATACATACATACATACACAGTATATGATGGTAGGTGTGGCATTCCACATTAGCAGTAATTCTTCGATAGACGCCATTGTTGTTCGGCTGATACAGAAAATAAGCCATATAAGAACATAGCTGTGTCTTCCAAACTGCCTCTGGCAGTGACACTGGTTCATGCGGTCAGGTGCTTATGGTGCCATGCATGTCAAAAACCTATGCTCTTAAATTTCAGTCAGTCAATCACTCCTTAAATCTCAATGGGTGCATGCTATAGAATATCAACATGTGATATGCATTGGTGAAAGGCTTTTTGTGTCCCTAAGGTTTGGTTAGTGGCGCCCGTTGATGATGTTCTTGTGGAGCAGCACTTGGTCTTGGTTGTGCTGGGCATGGCTCACCTCCTCCTCCTCACACAGCCGTGCGTTCTTTCTGATCTCCTCCAGGGAGTAGTCCTGCATGAGGGTGCCATTCTCGAACACCGTCACCAGCATGTCCTGCGGAGGAAGAGGAAGGGGCGAGCGAGAGAGAGAGAGATGAATGAGGCGGGACGAGGCTCTGCATCTGCACTACCCTGAAAGATGTATATGTACTGTACTCTGTCGTACGACAGTGTCTCTTGTTGACTATAGAGCTGATCTACAAGTTCACATCCTGGTTAACTCCTCCCACCCACTCTATGGCGAGCTGCAGGATAGGGTGAGCACCTTCAGCCAGAGGCTCACTCTCCAGAATATGCATACGGAGCGGTACAGACTCTGTTTTCTGCCAACTGCCATCAGACTGCATAATGCATAAGAACTGCATCTCCCTCAATGCATATGGTTCCGTGTCGGCCCTGGTCTTGTGTGATTATGTCCATCTGTGTCTGATGTGTTTCTGTTTTTCCCCCCGGTATACATGCTGCAATCATCATGCATTCTGTTAATGTCACCATACATAAATATCAATATGTTTGCCTGCAGCCCAATTTTGTCTAATGCTTGAATGCATGTTCAGCAATTGAAACAGCACATTGTGTTAAGAGCGATCACTTGATATGCCATTATTACCTGTGAAAAAACAAGTATGGGAAAAAGAAAATGTACGATTCAAAGTTCAGTTATTAGTAGTAGCACCATTAATTTGGTTTGTTCTAAACCAAATTAATGGTTGTCATCCAAATGTCATATCAGAAGACTCAATCAAGCTCAAGTACTGAGACCGACCTCCTCAGGCTTCCCTGCCCCTCGCTCTATGGTCTCTATGAAGCCATCAGAGTTCCTCCTCAGTGACAGGCGACCCCTCTTTGACCCCTTGGTGGGGTCAGTCACAGGCTGCTTGTACACGTCCATCTAGATAAGACAAATAAAAGGGTTCATTATGTTCTGAATAAAGAGCATGGCTGGTCGTGCTCATTTACAATGACCCAGGGGAGGGTTTAAGAAAGAAACCACAGGCCCGGCGAGAACAACTTTCAAACAAAGAACAAGTTATCCAGAGAGTGTTGTAATACCAAAGAATTTCAAAATCTTCCAAAGAACCAAACTAATGCACATTTACCAATACACAGGATGTGATGTAACTAAGCCTTGTGCTAGTTAGAGTGAGTAACAGTATAACACATGTTCAGATGCTATTGAGAACATGCTTCATCACTCATCAAGTGCAAATGGATGCTATGACCGGTGTTTCCTTTACGGTAATCAAATACTGCAACACGTCCTCCAGAATGCTCAAGGGTGAATTCTGACAGCCAGACTAACTAAGTAAACTTCTAAGACTCCATTAATTCCAAAGGACCCAGCACTAGTAGTGGTAACCACGGTAACGTTGGCTTAAAATATATCAGAATCAGAATAAACTTTATTGTCACATCACAGGTTAACATGTGTAAAACAAGTGGGTTTTTGTACAAGCGCCATTATTTTAAGCAACTAAAATATTAGCAACTCTTTCATTTCTTTTCAAGACATATTGATATAACTACAGTACATACATGGTTGGTTTGCTATATAAATATTGTAAATCAAACCATCTATTGTCTACTAATGACCGAAAATGTGCAGTTCTGTCTCTCTGTATAATGCATTCAAAAAGGCCCCCCAAAAAGGAAGAACTTCCAGGAACTGATTCATGTCTACAGGGGTGACACGACGATCAAGTATTTTGGAGTTCCGTTGTCGCCACTCTCTCTGGAATTATTTGAACCTTTACACCCCACTAATACCGGTGAAATGTGCCAACGTACCCCCTTGCCGTTGCTCTCCACATAGCTGCACTTGAAGGCACAGTTGAGTGTATCTCTGTTCAGTTTCTGCAGCAAGGAGCTGCCGCAGCCAAAGAAGACGTTCTCTGCACTCCAACCCTCATCGGTCAACTTTTGGAGGATCTGCGTGCACGCACACACACACGCACACACACGCACACACACAGGCTCACAGTCAGGGTACACACAGGGCAGGCACCATAACTACAGGCACACAGCTGTTGGATTCCTATGGGAAGGATACTCAATGAGACAGAGGATCATACATTACATTTTTAAGATTAAAACAAAACCAGAAGATAAGGCCGTGGCCACAACAAAGAAACCTCAGACAAAGGAAAGAGAGTGTTCTGGGAAGAACTTCAGGCGGAGTGAAATGTCAAGCTGACTTCTATTGGCAGCGTTGATGAAACCGCAGGGAAAGTAAAGACAGCAGTCAAAATAGAAGTTTCTGGAAGAACTGTGAATGAACTGCCATATATCATGTATTTGTTCAAGATGACTTGTCACCCTTATCTGCTATGTGAAATAACTGGTTGAGCAACCAGCGTGGCACATGGGGAATGTGGCACCATTTAATGATATGTAGGCAAAGATATGGTGGGTGTCTCGTGTGTGTGTGTGTGTGTGTGTGTGTGTGTGTGTGTGTGTGTGTGTGTGTGTGTGTGTGTGTGTGTGTGTGTGTGTGTGTGTGTGTGTGTGTGTGTGTGTGTGTGTGTGTGTGTGTGTGTGTGTGTGTGTGTGTGTGTGTGTGTGTGTGTGACTCCTATGAACCACAAACTATGTGCTATCGCTTCGTCAGTTTTCCTCCCCTGTGCTGACCTCCCTATTACTCCAGCGTGTGTGTGTGTGTGTGTGTGTGTGTGTGTGTGTGTGTGAGAAAGACCGTAAGAATAAGAAAAAGGGCAACTGGGCAAGAACAAGAGAAAGCTGATTATAGAAAGAAAAGAGTGAGATAGAGGCCGAGAAAGAGGCCGAGAATGAGGGGGAGTGAAATAGATAGATAAAGTGAGAGAATGAGGGGGAGTGAGAGAGACATAAAATGAGAGAATGGGGGGCAGTGAGAGAGACAGACACAGTGAGAGAGACAGACACAGTGGGGAACAATGAACAAAGAGTGCGTGTTTCTTCTGACCTCCTCCACTGAGTTGAGGTCAATGCCGTCTCCTTGGATGATGCGGAGGTAAGAAGGCAGAACTTTGTAACCAACAGAGTTCACCATACATCCGAAACACTCTTCTAGAATCCTGATGACCTAAAAAGACAGGTAAAAAAGGAGGGCGGGTATCAGAGACCTCTCCCCGCCAATCAACATTCTACAACCCACTGTATAGTTCATATAGACCTGCCAGTTGATTTAGCTTAAATTGCAACATGGCCTGAGTAAGTGAATTCTTAATGTTAGCCATATAACAGTAAATAACACACCGACGCGGCAATCTTTTAATGTAAATTATTATTAATATATATTTTTAACGATGGAAGATGGCTCCAACTTAAGTCTTTAGAAACAAAAGTTATATTATTTTTGCGCAATCAGTACGGACGCTTCATGTCAGTTACACACTAAAAACTAAGGGGAGGAGAGGACGCGACTGTCCAGACCCATCGAAAAAGTTACTTCTTTGATCTTGTCACAACAAGTTCACGTTACTTCAGAATTTTCCTTATTCTTGTTGGTATGTCTGCACACACAGAAACAAACACCAAATCAACTGTAAGTTGGTTTTGGTAATAAATGTTTTAATATTATGTGAATATTCTCTGTTTACAATGGAAATCTATGGATCGTAGTAACCATGCTCTCTCAACAGCATGGGCTACATCTATTTGCAGAACGGTGTATCACTTCTGATAAGCACAAAGTTAATTGACCTGAATATGATAATCTCATCAGAATTTCAATCAAGTTGCAACAGGCACTGGCTGTCAACATGGAAGCAACGTTGATCAGGACTATAATTTGCCGAAGACAAATAAAGGGGGATAAAAAAAAGAGTCCACTCCATTACATAGACTGCATCACCTCCCAAAAAGAACAAGTTTACAAGCCATCATCGTGTCGCAATGCAACGTGTGGATACATTGTAGATTTGTTTGTTTTGTCAAGCAAACACTGTGCGATAGAGTATAAATAAAGGTTATTGTTACAACAAACATAATCTTTTGATTGGAGTGTGCAAGGAAACATGTGAAATAAACATTTGGAAAATCCATCTTAATAATGATCTTGCATACAAGGATAGAACTTGAAGCCTCGCCATTAGGGACGGCCATTGGTAAAATGAGAGCCTGCCTGGGATGCAGAAGGTCCCAGGTTTGATTCCAAACCCAAGCAATGTGTCCCTGAGCAAGACAAAGGAAACTGAATTTCCCCTGTGGCATGAAATAGGTCTAATTATTTATTATCATCATATAGTGCGTTTTGCCTGGAGGCGGTCCACAGGGCCGCCGTGACACCTGTTAATCTCAAAGACACCCGACACCCGAATCTATATATATACACATACATACATACATATATACGTTACAGGGAAATTGGAAAACCAGGGAAATTGAAAAAGGAGTGCTCGTTTTCACCCCCCCCCCCCCCCCCAGGCAATTCTGTAGAACCAACACTAGAGGGCAATGCAAGCCACACTAGACTAGAGCCCCCCACCACACACACACACACATGCACATGTGTGTCGTGGATAGTAAGCCATGAAAAGATCTATTCTCCCCCTATCGGTTTACAACTCGGACGGCACTGATTCGACTAGCAGACCATGTCTCGAAAAGACGAATGCCAATTTCCCTGTGACATATATTAGAAGGCCAAGGATGAACAACATAATAACAATATAAAAATGTATAATTATACCGTAATATGCCAGCGCACTTGACCATAAAGTTTCGCAGCTGATTAGAATTTGCCCTCGTTTTGCATCTGATTAATTTACAATTACCCATGTATAAATGGTGGCTTTGCGCCGTACTATTTGTGTGACTGTCCCCGAGGAGTGGATCTGGTGACAAGGCTAATGTAGGCCTAGCATAAGCCTGGAAATGGATAATGCCAGCGTAGTAATCAAAACTGAAATGCAATTTGAAGCTCTTTTGTCTGAAAATAATATTTTTAATATGTGCATGATGCTATTTACATGGAAGTGCAGTTAGGAGTTCATTTAACCCTTTGTGGGTTCCACAAATCCTTTGTGAATTCTCCCCTGAGAGTGAAAAATGAGCCAAATAAGGGAATTAACTGCGTGAATTAACACTACAAATTGTGTGTGATTCCTCCTTACCTCGAGGAGAGTCTCAGCAGGATCTCCTGAGTCAGGGCGGATAACCAGGCAGGAGTCCTGGCTGCGTTCCATCACGCGCTCCTTCAGCTTGTCTCCCCAGATGTGCTTGCAGGCCTTGAAGATGTCATAGCTGTCACTGACCACGGACACAGGCCCTGTGGAGAACGCATCCAACAGCCTCTCGAAGGCATCCTTCTCCCGACTCCTACCCCAGGAGATGATGGTGCTGGAGATGAGAAGGGAGAGTGGGAGTATAGATGGGAAGCAGTCATGGGCATCAATACTATACATACCCTAAAATGTTTTTGTTTGTTATTATTTCAATGAGACAGCTTACTACGAAAGGTTAGAGGGAGACAGCATACAGTAGAGTAAAGAAGGCTGTGGCCAGGCCAGCAGAAGGGCATGTTTCCAGAGACAGAGGCCTTGCATAGGTCACTTTGAACTGACACTGAAAATATTTCTAAATTTATGTATGTATGTATGTATGTATGAGAGAAAGAGAGAAAGACAGCAAGGAATACAGCAATACCTGTGCTCTGCTGCTGGGATAGAGAAGCCAGCCATTGGGCAGCCATAGTAACGCTGTGCCATCAGCAGTCCTGCCACTGTGTCTGTACTGGAGAAGTTGACCAGGTGAGCTGCCCCTCCTAGAGCTGCAGACTACACACAACACATGCAGGACACAAGGGGTTGAATGCAACAGTTCATCAAACTAATCGATCAGTAATCAATCCCCATTTTGGGCTTGACATTATAGGCAAAATCTTTTATTTATTTTCTTAATAACCGAGCTTGTGGCCAGCTATTTTCACTATTTTTTGCACTATTTATAATCAGCTTCAGAAGCGTCACTCGTATACAGCACCACAGAGAACAAGTCTAATGTTTCCTTGTCCTGTTTCAGAGCCACATCTTTGAACATTAGCTCCAACAGCATGTGAGAGAACAGCTTAGCTCACAGTATATTGAAATCCTGAAATCCTATTGATAGTCCAGGGGCCAACACTGATATTTTCACAAATTGGTACCACCTAAGGTGACCGTAAAGTTTTTGTATTTTTGTCTTCCTACATGTCTCTAGTTTATATTTTGGTATGATAACCCTTCCAATCTTGTAGCTTAATGGCAGTTATCACTACCTACCGGCTAATGTATCCGGTAGGAGACACAAAGTAGAATCTTTGTGTCTCCTACCGGAAATACACCCGGGCATCAAATTATTGCGACAAAAAAACAAAATATATCCATGTATTCAAGGCTTCATGGGGTGTGCAATTGATAACTTCTCAGATTTTTGGTGTTTGCAAAAAGACTGCTTTCCATAAGCTTGTAAAAGTTGACCCTCCTTCGGTCTAGGGTAGCTGAATGGGTAGAGAGTCCCCCTGGGAAACTTAAAGGAGGAGTTCACCGAAAAAATGATTTATTTTCTATCAATTGCACACCCCATGAAGCCTTGAATACATGGATATATTTTGTTTTTTGTCGCAATAATTTGATGCCCGGGTGTATTTCCGGTAGGAGACACAAAGATTCTACTTTGTGTCTCCTACCGGATACATTAGCCGGTAGGTAGTGATAACTGCCATTAAGCTACAAGATTGGAAGGGTTATCATACCAAAATATAAACTAGAGACATGTAGGAAGACAAAAATACAAAAACTTTACGGTCACCTTAGGTGGTACCAAAATATGGCTTGGCCCCTGGACTATGAGGTTCTCAGACTGCACAGTGAAATAATCATGTGCTGGCAATTTGCTCCTTTAGTCACAATTCAATCCTAAACCAGCTTTATTCAGTTAGGTCTAGGGCAAGTGTGCATGTGAGTGAGCGCACACAGGCATTCACGTGCACACAACACATACTGTATGAACATCCACCTGCACACGCGCACACGCACACACACACACACACACACACACACACACACACACACACACACACACACACACACACACACACACACACACACACACACACACACACACACACACACACACGACAAAGAATGTTACATCACTGGTTCCATGAAGCTGGTAACCAACCATGTATAATTCTTTGTGGTCATTTCATGTATTATATGCACGGCACTGTGTTGCAACTCTGGCATGATGTGACCACAAGCCAGATCACCCTGTTCTATCCCCCTGTTGATATAATGGCTATTATACAAATTACTGGTAGCCAGTAAAGGATTTTATGAAATAAAAACATATATGATCTAAGTTGATAGGTAGGTGATAGCAAAGTAAATGCAGTCACCATAAATGATTCCAACTGTGACACCTATTAGGTCATATACAAAGACATACAGTAAAGTGAATCTCAATGTTTACTGTACAGGATATACTGGTAACGGGTAGGCTACTAATGTATCCATGAGCTAATACACAATGTTAATGGTATTCAATCCATCAGTGAGGCTAAAATGTATTAGGTGTCATGTATCATAAGGCTTCTGGCAGCACTGATGCTTCAGGCACTAGTCTGAATGAATGCTTACAAATTAAGCCTGCAGGAGATGACAGCCTCATCATGCAGTCTATTGAATAACAACATCCTTCATAATGTATCCATTTATGCAGCCACGTGATTCAATAATAATAATAATAATAATAATAACGTGTCCTTAATTTCTGTTGGTGCATTTGCCAAGGACATTTGCACATACCTAGAATTTGTCCTCGGGCATTTACCCATCTTAATTATTAGGTCTTAATTATACAGTGTCTGGGGAGTGTCTTGCTCAGGGACACTTTGATACATCGCTGAACCAGCGACCTTCTGATTCCCATACCGCCTCAGTCTCTACCCAGAATATCTCTGCATTGTGCCCTTATTCCTCAAGGCTGACCAGTGTGTTTGGAGGACCATTAATATCAGACTGGGGCCCTTCTGCTAATTAAATTCTTAACAATTTTCTTTGCCTGAATTCCTTGATGTCAAGAGTGTGCCAATACTTTTTTTGTGCGCAAAATGTACCAAAACTCATCCATGGGTCTTCACTCGGTGTTTCCAACAGGAATGTCTAGGTAATTAATTTTCCACTGGACCCACTTGCACCATCCTTAGTTTCAAATCCCACCAGCAAATCCCTCCTGTGTCCCCTGACAGTCTCTCCCCTCTGCATTTTCTACATACCTGCTTGAAAATACATTTAAAAAAGTGTTCATTTAACTCTAAAAAGGACCTGTAAGGCTCAACCTTATGCTTTCAGAATCTCTACCCTTTCTTGCATGTGTCTCTTTGAAGAAATGTCAACTCCAATCTGACCTCTTGTGAAGAAACTCCTCTGTAGCCAAAGTCATGGAGCTTAAACTCCAGGCCCTCCAGGCTCCCTGAGGTGGCCTTCAGGTGCTTAGCCAAGATCTTCTTAAACTCCCTCGAGATGGTGGCCACTGTGATAGGATACCACATCTGGACCAGCATTGTCTGAGCACAGCATAGAGAGAGCAGGGTGGGGTGGTTAAAGAAGAGTTAGAAATGAGGGACATAGAATAGCGTTATCAGGCAGGGTTGGGAGGAGGGGATATATATAGGAGAAAAAGGGAAGGACAGATATGTATGTAGATATTGTTCTTGTGGCTCTTATTTTCTGCAGACCAATGAGAAATAATGACAAATGTGACTCTTGTTATTGTGTCTCTTATCTTTCATATCCGCTGTGTTCTTATCTGTTTTGTCTAGACAAAAGACTAGGAATGTGTGAGAGATATCAAACAGCTGATCATACACTGCAATAAAAACTCTACAGTATTTATTAACAATTATGCTGATCAGCTGCAGTATATTCAAATTAAACTGACCAAACACTTGCTCCAACTCGTTATCTGATCCCATCACTGAGTCCCCACACTGGGATGAAATCCCAGGGTGTCCCAGAGCAGAATAAAATCTATATTTACCTCAATGTAGTTTGTAAGCCAGAAGAAGTCAGGGTCTGTGTTCTCCACTGTGAAGAGCACATTTCCTCTGGGTACGATTCTGCCTTCAGGGACTGCTTTGATACGGATAGGAAGACGGCCATCATATTTCTGAAGGAACAGAAAACACATTGGCGTAAGTACAAAGCCCCTTTCCCACTTGACAAAAACCCCATTTACACCCACCGACTAACATCTGGCTTTTGCGTTTAGTGGGAAAGGTTACAGTCGGCACTCATTCCCGGTACAAATGACTCTGCAGCTGTCATTTATCGAGGCATTTATTGGTTGGTTCCAGCTCTGATCAACGATGTAAACATGACACCCAGGTAGACACGCTGTGTGATAGTATGAGAGAGCTTCTCCTGATTAGAGAGGAAGAGAAAATATGGAGGCCAAGAGCTCTACAGTTTATTTCACTGCCATGTGAACTTAAAAATGAGCAAACTGGAATAAATATTTATGAGTACATAAAAGCACATTTTTTTAATAACAATCCTCTATTATAACCCCCTAGTCTCATGCCATTTCATAATCACAAGCAATCCCAAAACAATAATTATCATCGGTATGGATTGTATTTGTGTGCTGAGAGGGAGAGAGAGGGAGAGCTACTCAGAGAGCTATTAAACAGCTACTTGCAGGCACTTCACCGGTGCATTTGTGACACTGAATGTGACACAAAACTGCATAAGTGCACAAATGTTGGTGGGAAAAAGGTAGAAGAGTGAGAAATGATATATGAACGAGCACTGCATGGGTAGATGTATGTCTACCTGTTTCAGTGAGTGCACCTTTTCTATACCTCTAAGACTTTCCTCCAGCCCTCTTCATCAAACACGTTCTGTCTGAAATGCATCAGGTAGAAAAGCTTGGCCTCCTGAATCTTCTCCTCTGTGATGACCTGCCCTGTGGAAATTAAAGAACGCAGAGTCACTGACGCCGAAAGTGAGCCCAGCCAAGCAGTAGAGCTAACTAAGGACAGCAAAGAACAACACAACGCAGCCACAGACAGAAAAACAAGAAATTACACAAAAGAGTGAGAGTCAAACCTAACGACATTTGGAGAGTAAATAAAATGTGCTTTGGTTTTCCAAACAGGTCCCGGGGTAAGAGAGGTCACTGTTCACACATTCCACGCCACTATCACACCAGCCTCCTTATCTGACTGCCTTGGAAATCTCATGTAGCATTTCATTTTCAATCTTATTGAGACGGTAGTAAAGCTGAGAGGGAAATTGTGAAGGGGGGAGCAGAGGTTTTCATGGTGGAATATATGAAGTTAAACAACAAAATTCTATCCAAACGCTATCTTAAAGTAAATTATGTGCATCAAAAAAGAAGTTTGAGAGCGTTTTAAAACCGAAAGTAAAAAGTTCACACGGACACGGACGCTCACGGACACGCGTGCGTTAATTTACGTCCCGGATACCCGGATGTCAAAACATAAATAGTAGGGAAAATACGGATTTCAGAAAGAGGACTGTGTTTCAATGCAGGAAAACACCCCAGCATCATTATATAGTGGCTGATAGAGGGGAAAAAATGCAAAATATATAAATATTTTTTAAATGTAGGCTTAATGTTGCCTAGAATCCCTTTAAAGTCACCTAAAGTGTAAGTTTGACATTTTGTTTGTAACAGTTTGGATATTCTTATCTGCCGAATAGTGGATTCCCTAGTAGTCTTTATGGGCTGTGTCCACCAAGGTGTTTTTTCCCAGATGAAATGTCAAAGCACTCTCCAATAAATTCTTCCAATCCCTGAGTTGAAACATTTAATCTGTCAACAAGAAGATAAAAACACCAGACATGAACGAGCGAGTGCAAAATGAACAGCCTCTCACCATGCTGCTGGGATTTCCAAAAACACAGCACTCCCATTGTAAACAATTCAAAACATACGCAGGAACATTACTCGAGGGAAAAAACGTCTTGGTGGACACGGCCCCTTACTTCAGGGCTTTATTAATTGACATTTAAATTAAGGGTGGAGTAAAAATCTATTCACATAAGAATCGCCAATTCTTATCTTCTACAATTCTGAATCGATTTACTACTTCCCAAAATCCCCCAAATATCCTCGGCTACTAGCCTTCCAATTTGATTTATGTAACAGCCGTTTAATTTTTTGTAATACTTAACTTGTCATTTTCTCACTGAGAATTAAGCAATACCAAAGTTTGTATTAGTGTGAGCATAGCATGAATAAATGCTAAGCCTACTTTTTTTGTCTTAGGATTGACTTTTGTGCGTTTACATTATTGAAATAAGTTGATAAAGCAAATATGCCTTTAAGGCCTGTTTGTTTACATAATTCTCTACACACTATTCTACTTTCATGGTCATGCCATAATTTGTCTGCACACTAGACCCTGAACTACTGAATTGAGAATCAATTCGTAATCATGACAGAATGCCAGTGGCAATAGTAATTTACATATAGTTTACTAGTTTCAGCCTTCAGCCGAGCAACAAGATGCCAAAGACACATTCCAGCCTTGCTGACTAATTAGCAGTGTTTCTCATTTTGTCCAGCATTTACTTTCATGTATGTAAGAGACTTTGACAACAGCAATTCAGCAAATTGGTCCACACTTTGTCCAGCTTGAACAAGCTTCTTCCTGTCATAAATAATGGGTACTTTGGTGCTGCAAATGTCTCTCTCTCTGTGCGTAGTGGCTATTACATCACCATTGTATCCATAACAAAGAGAGTGAAAGCCTCAGGTATTACTGATAATAGACCTAATAACACCAGAGATGACTTCAAAGCATCTTTCTACGATAAATGTCAAAACCTCTGACAGCCATGCTAGTGGAAACTGACAGTCATGTATTACATGAGGTGTTAGATTGTGAGCAATCTGTACTACTACATAGCAGTTACTGTTACAGTTACTGTACTACTACATAGTACTCCTTCATGAGCAAAAAAAAGTTACTACATAGTACTCCTACATATTAAAAGTGAATTAGAGGGCATTCCACTGTAATAACTGAACTTGTATTTTGAGAGTCACCTAAAACCTGTATTTAATACATTATTTTAATCATATGCTATCCTTTGACTTGAGCGACCATTGCACCTTTTTACAGCTAAACATTTTAAAACATAGATCTTTGTTAAAAAAAAGCTTTTTTGCACACCTACTGGGACAGGTGCGTAGGAGGAGCAGGCAACCAGTGCATGAGACAAGATTAAAATTGAGATCCTGTACACTGTCTTCACTTATAGCAAAAAAAGCATTTTATTGCAAGTAAGCTACAACGCTTCTGTCCAACCTTCATCAGGTAAGCTATCACAGAGATACCCAAGTGAAGATCTCCAAAACATAGATCTTCCCAGCCTCAGTTAGAAAACAACCCCCCCCCCCCCCCTATCTTTGACCAAATACCTTGATATTGTGACGATATTTGAATAATTACAGTTTCAAAAATTGCGCAAATAGCCTATCTACAGGATCGCAATGGGTCATTGCGAACGCGGAAGGAGGCGCGGCAAAGCCGCGCCCTCCGCCCAAGTGGAGCATACTATGAAACTCTGCTCGGCTTGTGTGTGTCTCTGTGTGCAATACTGTGCGTGCACTGCCTGTGTGCAGCCACAGAGTGCAGCTACAGTCAAAACACACACACACGTCCTTAAATACACAATATTTTGGAGCTGCGTTCGCTTCCAGCGTTCGCGCGTCTTACTTGTGATGTGACACATTGTATATTTTCACTATTTTTGAGCATTTTTGAAAGTGGGTTTAAGAGATTAAAACCAGGAAAAGACAACACTTAGGCCATATCACAATATTCAAAATTCCAGACGATGTCTAATCTCATATCACAATATCGATATAATACCGATATATTGGCCAGTCCTAATCAGAACAACTGTTAACTCATTCAAGTTAATGCAACGCTGTTTATAGTCAAGTATGGACATACTGTACCTGTCAGGTACTTCTTGAGCAGGTACTGAAGACCGAAAAACACCACCTCATTGAACTGGGAACCTATCTTGCGTCTGCATTCAAAGTAGGAGTAGATTTTACTGACATTGGGCGGGTACTGTTTGTAGTGTGTGATCTGGAAGAGAGAGAAATTGACACAAAGGTTAAACCAGGACAGACAGACAGTAAACGTAACATGTTGAAGCATTGCACAAGATCTTAAATAGAGTAGGCTAGTTTATCAATGTCTAATCTTATCAGTACAGACAATCAGATTTGCACTACATAAAAATAAAATGGAAGAAATGTTCCAAAATAAACACTGAGGATCGTCTGGTTAGATGTTCAACGTGATGCTAGCGTGTACAGTAAGCATGTTTTCCGCTTTCATTTGGGATTCAGAGGGTAGGGTGATGACAACATTAAGCACAGGCCTCTCTTTGTGCGGGTTGAGCCCAAATTAAATAATCAGGAGCAACAGCCCCTCACTTGGGAACAAGGATGCATACTTTTTCCTATTTCTTAGTTCCTCCTCCAGACTCCTATACAACTCTCACCCCTTTCAAACAGCTTATCTGGGAAGAAACCTCACAGCTCATGATGACAATTGTTCTGTTTGAAAAACATCTGTTTTACTATGTAGGTGTTATAGCTACTATGGCGATTCACAAACATGGGTCACACTCACATTATGACACGAATTCTATATGTAACCAGCAGAAGTAACCACGGCAACAGAAGGGAAATAATTATTTTTCATGTTTTTCAAAAATATACAAATTATCGATCAAAAAAGATTGGTAATAGAGTGTCTGTACAGTTGGGGGTGCACAGTGTGCATACTCGGATATGGACTAGAATAGCTTCACACAGGCCAGTATGCCTAAATGCATTCCCAATGAACCTCATCAGAGCAAAAGCCATTGCTGATACTAGTATGCGACAATGCGTCTGGTACAGTTATGATTTGGACTACTAGATACGCTGGTTATTCAATATGCCGGTTACGCAAGTCAGCGTCTCAATGAAAAACAAAACACAACAGGCCTACTATACTTGCACACTACTTTTTCTGGCTGGTGAAAGGCCTCAAGCAGGCATCCAATTCCACATTATAATCCGCATCCTCACTGTTGTGGAACCCTAGTTATGCAACAGGGGGCTATTGCCTAATGACTCATTCTGAAACCATGGATTACATAAATTAGAGCCTATACACCCCAAGAATGGGCCACTGTGGACTGTGTGGAGCCAATCACCACGGCTTCCAGAAAAGGTAGTGTGCCAAAGATTAGGAGTTTAAGCCTCATTCACACATGCACTGTAACCTGGAAGTTATCTGGACATTAAGCGGTAGGCCTGTGTGTGAGAACACAAATGTACAAGCTCAGTAGGCCCTGACATGCAACAGACTCTGGCACCATTGAGTTAAGTCGGTGTAATGTCCGATTCAGCCTAAACGGCTCAATGTGTGAATGGACCAGGTCAATGTCCACTTTATTCAATGAATTTACACTGTTGTCACGAGGTGGAGAGAGATTTGATCACTGAAAAACTTTAGTGGTGCATGGGTGCGTCAATGGGAGACTGCATGTCATAATTTCTCATTTCATTTTCACATCCGTCATGATCTGTGGAAAGAAATTAATGAAATGAATCCTTGCATCTCCCTCATGCTTTTAAGTGGGAGGAGCTAACGTGTGCATCTCTCCAGACACTGCCCCTCGCCTAATCAAACAGAGTATTGACAGTTATGTTAGAACAGGTTTGCTACGGATAATGTCCTGTTGTGTGCTACATGTGTGAAAGGGCAACACCAGACACTGTCCTGACCTGACCTGATTCCCCCGACATTTTCCAGAGTTCATATGAGAAAGAGTGTTGTATTGAGTGGATATAGCCTAGACAATGCTAACCCCCATCAGACCACAACCGAGCAAGGTTGTCCCAACGTTGCAGGCCTGTTGTTCGGGCTCAGCAGCCCACCTCCACCAGGAGTGTACAGTACTGAACAACAGGCTCAGGGCTGCTGAGCCTGTTGTTCGGGCTCAGCAGCCCACCCCTACCAGGAGTGTACAGTACTGAGGGGGTGGAAGAGGACCTGAGGGAATAGTCAACAGACCGGGACTTATTTGCAAGGGTCCACAGTCCACACCAGGACACTGATGGCACTCCCATTGTATTACAGATTGCACGAGGTTATGCAAGGAGAGCACTGTACCCACCCAAAAAGGTGTGCTGCTTCTCCAACAATAAAGCCCTGGAACAATGTGGACATTAAAGCCCTGTTGAACAGGAAGAAGAGCGCTTTCATGTTGGTGGATGCAGAGGGACACTGTGGGGGCCCAAGACGGGACACCCCAGCGCTCTCAATGACGTCACAAAATATGAATATCTTCGATTCAACCAAGAAAATTCTGAATCGGGCACAGTCCTATAGTACACACTGTATATCCATCCAAAAAGATAATCTGTAACACTTTACAATAATGTTTCATAAATTGTGGGAAAAGTACTCACATTTTTTACGTAAGTAAAAGTCTTAAATCAATACTGCAGTAATACTACTACAGTAATGTAGACATACTCTGTTACAAGTAAAAGTCCGGAATTAAAAAATGACTTGAGTAAAATTACAGAAGTATTGGTATCAAAATGTACTTAAAGTACCAAAAGTAGAAAGTACTCATTATGCAGAATGTCCCATTTCAAGTTATTCGTTTCTCAAATGTATGAAATGTATAAAAATCTTTTGAAAATAGCCGATCTACTGTACAAGCTCACAATGCGTTGCATCGCAACGCATTGCTCTGAGATGTAATTGAGTAGAAGTAAAAGTACAGAAAATTGGAAATACTCCAGTTAAGTAAAAAATGCCTCAAAATTGTACTTAAGTACAGTGCTTGAGTAAATGTACTTAGTTACTTTACACCACTGATTAACTGAAAAGTTGTATACACAAGTGTATTTTATTGCTGATATATATTGTTAGAGTAGCTGTCTACTGCCAAAGTCTAAGCTCAATCTAAGTCCAATGATATTACTTTAGGTTTCATTCTGACTCTTCCTCTTACGTGATGTGTACCTCTCCTGTGCTTCACTTTTACTGCTGTTGCTGCTATTACACCAGATCCCTCTAGGACCAAATAGCTTTAGCTTGAATGTCTCAGCAATCTTTAATTTTGAAATAGTTTGACTGTAAATTTTGGGTGGTCTAGACCACACATGGGCAACATACGGCCCGGGGGCCGGACCAACATCATTCAGCACTATGTGTTTCAAGTTTCAATTCAATTGTACAATGTGTGGCCCTTCACTCATTTTATCGAAGTCAGTGTGGCCCTCTGGAAATAAATGCTGCCCACCCCAGGTCTAGACAAAGGGTCACAGGGTCAACAAAATAAGTAGGGTTCAATCCTTCAGGAACCATGAATATTCTCAGAACGTTTAATGGCAAACTACCTATTAGATCATGAGATATTGTATAGTCATTAAAGGTCATGAAAGGTCATGGGGTCACTAAAATCAGTAAGATTCGCCCTCCAAGGGTGCACAAAATTCCATGGCAATCCACTTCACCGCCTCCTTTTTACAAATCAACAAAAGAGTTAGGTTTCATTTTCATGGAAGTTTCATAACAATGATAAGGCAGTAGGTGGTGGGTTCACCAGTCTCTTATCTCTCAAAATCAAGGTGGGGTGCCAGTGCCACACACACACACACACACACACACACACACACACACACACACACACACACACACACACACACACACACACTAAAGCTGATAACCCCATCGGTGTTTGTTCAGTTTGGCGCATGCAAATCCTTACACCATAGGCCTACTATATACATTATGTCATTATGATGACAGCCTTTACCCCCCCCCCCCCCCCCCCCCTTTTTCAGGGGTTAGCTAGTCCTGGTGCCAATATAACAGCCAGGCCGGTCATCATCAAGAAGACCTTTGGCATTTTACCAGATGTGTGGCATCTAACTGTGACATCTGACATTTAAAGTCACTGAGCTGCCATCTACCCACTATAAGCCCGTGTCCACAATCACTGGGGTAGGCTGAGGCTCACAAATGACTTCAGAAACAGTTCAGGCTACAGTTTCTGTTTGGCATGAAGTGAAACTAAAACTGACCTACGTTAGCTATAGGCTTGCTACAGAAACATAGAAACTCAAACTAAACAAGATGATACAAAATATCAAACTAAATGGTTTGACATTTATACTGCATGAAGCAGTGTGATCAATTTAACAAGTAACTTTATCTGCTATGTTGCAATGTAAAAAGCCAGTCAAGGTGAGGGAAGACTTGAACATGTGCGGGCAAAATGTCACCCCTCTGCTCATGGAAGTGGACTCAACCAAGTATGATGCAAATGCTTATGCTACATTCCAAATAAGCTTGACGTAACATACAGACATGTTACGATATATGCTACTGTACGATGCTTTGACCCTAGACTTGGATCAAGATGTATTTTTTATCGCTTGTGACATTTGCATAGATACGAAAGTAAAAGTCAAGACTCGATTAAATGCATCTATGATAGTCTTCATCCAAGGCTACTTTGACCCCAAACAAGAGAGGGCAAAATGTCATATTTGTATACTGTGTGCCGTGTGTGGGCTACTGTACACTACAGTATGGTCAGCTGACATTAACAAAGGCAACTGAAGTTGACTGAATTGAAAATTCACTTCAAATAATGTTGCCTGGCTGGAGAAGAACAACAAACATGCAGCAATTTGCAGACTTTTGTGGGGGCTTTCTTGCTCTGCCTGACTCACCAAATGCGACACTGTGTCTGCGTGTTAACTGAATATGAAACTGAAATACAGTCCTTCCTTAGCCTTGGATAAAGACTATCATAGATGTATGTTATCGAGTCTGACTTTAACTTTCGTATAGAGCTGCAAATGTCAAAATCAATGAAAACAAATACATCTATGATAGTCTTGATCCAAGGCTAGTGATTTCTGACTGCACATTCACCTATTCGACAAGAAATAAGAGACAATATACTTGGCATAATGCAATTTCTCGCACAACTATGCCTTCTGTCCATCACAACGTAGAGGAATTGTTCCAAGTCTGAAGTAAACAACGATACAACGACCCTATTTGTGTAAACAGATCCAGTCTTTCTCGCCATTCAGAAACATGGTACATTAACGGATGTAAATGTCAAAGAGGCGTAGAGACAGTGCATGCGGGTCGCTCCACTCACTCACCTTGTAGGAATCGGTCGCCAGCAAGAAATTAAAATCGTGTGCTGCCATTGTTGTGAATGAATGACCTGAATGTGACTTTATGTCTCCTTCCCTTCTTGCTGGAATAGTAGCTAAAAAAGAAGCCAAACTGGACGGATGTGGTGCAAACAGAGTTAGAAAAAGCAACGCCCGTGTTTTAGGAATTTTCAATTTACTAATTTTATATCTCGGGTATAAATTCGGCTGTTGTTGGTGAAACGCGACGGTCTTTATAAGCATTGGTTCGGATGTGAGACTGGGGGTTGGTTGTAAAGGGGCGGGTATGCATCATGTCAAAATGCACGTCGCACGTCAGCACCGCCCCCTGGCTCGTCATCACCAGCACGCGTGACAGCGCTGACCAGCGGCCATTAGGCAATACAGCAGAGCAAGGAAACTAAATTTAAGGAAAGGTCGCCAACGTCATTTTCTCCTTCCTGCGATTCCAGCCAACAGATTCGTTGTACTGGGTGGCCAAATGCACTTCGATGGGATACATTGGAGTCAATGGCTGCTGTTACAATGGCTGCTGTTACATGGACAGTTGTATTCGGAATGAATACACTTCTATTCGGAATGAATGAATGGATGAATTCATTCAGAATAGAAATGCTCATGTAAACACCTCAATTGGAATAGAATATTCCAGTCTGGTTTGGAGGGGTGGTATAGACCGTTTGAATCGGGATATACCAATCGGAATTGACCATGTAAACACTTTATTCCGAACGCTCCTCTCTGTTTGGAATACGACGTGCATTCCTTTGCGCATGTCCGTACTTAGTAGTGCTGTCAGAATTGTCCAAAAATGACCTATCAAATCTCTAATTCGGCCACGGTTGGTGCTGAGAAGCGCTCGCTCCTGCGGGATAAAATGAATGATTCTATTCTATAGCGTCATTTAATAAGCCTTTTTCTAAACGGGTATTTTAGTCCTCAATTTTTAAAATCCCTGGCCACATGACAAAGATTTTTTTTTTTAAATCCCTGTCCATACGTAAACGCAGAAACGCATTGATCAGCTGCAAGTTTCAATTAAATCAGATTTTATTTTAATATTTTTATTTATTTTATATATGAGGGGCCAAATACATATACATTTTAATCACATGTTAAGGCCCAATACTGCAATAGCTGCATTATTTTAATAGCATACGTGAACAAAAATAAATGAAAACAACATTATTAGGGCGCAGCTGCAGCGAAAACAGATGAGTTTTACTTCATCAATTCATTACATGGGCAGCCGGAACGGTCGTCCCAAAACACCCCGCCCCACGCACATTTTGAGCGGGCCATCCACGGCTGCTCCATGGTCGCTGGATTTTGACCCGGGGCGATTGTGTTTTAGGGCGACAGACTATGGACAGACCCCGCATTCAACTCGTGTGCGCTCCGCGCGCTACTCGGCGCAGAAAGAGGGTTTTCGTCACAGTGAATGAGTTACAGCATGTTTCAAAGCTTTTTCATAATAATACAAGAAAAACGTGACACTCGGCATAACGAGTAGCTTATACTTTCTACTTAAGAATATTTTGATGCCAATACTTTTGTAGGCTACTTTTGCCATAAATGAGCGTGCCTTGTTTCATAGACTATGTAGTGTTTCTCTCTCTCTCTCTCTCTCTCTCTCTCTCTCTCTCTCTCTCTCTCTCTCTCTCTCTCTCTCTCCATTTATTATTATAATGACCATGAGTGGTCCGGTGTTTATGTATTATTATTTATTATTATAATGACCATGTGCGAATGCGCGATGAGCCGATGACGTCATCGTACCTACATGAGAGATGTGACAAATCGTATAGGCTAGTATGGTATATCCAGAACTAAAAGTAGCATTTCAAACACGAGAGCATGTATTTCTATGATATTCCATTTAATTGGTAAAACACTTGAAGGTTTGTATTTAGGACTGAGTTTGACCTTTGGTCAAATAATGTAAGCCAGAGAGAGATTTCACCCAACTTTGTGTGGGCTCAGCTGTAATGCAATCACTACAGAGTTCCTGGCCATTGTAGAGTCCAGGTAAGAGGTGAGAGGCACAACAGTCATGTTCAACAGTCATTTTGATAAACCTTTTGTTCCTTGGTTTAGAGGCATTGACAACCTCTGTCTTGTCTTGATTATCAGAAGAAGTCTTTTGTATTAATTTAAACTAATCAGAGTAATCATTACTCCTTCCTGGGCATAGGTCACAGGCAGCAAATGTGTAGTAATGGGAGCCAGGTCAAGATGGCTAAACAGTAAAATATATACACTTTTATTATTCTTCAGTCTTAGGTCCTCTATTCGGAATGAGTTCATTCGGAATGAATTCATTCTGAATGAATACATGATGGTCCATGTAACTGTGGCCAATGAGAGCCAGGTGGACCAGCTTATAAATAATCACTATTTCTGAATGATTGAGACCTTTGTAAAATGCTCAGTCCAGGAAAGTAATTAAGTAGATATATCAAAAAAAATCTGCTGTGTTGCTTTTCAATGTGTAGCCTACCTACACTGTATAATTTTATAGAGGTATTTAAAGAGCACATAGTGCGTTTATGAACATGCCAAAGTATCGCGAGACTGTCCATCATTGCCAGTCTGACACCAAATCGATATCTGCCGCTATTATGTCGTGTGTGCACATCGAAAAACCAGTGGTCACAAAACAACCTGTGATAGCCTATGTCTTCTTTTATATTCCTGAACAGATTCAGTCGCAATCGTTCAGAAATAGTTTCTTCACAAGCTGTCCAGCCGGTTCTCATTGACTCTAATGTAATTTCACCGAACTTCTGGTGCATGGCACATACCCGGCGTCCTGTGTGGCTTTTCCTTAAATTTAGTTTCCTTGCGACAGACTAAGAGTCTTCTATCCAGTGGTTCTCAAAGTGGGGTCCGGCCAGGGACCTCCAGACCAGGGGTCTTTGAGGGGGTTCCAGGGGGTCCCCAACAAAATCTGTTAATACAGCATCAAAATCAGTTTTACCTATTTGACCCTATTTTATCAGTGATGCGACGCGTTGTGAGCTTGTAGATCAGCAATTTCTTTTTAAATCATTTTTCTCCACCTTTTGTTTTTACACAAATCTTCTCTTATAAGGGTCCCTCCCTGGCACAACATATTTTCAGATGGGGGTCCTCAGCCAAATACATAGGACAATATCAATTTGGGGGTCCTTGACATGAAAATGTTTAAGAACCACTGGTCTATCCGGCTCTCATCTGACCTTAACTACCAGGGGCCCCTGGGGGCCATATTATTTACATGAAATATATATAAAATATAGGTTAACAATCAATTATATGGATCAAGTATAGCCATCTGACTAACAGGACTAATGTCTGACAAATAGAGCTGTCAAGATTTTTCAAGACTGTTTTTTTCATGCAAAATTGCAAATAAATATACTGTAAATAATATTGTAGGTTATAGACTAAATATTGTATGATAAAATATCTGCAAGTGATTTCTTAACCCTCACATGCCTTAGTAGTGTGTTTGAGTGCCCACCCGACTGCCCGTTCTGGGTACCATGGGGTTGGGTGGGAGAGGGCCCTTAAACATAATTGGGCCTCCTTGAGTCTTAATCTGCCCTGCCACAGGATCTCAAGAGTATAGGCTAACCTCTCACAAGATAGGCCTATACTTAAGTTAGAGCAGAGTCATTATGCTATTACAATATTTCGGGGTGTTTTTGATCCATAGGGGTGCTCAAGGCAAGCAACTGAAGAGGATTGAGTTTTCCTTTGTATGATACATAGGTTATAGGAAAATGTACAAAACAACTTCAGCCTGTATTCATGAATGAATATAAACCAGGGAGTGCATTTATTCTCCAAAATAAAATGTGAAAATGAACTAAATAATATAGACTGGACTGACAAACCAATGAGCTATAAGACTACTATCGTAGGCCTATCACTTTAATGAAAACACTCAGATTTGTTTAAGAAATATACACACATTTTCAATATATATACGATTTAGGGCCACTTTGTCCTGTCTGAATAATGATATTTACCTTTTTTAAACTGTATAATATAATTGGTCTGCACTAATGCTCATTATAAGATGACACAATTTCTGTGTACTCCCTCTTGCTGAAAATGTGGTGTGGTATGGACAGTTGAAAAACCTGCCTATGACATCATCGATGGGGATTCCAAGTTAATCGAAACTACCACCTAAGCAATCCATCTCCTTGTCAAGCACACTGTGAAACGGGGATAGACTCCCGCGACAATAAGCCTCTCCGACCTACTTACTACTTACTAGTGAGCACCAATTATATGAAGATAGGTTAAAAATGGGTGAAGTGGTCCTTTAATTAAAAAGAGATCTCGCACTGAAGAAGTCAATGCCCATCAAAACCAGAACTCCTTATCTTTAAGGGGTTGCGAAAGTCGGTAGTTAGAGAATTGCGTAAGGCAAAAACGACATATTTCACACAATTGATAGCATACACTTTGGAAACACCTAAACAGATACTAAACATAAAGGGTCAGGACATCATTAGATACATCACACAATGATAGATCACATAAATGTGATTTGTTTTATGGGTTTATTTTTTGATTATTGTTGTCTCCGCCAGGAGACTATGTTTTCACTTTCCGTCCCCCCCCCCCTCGGCCAAGCTAACATTGGTCAAGCCTCGCGTGACACTTGACAATACGTTGAAAGAGTGTGCTCTGATTGGCTAGTGAGACGCATGACGTATAGCGGCCTATAAATAGATGTGTCACTTTGACCTCTTTCAAAGTGAGGTAAGACAGGAGTAATCACGAAATGGCTGAGAAATGGCGGAGTAACACTTAAGACAGGATTAATCAAGTAACACTTAAGACAGGATTAATCAGGAACAGTACTGGCGGAGACCTGTGCTCCGAGGAGCACATTTTCTAGTTTTGGAACGTTATTGCTTTTTGTTGTGTTTGGGAGGAGCTTCAATTGCTTAGGAACTAGGCCTACTACTTCACTACTATTTTTATTTTAGGTGATTTTTACCCCTTTTTCTCCCCAATTCAGTCGTTCTGCCAAATATTTCCTCCCCACACACATTTGTGTGTTGTCACTGCTGTTCTCCTGACTCACCTCACTGCTAGTGAGGAGCCCCCACCGGGAGGATGTAGAGCCTTTATCCTACTCCTCCTGCCCAACACTCCCTGCTGACAGGTGCCACCCCAGCCCGTAGGAATATGTGCAGTGATATCACCCTTGCCA
Organism: Gymnoscopelus microlampas; assembly: GCF_963454915.1. Classification (NCBI taxonomy): domain Eukaryota; kingdom Metazoa; phylum Chordata; class Actinopteri; order Myctophiformes; family Myctophidae; genus Gymnoscopelus; species Gymnoscopelus microlampas. The sequence goes on from NC_139944.1 coordinate 28,434,938, forward strand.
CCTTTTTGCTGCTCATGTCATTTGTCAACCTTTTGGTGAATAAAGCACTTTTGGTTGCACTATACCTCTTGAGGCCCTGAATTGGGCAAGCCTAACACATTGAATGGATGATGATGTCGATCATTGAGTTAGCATTGATTGAATCACAGGTTTGGCTTGTATGCAGCAGGATCATTTCAACCGAGGGTGTTATCTGATACAGTACCAAGATTGTGCTGACAAAGGGTAATATCAGCCTGAGGCAGTAGACACCTAGACTACGTTGGGTTAGGTATATACCCCCCAGTAGATAGGTGAAGTAGATAGGTGATGGCATACACTGCCTACCGTCCCCCGTCCCCCGCTTTTCCTACTCCGTACATATAGTGTTTTATATTTGTTGAGGATATTGTATTCTGGTGTTATTTTTTATGCTATGTTGATGAATTGAATACATAGGACCACCATGGAAAAAGTCCCCATGGACATTTTTGTGTCATCCTTTTAGCCGAAATGTATGACTGTACCCCATGCTGTTTGCATTTCTGTCTAATAAAGTATTCAATCAATCAAACCACCAGCTTAGTTAAATGAATGAATTTAGACTGTAGCCTACCTGTATGTGGGTGTCATGACTGAGTCCATGAGAGTGACATTATACGACTTTGAGGTGGAGCGAGCTACATAGCTCTGCTTTGCCAAACAGTAACAAGACTGTATTGTGTCCACCAAAAACGTCTGTCTAACATGGCGGGGAAAAAAAGTGCAGGCCCGTGCAGCAAGGGTCCAACACGTGCTACTGACTTCCAAGGTCTTCATGGATCATGGAGCTTTATACAAGTTAAACTCTGCAACAACCAAGGACGCGACACACACGTGTGTGTGTGTGTGTGTGTGTGTGTGTGTGTGTGTGCGTGCGTGCGTGCGTACGTGCGTGCGTGCGTGCGTGCGTGCGTGCGTGCGTGCGTGCGTGCGTGCGTGCGTGCGAGTGAGAGAGAGATAGATTATGAAAAATTGATAATAAGTAGATTGTTGGATGACAGTTGATGTTAACATTAATGTGTATTTAGCTGACCAAATTAATGATCTACAATAAAGTTACTAATACTATAAGTACTATATTTTAAATTATGTAAAATCAACAAGTCATTACTGCAAGTCCAATCACAATTAATCTTGAATGAAAATAACTTTTGTGAGGAAAATACAATTACATCTCATCATGTTATTCATGTGACTCCTACTTCAGTGAAGTCCAAGGCTGAATGTGACAAATATTGAGACAGGACTGCCCTCTGACAACCTGGCCTAACCAAATTATAAAAACATAACTAGAAAATGATATTACGCAGTGGAAAAACAACAAAAAAACGAAGTTAATTAGAATGCTATTTGGCCATAAACCGAGAGTACGCAGTGGCAGACTACCTGTCCACTGTTACTGATTCAAAACCGAGGGAGACATTGATGATTTACAGACTCAGTGACCACAGCCTGGTAAGTACAAACAGCCAGACCTGGCTGCCTAGAGAAGATAGGCTTTGTTCTCTCTGACTCTGCTCCCAAGCAGAGGTGGAGACAGAGGAGCTGCATATCCTGTTATACTGTGACATACATAACAGTATACAAAGACGTTCTTCCCTAAAAGTACAGAACAATACTAAGAATTTCTATTCATCATCAATCATATAGAAGAAACCTTTTTGGCTGCAAAATATGTGTGGGGCTGCCATCAACTGAGAGACAGCAAGTGAACAGACGAGCCAAGCACATCTGTCTGAAAAACAAACAAACAATCCTCCCTGAGTAATTTCTCCATACGTTTTTTTTTGTTTTTGTTTTATTATTTGCTTGTTCGTTGTGACTTATAAATGTACTAATTTCGGTGAAGATATTTAAAGGTTAAAAAAGAAGGCAAGGGGCCAAGTACCGTAACGTAAAGCACTTAATCATGCCAATAAAGCTTTTTTGGTTTTAAGAGATTCCTATATGTATTTGAGAGTCAGTAATTACAATATTTCAAGCTGAGGTTTAATAGAAGCAGCAAACATGCTTCCTGAAAATGCATTGAAACCCACTGAAACTAATGGAGAATGGGTCCTCAAGCGAATGTTTTCACCTTTATATCTAGAAAGCTACTGGCTGCATGGATTGCCATGGAATTAGCTGTGCACGTTTACGGTATGCTCCCCCAAGGACGACCCATATTGATGACCACATGGCCTTTTGTCCAGGTCAAAATGTCAACTTGTATAGGCCTACAGTACCTAAAAATCTATTCACTGGAGGACAAACACTAAAGCTTGCTTGATGCTTCTCTTTACACCTGCTTTTTCTTTTTGTCTCCGCCATGCCGAAAGGCATGGCGAGAGAGTATGCTTTACCCCCTGTCCGTCCGTCCGTGTGTGTGTGTCCGTCCGTCCGTCCGTCCGTCCGTCCGTCCGTCCGTCCGTCCGTCCGTGTGTCATTCTGCAATTTTGTGTACAGCTAATCTCCGGCACCGTTGGCTTGATCGCAGCCAAACTGTGCACACACACTCCCTGGATGCCAGAGCAGAACCTCTGCCCCCCTTTTTTCACATAGGCCTGTTATAGCGCCAACAGGAGGCTGCTTTGTGCAAAATATATTTTTTGACAGTACTCCTACAGATTTTGCCCAAAAATCATGCAAATCGGTACACAGTATCTCTATAGTCATTAAACGAAACGAGTCTTTCAGATTTTTCATATGCCATCTTGATTGGCTAAAAATGGCTTCCAAAGTTTGTAGGAGTGCTCCGTTTTCAACAAAATACCTCAAATCATGAACACAGCATGCAATTTCCATGACATTTTGCACGCACATTCCCATTAGGCCGAGGAAGAAATGCCACTTGAAAATGTTCAAATCAGCCTCATGGTGGCGCTATAACAGGCCCATTTGTGTTTTCACCTATAACTGCACCGATCTGTGTAAAACTCTGTATGTGCACTCCCTAGAGGTCAAGGAAAAACCTTTGCCCTGCATTTTTCACTTCTGCCTTTTATAGCGCCACCAAGAGGCCGACTTATGTAAAACATATTTCTTTATATTACTCCTTCCGATTTTATCCAAATTTCACGCAAATCGGTACACATGATCTCTATAGTCATGTGATCAAGCCGGATCTGTTTCATTTTTCATATTCCATCCTGATTGGCTAAGATGTGCTCCGAGGAGCATTTTTCTAGTTTTTACTCTTTTCTTATTGTCAGTTGTGTTGCAGTATTATAGCATCATATAAATGAACAATAGGTGCGTGCGTGGTGTCATCTGTGCCCTCCTCATCCAGTCATGGTCAAAGTCTCAATCCTGGTCATACACAAGCCATAAAATGAAACTAGGTGACCAGGTTTATGGTGACATCAATGACTGGCTCAACAATGAGGTCATGTGTTGACAATAATTGGTGGAAAGAAAAGAAAATGTGGTTTTGTTTGGTGGGATAATTTTGGTTAACTTGGGTAACTACAATTTAATGGCTGCACCGGTTTCATGTTATTTATGTCAAATAATATGACAAAAATCATTAGTTAGCATTAGTTGCTTTTCCCCTCAATTCTGCAGTCACACTCACAAACAATCAATGTTACATGAATCAATAGAGCAACACTTCGAGAGCTACAGGTGTGAACAAGGCCGTAATTGTATCACATTTGACTTGCAATCAGCTTGCGCTGTTACACTCTTCTCTTTAATAAATAATTCAAATCAAACTCACAACAATAAAATATAAATACACAATAAAGTGCTGGGTGCGTGATTATTGTGAGTCTAATCTAAATTTGTTTGTTTGTCGACTACGCCACTTTTGTTATAGAGGGAAAGTCCCCTTTTGAATACACTTTACTTATTTCACAGGCTTCACAGGTTCGAGTTACTGGTAAGTTCAATACTTTGGTTTTGAGAACACACACTTAGAAATCCCTTGAGGAACTGGACACGGATACAATGGATCAAGGTAAGTACATCATTTATTAGCCCTAACAGGTGGCATCTGCGCCATAAAAACAATCAAAAATAAACAACTATACTAATAAAACCTATCTAAAACACAAAACAACAATCTACACAACAACTATAAAACGAATTATAAAGTTGTGCAAAATGTGCAGGCTGGGTCACCAGGGGTTCTATGCAGCAACTACTTCACAGTAAAGTGCGGTGCCAATAAAGTGCTTTTGGGATACTCAACACGGGTTGGTTCAGGGGAAACTCTGTCTGTCCATATATGGGGGAAAGGGAAGAGGATTTGAGGCCAGTCGTCTTTGTCTTCTGTTCTTCTTCTCTCCGCTAGCAGCCAGGCTTTTTACACCTGGCGCTGAGTAGGTTGCGTATGCAACGTTATCGCCACTTTTCGTCTCAGCGCTCCTTATATGGTCATCCGCTTATGGTCTGGTCTCGCTCTCTTCCTCCCCTTCGGTTCAATCGCTGCTCCTTCTGTTCCTCGTAGGTAGGCACACCTCGGCTTCCAAACTCCCAGGTGGCTGGTGTGTCTACGCTCGGTTATTCGTCTCACTGCTCCGTGTCTCTGTACCCAACCTCTCCCGTTGCTGTCCCTCTCCCTAGTGACACTGTTTTCTCTCTTGGGCTCTGCGTCTCTCTTCAACTGTCCCGCCTCCTCTCTTGTACCTGGGAAAACCACTCCTCCTCGCCTGTCATTCGCCCGTGGGGACGTGCTGTCTCGGGACATTGGCCATGACCGTGGCCTTGGGCGTGACCACGTGACTGCCGCTCGTCCAGTGAATGTCTCTCAATGAATGAGCCGGGGGGGAAAACGGTTGTAACATATAATACAGTGCAAATATAAGGACACACAAATAATAAGATGATGGGTTTAAATGAGGAAATAGTTACACATTAGCCACCAATAAAACAATTACAAAACTTTTAAGAACCCCTCATTTCACCCTCGTCACATTCCCCCCTACTTTTTCGTTGGCAGTCCCTGGCAACTGGTTCTAATCGTCATGCCCGTACCTCGCAGGTGGCTGTCCTAGGTTCGCTCTCCCAGAGCGTCGCGGACCTTCAGGTTCCCTAGGACCGGGGAAAAACCCTATATAAGGCGGCCATGTTGGTCCCACCGGTTCTGACACTGGGGCAGGTGCGGGGCTCTCCATCGGGGACCTGGGGGCTATACACACTTTTAATGCATTCCTATGGATCGTTCGATCTCGCCCTCCTTTTTCAGGTCGGATCCTATATACTAACCCCGCGTCCCCCACTCTCTCCAACACCACAAATGGTTCTGGGTCCCACCATGGGCCCAGTTTACCTTGTCCCTGACGGTTCCTGTTTCGCACCCATACCCTCTCTCCTGGTAATAGCGGCGGCATGCCAGCTCGGCGGTCATAAACCTGTTTACGCTGCGCTGCTATATTCACCATTTTTTTCTCTGCTGTCCTATACGCTGTGGCCATTCGCTTCTGGTGATCCTGCACCCAATCTCCCACTCCCATTCGATTCTGTGCCAGTGGTACGCCTAATGTTACGTCTACCGGACGCCTCAGGTGACGACCGAACATTAAGAACGCAGGGGCATAGCCTGTGGCACTATGTTCAGTGTTGTTATAAGCATGTACCAACTCAGGTAGGTGTTCATTCCATCTCCCCTGGCGATCAGTATCTAAAGAACGCAACATATTCAACAGAGTTTGGTTAAACCTCTCCACCCCCCCATTTCCAGCTGGGTGGTAAGGGGTGGTGCGACTCTTTGTAATACCGTAAGTATGACACAATTGCTGCATTAATTCGGATTCAAAATTTGGGCCTCGGTCAGAATGGAAACGAGCCGGGCAGCCAAATGGCTGAATGATATGTGTCCAAAGTGCACGGACAGTCGTGGGTGCAGTTTGGTCACGCGTTGGAATAGCCCAACTATATCGGGTGAATAAATCGGTGGCTACAAGAATATTCTGCCATGCGTCACTAGGTCTACCAAATGTGAGAAAATCGATAGCTACCACCTCCATGGGATACGATACTTCAAAAGGCTGTAAGGGGGCCCTTGGCTCTGTCCTGTCTCTCTGTAGGCTGCAAGCGACACAACCTCGCTGGAACTGTCGCACCGCCCCCTCCATGCCCGGCCAGTAGAACCGGCGGCGAAGTTGTGCCAAAGTCCGGTCCAACCCGGCGTGCGCCGCGGCCTCATGGAGTCCTTTCCACACCTCCTTTCTTCGTGTTCCTGGACAAACAAGTTGTGAGTATGGCTCTTGTGTATGTTGATCAATCACTTGTCTATATAATACATTGTCTCTTATGCGTAACCGGTCCCACTGTCGCAACATCTGTCTGGCTTCCCGTGACCAACCTCTCTTTTCCATAAGGGTAGGCAGCCGCCTCCGCTCTACACAACCCCTCACCACTTGGAGGTCTGGATCCCGGTCTTGTGCCTCCCGCCACTCAGCTCCAACCCACCCGTCCTCTCTAGCCACCGGCGTCAACTCCACCGCGGCCACTCCTACAGGTTGAACAGGGAACCTAGACAGGGCATCTGCATTCGCATTGTTTTTTCCAGGTCGGTACTTTATATCATACGTGAAGGAGGCCAACTGAGCCGCCCAGCGTTGTTCCACCGCACCCAGTCGAGCTGTTTGAAGATGCGCAACGGGGTTATTATCCGTATAAATCGTAAACTGAGCACCGGTTAAATAGTCCTTAAATTTTTCTGTCACGGCCCATTTAAGGGCCAAAAGTTCTAACTTAAAGGAGCTATAATTCGCATCATTTTGTTCGGTAGGGTGTAGACTTCGGCTGGCGTAGGCGATTACTCGCTCCTGGCCATCTTGGACCTGCGCCAGAACCGCGCCGAGCCCACGGCCACTCGCGTCGGTATATACTACAAATGGTTGATCATAGTCTGCATAAGCCAGTATTGGAGCCTGCGTAAGGGCAGTCTTAAGAGCATCAAACGAATTTTGGCATTCAGGAGACCACTCTATTTTACACTGATGGGACTTCACATCATTTGGAATTCCGATTAACAAACTATTTAGCGGCCTGGCTATGGCAGCAAATGAGGACACGAAGCGGCGATAATAACCGGCTAGCCCTAGAAAAGCGCGGACCTCACGAACAGTCGAGGGTGGGGTCCAGTCTCTTACCGCTGCCAACTTCTCAGGGTCCGGGCGCACTCCCTCCTTGTCTACAACATGACCCAAGAATTTTACCTCCTTTTGGAGGAGCTTGCATTTGTCCAGGCGCAACTTTAGTCCGTGTCTCCACAACCGCTCGAAGACCTGGTCAAGGTGCTGCATGTGAGAGGAGAAATCAGGTGAATAAACAATAATGTCATCAAGATACACTAATAACGATTCCGTCACCTGACCGCTCAAACAGCGCTGCATTAATCTTTGAAAGGTTGCGGGGGCATTACATAATCCGAACGGCATCCGCTGGAATTCGAACAGTCCTAAAGGGGTGGTAAACGCTGTCTTTTCTCGATCCCGAGGGTCCATACCCACCTGCCAATACCCGCTAGCCAGGTCGAGTGTGGAGAACCACTGGGCCTTGGTCAGGCTCGTTAATGTCTCTTCAATCCGAGGTAAGGGGAAAGCATCTTTGTGCGTTACTGCATTCAGTTTGCGGTAGTCGACGCAGAACCGCCAGCTGCCATCTTTCTTCTTCACTAGGACAATGGGCGCCGCCCATGGACTGCAACTCTCTTTTATCACTCCCTTGTCCAGCATGTCACTCAATAAGGTCTTCATTTCTCTATACATGGAGGGCGGCAGCGGCCGGTGCCTCTCACGAATGGGTGCCGCATCTCCAGTCGGTACTTGGTGTTGTACAACGTCCGTCTGCCCGAAGTCTTCATCGTGGACTGCAAACACCTTTTTCCATTTACACATCATCGCATGCAGTTCCTTCCTCTGCTGGTCAGGTAAGTCATGACGTCGGGTCAACTCCTCCATCTCCTCAGGTAAGGTCTTCACTGGCCCATCGTCTTCTATGCTCACCAGGGACACTTCCACTGCTCCATCGGCTCCCAGGGACAGGTTCAGGTCTCGCCTCCCATGGACGTCGGCCTCCTCCACCGCATACAGCTTCCCTAGTTTTTGATGTCGGCCCACGACTACGCTGTACGAATGGGGGTTGCAGATGCGCACCGGGACTCGCCCATTACGCACGGTGACCAATGCTCGGGCCACTCCCAGGTCCTTCCCTTCTGGCATGGCCTCCATCAGGGCCTGGTATTCTGCTCCAGTTGGGCCTTTCCAGGCACGGCCCCATACTACTAATTCACTGCGGGCGGGGACTCGGATTCTCCGTCGGCCGACAGGCCACACATACCCCAAGGCTCCATCTTCGTGGGTTACGGCCTCCACTCTCCTACAGGCGGCGAAGGCTTTTCTCCATGGCGTCCTCTCCTGTTGGCATGGAAACACAGACCTCCCAGGTAATTTAAAGAGTGCGTGCCACACTGCGTGGACCACGTTCATTCCAATGATCAACGGCTGGATACAATGTTCATCTTTCACAATTACTATCCCTCTTCCAGGTATCCTCAGTCCTTCTAATTCTAAATCGAATATGGCATAGCCAGAGTAGGGCAAATCAAGTCCATTAGCTGCCCGTAGGCTAAACAACAGAGGGCCATTTTCCATCTCTCTTTGCGAGAACTTTTCATTAAACAGACTCTGCTGCATGAGCGTTACTTGGGACCCCGTGTCTAATAAACCCCTCAGTTTGACCCCTCCCATCATTATCCCAATCTCCGGACATTCCCCAATAAACACTTCATTGGCCCTTAACTTTTTCAGTGAACGTTGCACCTCTGCCCCCTGGACCTCGGCGACAGGGTGTATTAGTTTAACTGCGCGCGGTCAGATCTACAGAACCTCGCTATATGTCCAGCCTGTCCACACTGCCTACATATTGGCCTACCTCCTTCGTCCCATTCATATCGTTGAGAGGCCGTGTACCGTCGTTCAGGTGGCGGCGGAGTGCGCGGTCGTGTGTCCGCGGCGCCAGAGCGGAGGAACGGTCTGATCTCTTTCATGAGCTCCTGTGTGATTCCTTGCATTTGGGTCTTAACATCATCCATGATCTCCTGTTTTAGTTTTTCTCTCCAAGCAGGATCCTGAGAAGGTTTGGGAACAGAAATAGGATTAACAGCGTGGCATAGTATTTCAGGCTTTCCATGTTCAGCATCTAACAGACAGGCTTCTTCACGTAGAGCAGCAAAATCGTCATCGGGATGTCGTCGAGCATATACTTTTAGAGCTTGGCCCAGAGGGCCCTCAGCTAAGCCCATAACAAACTGATCACGCAGCATGGCATCGGAGGGAGCGGTGCTTGGGTCGTGTCGCCGCAGCCCACAAAACAGCTCTCTAAGTCTCAGGATATAAGCTTGTACATTTTCTCCTGTGCGCTGGGCGCATCCAAAAAATAAAGAGCGCATTTCTGCGACCGAAACAGTCTCTTTGTATAAAGTGTCTAGGTATGCGAAGATTTTTGCCACTGTGTCGCGTTCACCCTCATCAACCACACCAATTTGCCGTTTAGCTTCACTCGTGAGTGTTTTGATTATAATGTTAACTTTTTTTGCTTCTGTTAATTCCTGGGTACTTAATAATCCTTTGATCTGCTCTTTCCATTCCTTATATCTACTCTCACCTTCTGTTCCACCAAAAGTGGGCAACCAAGGGGCACCAGGGTACACAGGCATCATCATTATTTAAATCTGCAAAAGCAAAAACAAAAACAAAATAACAGTACAGTTCTCAAGGGTAATTTCTGTGTGTTCTCAACCAGTCCTGCCGCGCTACGCCAAATATGTGAACAAGGCCGTAATTGTATCACATTTGACTTGCAATCAGCTTGCGCTGTTACACTCTTCTCTTTAATAAATAATTCAAATCAAACTCACAACAATAAAATATAAATACACAATAAAGTGCTGGGTGCGTGATTATTGTGAGTCTAATCTAAATTTGTTTGTTTGTCGACTACGCCACTTTTGTTATAGAGGGAAAGTCCCCTTTTGAATACACTTTACTTATTTCACAGGCTTCACAGGTTCGAGTTACTGGTAAGTTCAATACTTTGGTTTTGAGAACACACACTTAGAAATCCCTTGAGGAACTGGACACGGATACAATGGATCAAGGTAAGTACATCATTTATTAGCCCTAACAGGTGGCATCTGCGCCATAAAAACAATCAAAAATAAACAACTATACTAATAAAACCTATCTAAAACACAAAACAACAATCTACACAACAACTATAAAACGAATTATAAAGTTGTGCAAAATGTGCAGGCTGGGTCACCAGGGGTTCTATGCAGCAACTACTTCACAGTAAAGTGCGGTGCCAATAAAGTGCTTTTGGGATACTCAACACGGGTTGGTTCAGGGGAAACTCTGTCTGTCCATATATGGGGGAAAGGGAAGAGGATTTGAGGCCAGTCGTCTTTGTCTTCTGTTCTTCTTCTCTCCGCTAGCAGCCAGGCTTTTTACACCTGGCGCTGAGTAGGTTGCGTATGCAACGTTATCGCCACTTTTCGTCTCAGCGCTCCTTATATGGTCATCCGCTTATGGTCTGGTCTCGCTCTCTTCCTCCCCTTCGGTTCAATCGCTGCTCCTTCTGTTCCTCGTAGGTAGGCACACCTCGGCTTCCAAACTCCCAGGTGGCTGGTGTGTCTACGCTCGGTTATTCGTCTCACTGCTCCGTGTCTCTGTACCCAACCTCTCCCGTTGCTGTCCCTCTCCCTAGTGACACTGTTTTCTCTCTTGGGCTCTGCGTCTCTCTTCAACTGTCCCGCCTCCTCTCTTGTACCTGGGAAAACCACTCCTCCTCGCCTGTCATTCGCCCGTGGGGACGTGCTGTCTCGGGACATTGGCCATGACCGTGGCCTTGGGCGTGACCACGTGACTGCCGCTCGTCCAGTGAATGTCTCTCAATGAATGAGCCGGGGGGGAAAACGGTTGTAACATATAATACAGTGCAAATATAAGGACACACAAATAATAAGATGATGGGTTTAAATGAGGAAATAGTTACACATTAGCCACCAATAAAACAATTACAAAACTTTTAAGAACCCCTCATTTCACCCTCGTCACACAGGTTCCACTCCTGTTTCCATTACTAACCATGGTGACCACAGGTAATGGGGAATCAGGGAGGATTCGATTCCAGGGAGGGAGCCCGTGAAACGCCTACCACATCAAAGAGGTTCCAGAACAAGGCAGGCAGCAGGTGCGCAAATTACCCACTCCCAGCACAGTGAGGTAGTAGCCTACTAGCTAGTGACAAAAAAAGAAAAAGAAAAAAACAGCAATCCAGGTCTCTTTGGAGGCCCTGTAATTGGAATGAGTGGACTTTAAATGTAAAAGGAGAAATGAGGTACTCTAAATTGCTGGAAGGGTTTGTACAAGGTGTGGAAAATGCATAAATTGATTATCAATGTGTGGATGTCAGGCAGTCACAAGTAGCCTACTGCATGAACATTTTGACTGCAGAGGCTGCCTGTGATAACACCTGAATGACCTCATGACTTTTCCTTTAGCACCACCTTCAGGCCAAAATGTCAGCTTTGCATACAAGATACCTCAACAACATCTAATGGGTGAATTGCCATGAAACTAGCCGAGTGCGCATTGAAGATGAAATTGCCCCATGAAATGTCTTCAAGAGACACACAGCCTGTCTTTCTACTGACCCTGACAGCTGTCTGTCCTACCAAGCTCCTCTTTCCCCATCTAAGACATGTTATTTGGGTCTCTCTCTCTCTCCTTCATCCTTGGGAGATAAGGGAAACCTAAGAGTTTTATGACATGTAGGAATGTCGTCACCAAGGACCCACAGTCTGACACACAGACTCACTGAGCACAATACAGTGAGGAACAAGTAAATATGAATAAACTGCTTATGCTATGACATTCTGTGATCTTATACAGTATATATATATCAGTGTTGCTATATGATGGATATCAACAACATATATATATTTTGGTGATGAAAATTTTGATGCTTCGTTGTTATGTACACTTTGATTGCCGACACCGTCCCCATCTTGCTCTTGAGTCTCTTCCAACACAAAGACGACGACCGAGGGTTGACAGGAGTCCCCTTTCTACACGCTCTCCCAGAAGACAGGGTGGCTCCCTGTCCGACGCCTCCCAAGGACGCGGGGGGTTGACGATCCACGAGCCACGTCCCCCCCACCACAGCTTTCTCAAAGACGGGTGGACCGGAGTCCCCTTTTCCCATGAGAAGAGCTCTCAAGCCAGAGTCAGCATCCCAGGGGACGCTAAGCTGAGCCAGACAGACGCCTGCTCCCAGATGACCTCCCAGATGACGACGAACAGCTGCTCTCTCCCTCTACCTCATGACGCAGTGAGGTTTCAAAGTTACACCACGGACGCTAGCTACCCATGCTAGCCAACACCTCATGGTCTCTCCACAGAGAATCATCTCCTCTCCTCTCCTCCAAACCAATGGATACAGGCGAATGGTGCATCACATGTGCAGTGGTGTAAAGTAGCGAAGTACAATTACTTCGTTACTGTACTTAAGTACAACTTTTGAGAATTTGTACTTTTAATGAGTAATTTTATTTTTCTGTACTTTTACTCCGTTACATTTACGAGAAAAAAAACATACTTTTACTCCACTACATTAAAATTGGACAGCTCGTTACTCGCTACAAATTAAAATCATGATATAATATCAGTCTCATATGGATTATCTGACTGCGCGCAAGAACAACAGCCGGGGCTCAGAGATAAAAGGGGGGCGGAGTTCCTCTAATTCCACCAGGCTGTTGCAGCTGCGTGCAGAATGGACATGTCTGAACCTTCTCTTTATACAGTCTATGGTCTGAACATCGCCTCACAAACACACTACAGAAGACCAGCTAAGTTCTGAACATCGCCTCACAGACACAGAAGAAGACCAGCTAAGTTTACACGACTCACAAGTCAGTCGCCATGGCTTCCTCCTCGTCGTCTGATACAGAAGACGAAGTTAGTACAGTTACTGTCACAACTGCAGAAGCAGTTGAAACACACCCGTGGCCTTACCTGGCAAAAATGTTTGGCTACATGGGTAAGGAAGGATCCTATCGAGTGAAGTGCCTCTTGTGTTTGCCTTTCAACAAAGAACTCCTGGCGTTCAATAACTCTCTGTCGAACCTCAAGGCGCACCTTAGGGTAAGTGAATCTAGCAATTCATCACAAGTTGTCATGTGCCTGTAATTCGTAGCTAAATATTGTCCATAAAAGTAATAAGGCCAACATTTGAAAAGACCTAGCCATGGTTCACATGACGCTCGTCTGTAAGCGTCATGGCGCTACTTGTTCCTGTTTTTTGAAGATGTTACATTTACAACCAGTACAACCAGTGTCACTGATCTTCAGCCTAACTCAAAAATTATCTCAAGGCCCACCCTGCGTTTGAGAATTGACGATGCTGCCAAGTAAATGAAAAGGGTGGTCATTGAGGCCATGAAGGCTGTGGACTACGTTGCCACCACCACAGACTGCTGGTCAGCCAGAAGACGGAGCTTTATTGGTGTGACTGCCCACTGGGTTGACCCTGAAAACCTAACTAGAATCTCAGCAGCCCTGGCCTGTAGACGACTGAGAGGTTCCCACACGTTTGATGTTTTGGCCAACGCACTCAACGACATCCATTGTGAATATGGAATCAGGAACAAAATTGAGAGGACGACCACAGACAACCACGGTTCCAACTTCCTAAAGGCTTTCCGTGTTTACAGTGCTGACACCAACAACAACAATGAAGTCGCTGGTGAGGCTGACGCAGAGTCCGGTGAGGAAGAAAAAGAGGAGGGGGAGGAAGAAGAAGTACAGTTTGTCAAAGTGTCAGATATCCTAAATGAGAATGATGGCTTTGAATTTGAGCTCCCAAAGCATCAACGCTGTGCTTGCCATCTCCTCAATTTAGTCTCTACTGTTGATGCTGACAAAGCATGTTCCGCCGATACATACAAAAGAGTGTATCGCTCAGCATTCGGCAAGTGTCATGGGCTGTGGAATAAGTGCGCGAGATCCGACAAAGCAGCTGAAGCTGTGGAAGATGCCTGCTCCATCCAGTTGTTACGCCCAAATGCCACCCGGTGGAATTCTCTGTTCATGGCTGTGGAGAGGCTGCTCAGGATCTTGAAGGATAAGGGAGAGCCGGCCTTGAGAACTCTGTGTGCTGATCTAAAGGTTCCAATGTAGGTTTAACAACACCACAATTGGCTCACCCAATTAAAAATCGGGAAAGCATTTTGTCGTTTTAGCGTTGGCCATTCAAAAATAGCAGATCTACAAGCTTGCAGTGCATCACTTAATGCTGCGCTGCAAGAGTGTACATCTTGTACATCTGCTATTTTCAAAAATAGCAGATCTACAAGCTCACAGCGCATCACTTAGTGCTGCACTGCAAGCTTGTACATCTGCTATTTTTGAAAATGTTTGAATGATTTTAACACACATCTTCTCTTCTGGGAGTCCCTGGCAAAAAACATTTCCAGATAGGGGGGCCTCAGGTCTTAATGGGTTAAAACAAAGTTTTTTATGTTCTGAGTTATTGATGAATTTGATCAAATATTTATTTGTACAGAATGGTAAAACAGTGTTATATATTTTTTTGTATTTCCACAGGTTCAGTCCAGTTGATTCTGATTCTGATTTCTTCAGGTGTGATTAAATACAGCAGTGGTTCTCTCCCTAGATATACCGTCAGTTACTCTCTCTACGTAGACTGAGACAGATCTCTTCTTACTTCCTCTCCCTAGACAGACAGACATCTCTTACTCACACTCGACAAAACATTGTGAACCTGGGATGCCACGGTTCAACTAGCACTGGGGAACTGGGTGCCCCTGTGCTAGTTGAACCTGGGAATCCTAGGTTCAAAATGTTTTGTTTTTCTTCCAAGTGTGATTAAATACAGCAGTGGTTCTCTTATCCGTCCAGTTGCTTGGTGCCGTCAGTTACTCTCTTTCCGTAGACTGAGACAGATCTCCTCTTACTTCCTCTCCCTAGACAGAGATCCCCTCTTCCTGCCCCATTTTCTGTTTTTTTTGTTTTTTGGCTCCCCCTCTCAAGGAGTTAGGGAGCCAGCCTATATAACCAGCCACCAACAGAACCTGCTCTGCCCTATTGATGGCAGTCTTTACTGGTTTATGTTGGATGAGTCTTTGCACTTCGCTGCTGCGTGCAGCCAGTCAGCTTTGATGCTAGTGATTTAGAAACTTAAGCCAGGGGTTAATGTTGAGTGATTATTACAGTTGAGCTTGCTGGCCTGAAGTGGTTGTACTGATAATATGTGGGCTATGAGCCAGAGTTGTGAATCTTGAATGTTATACCTACCTCTATTTGTATGTGGGTCTCAGTTCTGTGTCGCCCCCAGAAGTTTGGAAAGTAAACCTGGGATGGCAAGGTTCAACTTGCATTGGGGAACTAGGTGCCCCAGTGCTAGTTGAACCTCGGCATCTCAGGTTCTAAATGTTTTGTTTTTCGTTAGGTGTGATTTTTTTTTTCTTTTTTTTTTTAAATACAGCAGTGGTTATCAAAGTGGTGTCCGCCCCCAGGGGTCACTGAGTGTTCCAGTCAAAATTGTTAATGTAGCATCACACTAGCATTGGGGAACTGGGTGCCCCAGTACTAGTTGAACCTCAGCATCTCAGGTTCAAAATGTTTTGTTTTTCTTCACTGACCACTGGAGTTACTTCTAGATCCAGCTTGTAGATCCCCTATTTGCACAAAATGTTCACCCCAAAATAGGGACGCTGGGGTTTATGTGGCTAATTGATAAAGATTCAACCCAAAATGTACAGAGCCCAAACGTGTCTCAAACTGGGATGCAGAGGTTCAAATAGCACTGAGGAACTGGGTGCCCCAGTGCTGGTTGAACCACGGCATAGCCAATTTTGCAATGCATCATGGAGGTCCTGTATTTTGTTTTTGCATGCTATTGGGGGTCCTATTTTATTATGTATGCTTTTTTTTAATTTATTTTATACATGTTTCTATTTGTAGCACCTTGCTGGAATAAACTAAAGACTTTTGACAGAATGGCAATTTTGTCTTAATTTCTTTGTAGGCCTATTTTGAAAAGCATTGTGTACTTTTACTTGTACTTGTACTTTTACTTTTGATACTTAAGTACATTTTAACACCAGGTGCTTTTGATACTTAAGTACAATTAATGTGAGCTACTTTAATACTTTTACTCAAGTGCTTTTCTTATCGGTGACTTTTACTTTTACTCAAGTAACTTTCAAGTAGAATATCTGTACTTAAGTATGGTTTTCCAAGTACTTTTTACAACACTGCGACATGTGTGAGGCATTTCATTCTAGTTGTGAGGGTAGATTAGCTATTTTGAATCATTATTGATCTTTCTCTTTCCTTTAGGACTTTATGATGATTGACAGACAGAATTGCTCAGTAGCACCCCTCTGCCCAAAAGGACGTTTTGGTATTGCAGCTGAAAAAGCTTGGAATGACAGACAGTCAGATTGTGAGAAAGAATATCTGTTTAATACGTATTAGGGGGCAATATTTATATATAATATATTTGTTTTACATTCATGGTGTAGCCCCTTTAAAGGCAGATATGTTGACGAGTGCATGACAGACTTATGGGTGTCTTGAGCACAATTATGACAGTTTGGCAATACAGTCAAATTTGGGCTGTTCAGAGATAGAACAACCTGTGGCACAATGCGTAATTTATATGAAAAGTCTGCTTCACTCCCTGAGCCGCTTAAGCCAATACTGAGAGACCCAGGAAGAAAGTGAGGGATGATGAAAGTGGGGCCTGACATCTTTTCCTGGCAGAACAATTTACATATTGAGAGGTCAAGTGTGGAAAAAAGATGAATGCAGGGTAATGTCATTCTGTTTATATTCACAATAGAATTCACTATGGCCAGAATGGCGTAAAAAAGAGATAGACCCTACAGCAAGTAATGTAATTTGATGACAATTCACAGTAGAGGCAGAGGTGTGTGTGTGTGTGTGTGTGTGTGTGTGTGTGTGTGTGTGTGTGTGTGTGTGTGTGTGTGTGTGTGTGTGTGTGTGTGTGTGTGTGTGTGTGTGTGTGTGTGTGTGTGTGTGTGTGTGTGTGTGTGTGTGTGTGTGTGTGTGTGTGTTACCTTACTGCAAGACAATTTTCCTATTGTGGGACAATAACAACTGAACTGAACTCCATGAATTTGCATATGTTTACATTTGATATTTAAAATAGTTGCTAATCATTTGAAGATGTTTTGATACTGTTGCTTTTGGTGTTAACAAAGCAACAACCTCACTGAGATAATTTCCGTCTCTGTGCAAACATGAAGACAGGTGACAAATTCAAGAAAAATAGCCAACAGAACATGCGACATGAACTGAGAGGCCAGTCCACCTGTATGGAAAATATGCATTTGTTGTACGACACCTATAAGAGCCTCAAAGCTTTTGGATAAGGGACTATAGTGTGGCCAGAAATCATTGCTGTCAAAAAACTGACAATAAAATGGTGTAAATAGAAAAATAAAATGCTTTATGACACTGTAGCTACATTGTGTATTGGCAATTTTCTTCTACCTCAGGTAGTTGAATTCCACCATGACTTGTGCAGTATGTATCATTGTTGCTAATAGCTATTCTTTATTGTTGCTATTGTGTACAGGTCTAGTTTGAGCTGCATTCCTAGCGTGATTCTGGAGTACAGAAATAGAAAAGTGGTAATATTGGTGTTAGTAGTAGTAGTCATCTTTGTAATATTAGTTAGTAGTAGTAGTAGTAGTAGTAGTAGTAAGTATCAGCTAGTAGTAGTAGTAGTAGTAGTAGTAGTAGTAGTAGTAGTAGTAGTAGTAGTAGTAGTAGTAGTAGTAGTAGTAGTAGTAGTAGTAGTAGTAGTAGTAGTAGTAGTAGTAGTAGTAAGTATCAGCTAGTAGTAGTAGTAGTAGTAGTAGTAGTAGTAGTAGTAGTAGTAGTAGTAGTAGTAGTAGTAGTAGTAGTAGTAGTAGTAGTAGTAGTAGTAAGTATCAGCTAGTAGTACTGCGGAAAACATCATACTGTAGATGTCTTTCTCCCGACACAGCTATGAAGCATGGTGTGTCTGAAAGGCCATCAACATTAGAGTTGACCCCACCCCTCCCATACACTCTTACCATCTGGAAGGAGGTTTCAGACATTTGTGCCAGGACAGCCAGACGGGTTCCCCCAAGCCATTAGGACTCTAAACACAAACATTGTGAACATACAGTAATTTTGTCTGTCTCTTCTATTGGGCGGGCTGCAGAGAAGCCTGTCCTCTGTCAGGCCCGAAGGAAACCCCATTGACGAGCCCACATGGAGAGCGGTGGAGCGGGATCGGACACTTTTCAACTCGGTCCCCATCTGCTATGCTGTGCACTTCTTCCTCCTCACCGATTGTTTTGCGGCTGCTGCCAGGGTGGGGGCCGTGCCGCGGTTGGGGGATGTTGTATGTCAGGAATCTGTTTCTTCTGCCTAGGGTCCACTAGAGGGCTTCTCTGCACTGGCCTCTTCAGGACTCTGAACTCCCCTCGAGTGCTGCTTGGGTGAAGGACTACCTCTCTTCGCTGCAATGCACCATCTCTGTAACACCATCCTGGGCGTTTTGATACACTGGTCAACCACCAGGCAAGCACTCCTTCCAGGTGACGGGCGATGGTGGGGCATTTCCAGCCTGTATGTGCATGTCGAAACCATATTTCAGGAGTATAGAGGATATGTTGAGAGCACAAGTAGGCCCTCTTGGCCGGGGCAGACTGTTGTAAGTCGGCCTGGAGAAGAATTTGGGCTCGGTGAGCGACGTACTGTAGGCCTGTGGCTTAGGTGGGCGGCATGTGAAGCCATCCCAGCTCCTTTGCGTTCTCACATTCCCATAGGGTCCCAGCACAGGGGTTGAGAATGGCCTGTTCCAGCCCATTTTCGACTCTTTCAGACAGTAATAATAATAATACACATACAATTTAAACAGCGCTTTTCTAAGTACTCAAAGTCACTTTATGAAACAGAAACAAAACTAGAAAAAGTGCTCCTCGGAGCACAAGTCTCCGCCAGGTCAGGTATATTATTGTGGCCTCCTGGTGGCGCTATAATAGGCCAATGTAAAAAGGGTGCCATTTCTTCTAAGGCCTTCCACGGCAATCGGACACTGCATTCATGATTTGAGGCATTTTGTTCCAAAAATGTGGTTTGCTAAATTAGAACTGCTGGTGGCGCTATACAAGGGTGGCATTTCTTCCTCGGCCTAGTGGGAATGTGCGTGCAAAATTTCACGGAAATCGCACACTGCATTCACGATTTGAGGAATTGTGTTCAAAACGGACCTATCCTGCAAACTTTTTTTTATTTAACCTTTATTTAACCAGTAAAACACATTGAGACAGAGTCTCTTTTACAAGTGGGAACTGGCCAAGGGGCAGATTAAACATTTTAGCCAAGTAGGATGGAATATGAAATATCGGACACATCCATCTTGATCACATGACTATAGAGATACTGTGTAGCGAGTTGCGTGATTTTTGGACAGAATCTGAAGCAGTAAAAGTAAAACATGTGTTTTACAAAACTCAGCCTCCTGGTGGCGCTCTAAAAGGCATATGTGAGAAATCCAGGGCAAATGTTTTTGCTTGGCCTCTAGGGAGTGTGCGTGCAAAGTTTCACGCAGATCGGTGCAGTTATAGCTAAAAACGTGAATCGGCCTGTTAGAGCGCCACCATGAGGCTGATTTGAACGTTTTCAAGTGGCATTTCTTCCTGGGCCAAGTGGGAATCTACGTGGAAAATTTCACGAAAATCGCATGCTGCATTCATGATTTGAGGCATTTTGTTCGAAATGAACCAATCCTGCAGACTTTGGAAGCCAATTTTAGCCAATCAGGATGGAATATGGAAAATCAGACAAATTTGTGTTGCTCACATGGCTATGGAGATACTGTGTACAGATTTGCGTGTTTTTTGGACAAAATCTGTAGGAGTAATATAAAAAAATGTGTTTAGCAAAAGTCGGCCTCATGGTGGCATGTGGGATGACAGGCTGATCTTAAAAATGTGGGGCAGAGGTTCGGCTGTGGCATCCAAGGAGTGTGTGTGCGCAGTTTCACAGCGACCGGGTCAACGTGGTGGAGATTAGCTGGTCGCAGACAGAAGGACTGACACACGGACGGACGGACGGACACATGGACGGACAGGGGGCAAAACATACTCTCTCGCCATGCCTTTCGGCCTATATGGTTTCAACCATATACTGTACTGGCCTATCTAAAATTGGAGTTATTACAAACCGACAACTAGGGGGCGAGCCCAACTCGTTTGCAATGGTTTTTGAAAACCTTATGCCCATACCTAACACCATGCCAAAAATCTAAAACTAGTCAACAACATATTCCCCCTCAATTGAAACTGGTGCCACGGCCGTGGTCACAGGCAACTGGAAGGGGGATGAGAATGGGGTGTGCCTTCCTGGCCTGGCCGGGGTCATCGGAGCAATTGAGGGAATCTGTAAAGCGATTGGAGGCCTCTGCAGCAGCAGGCTCGTTGTCCGGTAGGGGAAGATTCTCTTCGGAGGCCAAGTTTTCTTCTGGTGCAGGGTCGGCCACCCTCCATGGTATCATCCATGGAATCTTGCACAGGTTGAGCAGCTTCATGAACTAGTGGACTATGCTAAGAAGCTAACTGAGGCTAGTGATAGCGTATCAGGCTACAAGCTAGGCTAACAGAGGAAAGAAAGTTGTTTTGACTGTGTAAAAATCACTCATTTTTAGAAGAATGTAAGTTCCCCAGAAGTTAGGTTTCCACCATTCTTGGTTGGACAGTTTAGCTACGCAGCACCGGAACGGTTCTTTTACAGGTTCTTTTACGTCTCGGTGGGCTTCAGCCCTCGAGCCGAGAGAGCAGCGGCCGACCCTCCAGCCCCAGTCCATCGGTGGCCAGTGAGATGTTGTACAATAATGGAGGCCCGTGCCCACACATCGCAATATAGGGGAGCTGTGACGTTAGCAAGTAGCGACCTAGCATTATTATGGTGACTGGATCAGATTATTTCAGTGCCACCTCCAGAATGTGGTGCCCTGTGCACAGTGCGTGGTGAGTGTGTGCGTAGTATTGGTGCTGAAGATACTGCCCTCAAAATCATGAACTTTTGTTGCAACACTGTCTCACTCCCCAAAAGGTATATAGTGACCAAACGTCAACATGTGCCTTGGGGCAACTTCTGCGTTCAGCAACACCAGTTGTCAACGTTTTTGACCATCCGTCAAAAGAATTGTTAAAACGTCGGACTTGAGGCACGGGAGGCACCGCCAAGCGAGTCACCGTGCTGAGCGTTTTGAAGTCCGCTTGACTGCTTTGAACTGACTCAGCGGTGTCCAAGTTATGTCACGATAGGCACAGAATCGTGAATCATATATTCCGACATATTGAGACTTATTTTGCAACATTTTGGGCAAAATTGTCAAAATTGTCAAATTGTCAAATTGTCAAAATTGTCAAATTGTCAAAATTGTCCTGATCTACAGTAGGCTACCCCAAATTTGAATCACACATAGAGGGGCCTCTAAACAACACAGAGCCAAAATCAATTTCACTTACTAGGGGGGGTGCCACAAAATGAATTTGTTGTGGGTGGATTTGGCCTATTTCTTACGAAACTTACCATATGTCATGAATGATCACCTCCAAATTGAAACTGCATGTTGAGGCGCCTCTATAGAGAGCACCTCCAAAAGCACCAAAAATGTGAAAAGTTCAACCGTAGCCTATGTCATAAAATTTCCCCTGCAGCGTCTATCATTTCTTGCCCTGGTAGGCCACCCAACCTGCCGAAGACATGCGCTCCAAGGAGAACTGAACTCATGGACTGAATTACACCAGCGACTTTCTCTTGCCAGCAAAGTACAATAATATATGCAAAGTGCAAAAAAAATAGGCTAGCCTACTACTACTACTACTAGTAGTACAGCCTATTAAGTAAGTAGGCTAGTAGTAGTAGTTGTTGTTGTTGTTGTTGTTGTTGTTGTTGTTGTTGTAGTAGTAGTAGTAGTAGCAGCAGCAGCAGTAGCAGCAGCAGCAGCAGCAGTAGTAGTAGTAGGCTAGCAGTAGTAGTAACAGCAGCAGCAATAGTAGCAGTATAATAAATCCGGTTTAATTTCGGCCAACTCATTTATAATCCCTCAGTTTTATAGTTTGTATGTCTCTAGTTCTTTCTCTATATTGCTCTCACCCCTCTCGCGTTTTCTCCGTCTCCTATAGACTTCATTTTAGACAATGACAGGCTATTAAAAGCCTAATAATCGACACAGTGACGTGTTCTTTTAAGATCCACAGGACAGAATTAACATGACACTGAAGGAAAATAAGCGGAATGGTTTCAACAACATACACTATGTACCGGTTTATACAATCGTTGTCGCGGATTGAAGCACCATGCAGCTACAAAGAAGACATTTTATTGAACCGTATCTGTCCCTCCATATGCGTCTGGAAATCATCAGGTGGGTGCGCACATCCATTTGTCGCCGCCCCCACCAGCTCAACATTTTTAGCTTTCCGTTTCAGCACCACGGCCAGTTCCCAATACCGTTAATGATCACAGGCTTTGCCTTTTTAAGGATCGTGGAGATCACTATGCCATCATTGACAAAACCAGCTAAAGAGACATCAGGCAAAGAGGAGCGACGCTCCGGCACTGGAAAGCAATCCCTCTAATGTTCTCCCATCCGACCGACCCCTCCCCCTTATATATCTCCTCCTAGCAAATCCCCGATGGTGATGATGGAGAGTTGAAAGGCTGGGAACACGCAACCAACTAAAGCAGGGATTGAATCGTCTGGTAACAGTTTGTATTTTAGACAACAATCGCTCTGCTTTCGGGTATCAAGCGCTCTCGTCAAGTAAACATTTCCGTCTTCAGTTGCCGAGTTTTTCTGGATCTTTTCCCCCTACTTTTTCCTCTCGCTGACGTTGCCAGCAGAGCATAGGTGACTATAGTCTCTAACCCCTGGTCTTCTCGGCACTGAGATTCATCATCGGTGTCTGTTCTTCTGTCACATTCTGTGTGTCACAGTCCCCACCAAAGAACCAACATGTTGGACCCGTCTTCCAGCGAGGAGGAAGGGGACGAGATCGTGGAAGTGGAAAGGAAAGAGGTTGCGTCTCCAAAGAACGGCGGAGCTCGGGTGTCACCAAGCCAACAAGCCACAGACACCGGCGGCGGTGGGCTTCAGCCCCCGAGCCGAGGAGGGAGCAGCGGCCGACCCTCCAGCCCCAGCCCCTCGGTGGCCAGTGACAAAGAGAAAGAGGACCTGGAGAAGATGCAGAGGGAAGAGGAAGAAAGGAAAAGGAGACTCCAGCTGTATGTGTTTGTCATGCGCTGCATTGCATATCCATTTAACGCAAAACAACCGACTGATATGGCCAGACGACAGCAAAAGGTAAGATCAGTGTGGAAGTATCACCCAGAACTAACTCCAATAACCTGATACGTGCAACCTAAGGCGTTGTAAATTCATAATACTGTATAGGCACCTTCTGTCTCCAGCACACTAACTGTTGCTCATATTAAGGGGTGGCCAAAGAAGCACCATGCATACTGTATGTTGAGGTGATGATATCACTACTTGAATGAAAATTGCCTCCTTATGTTACACCAGTGACCAGCAGTAGTTTGAGATTCCTCATCAGCTGATGATCAATATGTCATGCTGTTTTAATTATAATTCACTGTCCCTGTAAAGTAGTTAAAAGCTCAATTATGAAATGGAAAAAAGGCCTTTCAAAGGTCTCAGAAAAAGCATGAATGTTTTTTCCCCTACATTGCAGTTAGAGGACTCACTCTCTCTCTCTCTCTCTCTCTCTCACACACGCACGCACGCACGCACGCAGAGAGAGAGAGAGAGAGAGAGAGAGAGAGAGAGAGAGAGAGAGAGAGAGAGAGAGAGAGAGAGAGAGAGACTGATGCACACTACATGTAGTGGTCCAGGCCCACCCTTTGTAGTTGGTCTTGCATAAGTGCATTGGCCTGTAGGCATGCAAGTATACAAGTCTATACTGACATCAAGTCAACCTCTTGCCAGTACATTATATAGAACATGATAAATAGGTTTTCTACTCATCTAAGTGCCCCTCAGCAAGCCCACTGAATTACATGCTCTGTATCAGGTATTGTTTCATTATTGATTATGCTCAGTGGCAATAGATATTGCTGTTAGAGAGATGTGTAGTAACATTGATAATGATGATAAATGTGCTTCACATTAAAACCAAGTCTCAAAGTGCTGACAAGAGAAACAAAATTGTGAAGACATCAACAAATACTGCCCACTACTCCATTAACAATGAATAGGAACATGACCTTTGTCTGAGCAATAACAACCAATGTGAACTTCATGTTAATGTAGACCCCCCCAAACACACACACACACACACGCACGCACGCACGCACGCACGCACACGCACGCACACGCACACGCACACACACACACATACACTGCTGTCTTGCAGGAGAAGCCACTTTCAAAAGCATGAAATTACAGTAAATCATAAGGTAATAGTTGCTTTATCTGCAAAATCTTGGCCACATCACACAAGAAGTAGAACTGTGAATTGACTGCAGACCTATATTTATTATTTAGGGATGTTTTTCAAGCTGTGGCTGCTTTATTCAATAATAGACTACAGAAGAAAGGGACAGGAAAGCGGCTAGTGACAGGTAATGAGCCAGACTCTTACCCAGAACCCAAGAAGTTGCGATGAGAGCTAGTTGAGCTACAAGTGTGCCCACATGAATAAGTCTACTTTCTCTGTTATGGTTGAGCTGTTTGTTCTACTTGCTCAAGTTATTTCCTCTCCTGGAACCTAAGCAGATTTTATAGCACATGTCCAATTCTCCGCTGGCAAATGTGAAGGAACATAATTAAGAAAAGATTTAAGCACAGTTTATTATTATGTGATGTAATGTACAGTAAGTCTGTGAGAATAATAGCACAGGGGTGCAGTGCACACACCTTTACAGCAATTACCAAGACATGTTGGTCCATGCTTGTTGCAAAACAAAGGCAATGTAATATGTTCTCATGAGAATTAATTAACAATTATGTGTTTGGCAGTGTTAAGAGTTTTTTTCTTTGAGTGTACAAGGACAAACAAATGACATGTTTCGCCCAGAAACCAAGTCAGGCAAACACATGGTTTTGTAAAGTTCTTCAAGGCAAACCAAAGCCTTCACATGAAAGGACTCAAATAATTGCATGCAACACATTCCAGTAAACAACAAATGAATATCAGCAAATTCAGTTTAGAAACATAGAAATGCTTCAATATTGTATAAGAGTAAATATTTAACAAACAAATGTTTTCATTACTTTGCTCATGTAGATTGCCATTTAATAGGGGTCCCAGGTTAAAATGGGAGAAGATTTTTTTTTTACAAATCGAATCCTGAGTGTCAACATGTTATGTTCATCTTGTTGACCTCAAGAGACTCTCTACTCTGGGGTGGGAATGATGAAATACACCAGACAATAATGTGTCTTCATCTGCAAAGGGGACCTACTCCGTTCAACTTCCCATTCTCTGTTTGAAGCAAGGATTGGTGCTGTTATTGGTAGATGGTAAGGCAAGATAAGACTTTCTTGATGCCCAAAAGGGAAATTGAGTAGATATGGCCGCCACTAACAGGAAGGTAGAGCCATGTAGCAGGAGAGAACACACTTATGCTTATGGACAAACTGATATTTGATAGACATAACCAACAAAATAGAATAGACACATCTTAGAATACTCAGACCTAGACAGCTGGTATGTAAGGACCACTTCAGCACAGTACTGAAATGGAATCCAAAGTATGCATAGTTGTTGCAAATTCCCAAACCATTGCAAATATATGAATAATACTGTAGGTGAGCTTCAGGCATAAAATACAACCACTGTATATAGGATATTTCTGCAGCATGAACACATTATGTGCAAGAGGATTAGTGCCTAGGTGTGACAGGAATGTGTACAGGCTCATGAAATGTATGGAATTGTGTAGCAAGTATACACACATGTTCATTGTCACTTTGTCTTATTGAAATCATACATGCCACAATCAACCATATTGTACCATCTCAGATCATTACCCTGCCCTCTCAAGTTGCTGCAATCAGAGTGAATTGAGTTTTGAAAGAGTTGTTCTGCCATCTTCTTGTCAGAGGAGGAAGCTATAGCCCAGACAGGCAACTCAAAGGTTTGTTGGAAACCATATTGTCACCATCCCCATATCCTCATCAGATTAAAAATCAACATGAGCAGAAGCCATATGTTTGCTCACTGCCTAGAACTAGACTGGGTGGACTGTTGACCCTTACAGCTCCACTCTGCTAAATATGTTGCTAAACTGTCACTGCAGTGTGTGTGTGTGTGTGTGTGTGTGTGTGTGTGTGTGTGTGTGTGTGTGTGTGTGTGTGTGTGTGTGTGTGTGTGTGTGTGTGTGTGTGTGTGTGTGTGTGTGTGTGTGTGTGTGTGTGTGTGTGTGTGTGTGTGCGTGCGCGCGTGCATGCGTGTGTCTGCGTGCGTGCGTGTGTGCGTGCGTGCGTGCGTGCGTGCGTGCGTGCGTGCATGCTCGTGTGTGTCTCCTCATACAGATTGATTTAGTTAAATACAGTTGAAACTATTTGATTTCAATTAAAGTTAATAAAACAGTACAGGCCCGACATTCATGCAGCAGTACAGACAAATACATCTACTGTAGGGAACCAAGAAAACATGGTGCGACGTTGACATCAGCCACTTCAAACACACAAATGTTTATAATTAGAAGTGCTTTACGAACGAATTACTGCAAAGTACATAAAAATACAGTGGGATACAGACATAGACACTATATAATACAACAAAGCACACCACTAATATTGTTCGTCCCCCCCAAAGGCTCAAAGACACTTTTAGCATCTGATGTGGTTGTCCACAAATGCATGTAGTATTATAAGTGTGCACAGTCAGAGCCATTTGTAATGATCGTGTGATCGATACAACAGTTCAGATTTAACAAGATAATGAAGAATACACCTAGCCAACATCAGTCAGAAGTCAGTAGTAGACTCCCAACCTCGGTCGTTGGGACACCTGGTACTGCAATTCTTTATTTTACCAAGAAGTTAATTGCATTCACCTGCTGTAACTAGTTTGACATTGTAGGTTGGAAAAACCAGCAGTAGCTTATAGAGGTCCCGAAGACCAGTTGTTCCAAACTGGTTCTGATCTGGACTGATCTATATGCACAATAACATTCCAGGAACATGTCTCTCCCATTACTTACTTACGTGCACCAGTATGTCATAGTTAATGGTTTAAGCTTTAAGAAGACAATTTAACACTGAGGATTTTACTGTTGGTTATCGTTAGAACACATACAGTACTGTATAGATGGAATAGAAGGCTTCTCTTACTGGTGGTGATGGAATTCAGTTCACCTAAAGGTTATTGGTATTGTTCACTGAAATGCACAATATTGAACATAATCAGTATGCATGAAGAGTGTACCTTGATTGATTGATTGAATACTGTTTGCAAAAAGGGCACGGCGGCACAGATTTATTGAATATAATGCTAAAAGGATAACCCGATAAGCCCAGGGGCTTATTTCCATTGAGGTCCTGTGTATTCAATTCATCGAGACATTTAAAGACAAACAATAATATACAGTGATATGCAAAACATCATAATATATACGAGTAGTAATAAAAAAAATATATATGTACAGTAAACTGTTGGGGGGTGGGGGTAATTTCCGGTGATAAGCTTAGACATTTTACAGGGGCCAGTTACAAATTGCAGCCACCTGTAGGTGCTCTTTTAGAGGGGTTTTAGGGCGGTTTAACATAACTGAAGAATGACAGATAATGCTTTTTTTAACCACCTGTGTCTACCTGTTTTTAGTCTCTAATGTGTCAGTTTGTGTTTAGATCACACACTGATGCACAAACACACGTTCTTGACTCTGGCAGTCAGCTGTGAAGTGGGTGGTGTGGGCAGTGTGACAGTCTGGAGGAGAGACACTGTGGCCTCAAAACTGAGAAAACGGAGGCTGCTCCTTGTTTCACGAATGTTATTTTACTTACAAGTCTCATGATATTTACAGATAAGTGGTGCACAAACTGTGGGTCGGACTCGAGACCCTATCTTGGGTTGCGGGAGTTACGTATTGGTGCAGAATTGTGTACAGCAACATTGGAAGGGAAATGCAAATACATGAACCAAAGTGATTCTTTGTTAACCCATTCAATCCGGGAACACATCTTTACAAATGTCTTCTAAAACTGTTTTCTGAAAACCGTATGTTGCTATAATATCAGTGGTTCTCATACTTTTTCATGTCAAGCACCCCCAAAATGATATGTATTTGGTCGCGGACCCCCATCTCAAAATATTTTGTTCCAAGTACCCCCCAGAACCAAACATTACAAATGTTCGCTTTAAAAAATATATATATATTCAAAGATTTGCACACATTTTCATGATTTTTCAAAAATAGCAGATCTACAAGCTCATAGTGCGGCACTCGATGCCGCGCTATGAGCTTGTATATCTGCTATTTTTTAATAGCCAAAAGTACAAAGTAATAGTTAAAGTGGTTTTCCCGATCTTAATAGGTTAAATGTTCCCTTTTGAACATACAACATTGATTAATTTGGGCAGCAGTAGCTCGGTAGGTAGAGCGGTGGTTTGGGAAGTAGAAGATTCCTGGTTTGATCCCCAGCCCCTCCTGGCTTCCTGTCAAACTGCCCTTGAGCAAGAACACACTGAACCCATAATTGTTCCTGATGAGCAGGTTGGTATCTCGCAACGATTGCCTCTGCCATAAAAGTGTGAATGGGTGAATGTAGCCTAATGCACTCTGTAAAGTGCTTTAGACAAAGGCACACTAGATTAGATAGAGAGATGGTTTTTAAATGCTTTGTGTACGTGTGTGTTTGGGTGGCTGACTTGAAAAATGTACTAGAAATGCAATTTACCATTTGATCTGCTGGTATTGACCATAACATCTATTGATCATAAATTGCAACTGTTGCAAAATTATTATTTTTTAAATCCATGTTGCTTATAAGTGCTTATATAAAAAAACATGTAGCATTGTAGCTAAGGAGACCTGCTCAGTCAGACTACATCAGTATCCCTATTCTCAGAAGCCATGTCATTCTTTGCCCTGGAGCTGGGCTGGAGCTCATTTGCTCATAGTGAGTGATACATGCTGTACATGGCTGCTCTTGTTGAACCCGTAATGACTTACAGAATGTGTGTGCAAATTCTTCACAACATACACTCTTAATGTAGATTATCACAGTGTAAATCTGGATTTTACCTGCCAATAGTTACACTGGATATGAGATACAAGGAGTGTATCTGATCTTTTCATTGCTTTCTTGCCTGAGGACAAGAAGATGAGATGTCAGTACCCTGATGTCAGTGTGACGTACAGTATAGAGAGATTTAAGTCAGCAGCAAATCCAGTCTGACACATTCACCAGTCAAATTACATGTTTACATCTGCAGTATGTGTGCAGTGCCAAAGCATCAATGGATGACGTGGGCATCTGTATGTACTATGTACTGCTTTAAAATAAAAATCCCCAAATAGAAAGAGTGGTTTATATATTCATGTATGTTCAATGTTCTATGTTCCCAGATGCTAATTGAACTGCATCTATTGTAAACAACTGATTTAGACACTCACTGATTTTTGGTTTTAACATAGATCAGAGACTAAAACGGGAAAGAAGGGAACACGTTAAAGTTAGGTCACTTCTCATTTGTCTTTAGAGGAGATTAGCTTAATCTGTGATAGACACATTTTATACTCCCTTTGGTGAAACAGCTTTTGTCATTAACCGTGAACCCTGCGAGGCCCATGGCTCAGTATGAAATATGTTAACTAGCTCTTGTTTTGTTGCCCTCGTGTTCTTTGGGCTTACCGCATTTAAGATGCAGGAACAAGTTGCTGCCATGCTTTCCTCTCTCCTTTGTTTTGTATTCTTTTTCTTTGTTATTAATAAGGCCTGGGGGATCAGTGTGCCCAGGTGGGGCCACTATCCGCCTGCTTGTCATCAGCATCACAATGGGACCCCAGTGATTCCAGTCCCACTGTCTCCCTGTTCTCCTCTGCTTCTATAGCATTTACATTATGCTTTGTTGGAAAGATTCTCTTGGCATTGCGGCTTCATTTCAGTTGTATAAGGACAGAAGGGAACGACAGCTGGGTTCTCACCCAGAACATTGCACTACAGTCAGTCTGCTGTAGCATGGCTACTATGTGGTTGAGCTGCGATGGTGCACTCATTCAGCCATTGTAGATTTTAGCTAGGGGTACAACAGTCAATTGAACTTATCTATTTAATCGATTATAAAACATATTGATTTTAAATTTAATAAAATAACCCATTAAAAAACCATTTTCGCACAACACCGTTTTACAACAAAGTAGATTCAGTCGATTATAAAAAAATCTGTTAAAATCTTTTCAGGTACATGAATTGATATTTAAAGTTAAGTTAAGTTTATATCTTCTATATCTATAATTATATCTTCATATAATTGGTCCTCACTAGTGCTCATGATAAAATGGTACCATTTTCTTCTACTCGGTCTGTGTCTCAGAGGAGGGCTGTGGACAGTTCAGAAACCGTCTACCAGTGATGAGGAATCCAAGCTAATAGAAATTGCAGGCTTTCTATTCCTGGAAAGTTGCAATGCAATAATAGAAGCCATTGTTCTCGCGTCAATACAAATCTAAATAATAAACTTGAAATCTTGTTGGGAAAAAAAAATCCTGCCTAATGATGATGTCACTGGTAGACGGTTTCTGGACTGTCCACAGCCCTCCTACAGACCAAGTAGAAAAAAATGGTACCATTTTATCATGAGTATTAGTGAGGACCAATTATATGAAGATAGGTTGAAAATGGGTGAAGTCGTCCTTTAAGTTAAGTTAAGTTAAGTTAAGAATCATATTTTTAAATGAGCTTGTCATTTACTAGAAAAAGTAATAGAAAGACTAATCGCTAAGATAATCGATAGTTGCAGCGATAGTTTTTGTGAAACATATGAGGTCACAGATCAGAGCCAATAATGGTAAAAACATAAAAAACTAGAAAAAGTGCTCCTCGGAGCACAGGTCTCCGCCAGGTCAGGTACGTTATTCTGGCCTCCTGGTGGTGCTATAATAGGCCAATGTGAAAAGGGTGCCATTTATTCTTAGGTCTTTCACGGCAATCAGACACTGCATTCATGATTTGAGGCATTTTGTTCCAAAAATGTGTTTTGCTAAATTAGACCTGCTGGTGGCGCTATAACAGGCCAATGTGAAAAGGGTGGCATTTCTTCCTCGGCCTAGTGGGAATGTGCGTGTGAAATTTCATGGAAATCGCACGCTGCGTGCATCGTTTGAGGCTTTTTGTTCAAAACGGACCAATCCTGCAAACTTTGGAAGCCAACCATAGGCAATGAGGATGGAATATGGGAAATCGGACAGATCCGTGTTGATCACATGACTATAGAGATACTGTGTACCGATTTGCATGACGTTTGGATAAAATCTGTAGGAGTAATGTAAAAATGCACAAATCGGCCTCCTGGTGGCGCTATAACAGGCCCATGTGAAAACATTGGGGCAGAGGTTCTGAATTGGCATCCAGGGAGTGTGTGTGCACAGTTTCGGAGCGAACGGGCCAACGGTGCCGGAGATTAGCTGGTAACACACAGACAGGAGGGACACACACACACACACGGACACACGGACGGACGGACGGAGGGTAAAACATACTCTCTCGCCATGCCTTCGGCCTGGCGGAGACAATGACTATCTAAATCTAAAAACAACAAAACAACTAAAAGCTCAAATATGACTTTGTACCAACAATTACAAAAGCACCATACATGTACAATACATGTACATTCCTAAACTTACAAACTTACAGTACATAATTAACATGCAATGTTTTAGTTGGACAGGAGGCACACTTTGAAGACAATTATTTCAATTTTACTATTCACACGGTGCACTTTGGACTGTCACAGCACTGGCAGTTGCTTGATGGAGTGTGATGTGTGTGAGGGCGGTACAGAGGGACTTGAATGAGTCAGCTGGCATCACAGTTTAGCCATCAATCTCCCGGGGATCATTTAAAGGCAGGTTCACTTGGAGGTCCCCCTTTCATTAAACTGTCCCTCATTTACTTCTCCCTCAACCTGCTGTGTGGTCTACCCTTCTTGCTCATCCCTTGTTAGGGCTGCATCTATCCATGAATTTCATGGCGGTTATTCTATTTTTCCAATTAATTGGAAAAAGGCACGTTTAGATTTATTTTTAAAAATATATTTTGAATTGATTAACCACTTGAGCCGTATCTTATACTTTGTCGTCACACGGTGTGGTGCACATAATAGTGAAAATAGATGATCTACAAGCTCACGTGTTGAGCAGATGCATGCACCTCTGGTAGAACAAAAACAGGCTATGGAAAATATATCTCTGTGAGTTATGCCACTAAAATGAAATTAAAGTTTGGCATGTGAGTGCCAAGCTGTGTTCGATTGTAGTGTTTCAATACAGCCTGCATAATTCATGAGTACAGTACAGTGCTAATGATGAGGAAATCCATGTCAATTGGCCTGCTGTGCTTTTAACACACACACACACACACACACACACACACACACACACACACACACACACACACACACACACACACACACACACACACACACACACACACACACACACACACACACACACACACACACACATACAGTACAAACAGCAGCACCCACAATTCTTTCCACTTTTTACGCACACAAGAACGCACCCACACACTGTAGAGCAGGGGTAGGCAACTGAGATAAGCCTAGGGCCAATATCACTCCCAGACATTCCATCGCGGGCCGGGCCTCCCCGCGAACATGCACGCGCGCGCAGCGCGCGTGCATTCGCGCAAAATTTTTCGGGTCTAATTCGGGTCTAACTCGGTCTAATTCGGGTCTAATTTGGGTCTAATTCGGTTCTGTTTGACCAATATAAATCAACATTTTTTCCGGTTTAAATATCAGCACAGGCGATTTTTCTGGTGATTTTTTTTTCTTCTCCATTTTCCTCTAATCTAGCTATAAAATGTTATAAATCCTTTAAAATGCATCGTGTTTATGAGTGCATGATTTCAAAAGTGGGTTCAAAATCAAAAAATATTTTTCTAAAAAAAAATAATATTTTTTTTCAAAAAATGTTTTTTCTCAAAATTATCTCACGGGCCAGATATTATTTCTGGGTGGCCAATTTCGGCCCGCGGGCCGCCTGTTGCCGACCCCTGCTGTAGAGTGAGTCCATTGCCTCAGCCACTCATAGGGCCCAGTAAGAGTGGTCCAAATCAGGCTGGCTGGTAGGGTGACCACCTTCAAACAGACCCATTGAGGGACAGACGTACCCGGTCCAATTTCGGGACTGTCCCGCGAATTTCGGGACGGGTGGTCACCCTACTGGCTGGTGACTCATTTGTGCCAATCTGATCGAGTTAAACTGTAATAAAGTTCCCATCCTCACCACCCAGCAGGGCGGCAGCATTTAAGCATGCAAAGCCATTATACCTGATGACGTGGTTCACACCTAAAAGCACATTGTATAGCCCCATCTGCATTCCCACTGCTTTGTCAAATCTGAACTAAAATGAACTGAGCTGTAACATTCTGGTCCTTTTCAGATGCTCATGTATGATACATGTGAATTATCATGGTACTAACGAGGTACCAACAGTGATGGAAGAAGTACTCACAGGTTTTACTACTAAAAGTATCAATAATGCAATGTAGGAATTCTCTGTTACAAGTAAAATTCCAGTATTCAAAATGTACCTGAGTAAAACTATAAAGGTTTTCGCATCAAAATATACTTAAAGTACATACTTAAAGTACCCAAAGTACATGTCACTACGTTGTCACACCCATGTCACCATGATGACTCATCCATAACCATATAAGGAGTTCCCAATGCAGCTACGCCCAAATATGGAGTGTGTTGTCTCACGTAGGTGTGAGGGCTGCATAGCGGCCCGAACTCTAGATGTGAGGCCCGAACCTCTAGTCTTTAAAAAAAGCTTAAATGTGCTACAGTAATATCATTTCGAATCACTACAGTATTTGTAGATTGTAGTAAAATTGTTTATGCGCCTGTTGCTGAAATGCATAATAAAACTACAGGCTTATAAATGTGCATATTGTGTGTGTGTGTGTGTGTGTGTGTGTGTGTGTGTGTGTGTGTGTGTGTGTGTGTGTGTGTGCGTGCGTGCGTGCGTGCGTGCGTGCGTGCGTGCGTGCGTGCGTGCGTGCGCGCGTGTGTGTGTGTGCGTTTTTATATGGAACCAACAGTTCAGATCGGATATGATCATGAAACAAGAATTGTCTAAGCTTGGGTAAACTGTTTATGCAAATGTCTGAAACTGTTGTACAATTATTCTTACAAGTAGAGTGCAGAGGAACATGTAGTGCCATAAGGATACTAGGTGAACAATGAACCTAGCATCTGTCAAAAACGCAATGCTATCTAAATAGTATTCTTAACATTTGCTTTGTTTGTTGCTCTGCACTGCTCTGCCTGCAGGGTGGGCTCTACGTATCTGGAAAATAACCAAGTGTGTCTGATCCGCGCGTCTGAAACATTCATGTACAGAGCGATGCTTAGATCGTTGACAAGGAAACAACATTCTCCTCATCCATCCATCATCTTGCAGCCCCCTGCTGTGGAATGCGACCTATGTTGACAGAGCGGTTGTACTATTGTTAGATTGATGCGAGGGAATTATGAGATAATGCAATATTCTGTATTCACTTATTCCCACTTCTTGTGTGTTTCCTCGTGTACGTCTGGAGACCGGCCTGAGGCCGGGATGAGGTTTAGAGATAAGCAGAGCTCACATCTGTTGACCATCAACATTTTGAGGGAGATAATTTCGGGAATCCCGGTGAAAAGATTCTTATCATGTCAGCTGTTGACCAAGTCCATGGGGGTCCGTTCTGTCATGTCCAGCTGGGGGGTTCCTCCTGTCCCCACGGGAGGGATTGAATTCAGATATAGAGGTTTGAGGGACTGGGAGAGAAGTCTTAGCTCTATTAAGAGAGATGACTTGGCTATACTTTTTCCTCTTGAAATGAATCTTATTTTTTCTTGACAAGAAATGCAATTTTATTCAACGACAACTAGTAACTGCTTTGATGTTTTCGAATTAAAGCACCTCTTGTGTTATCTGACCAATAAAACAATTTAATTTATTGTTGAACTTTTATTATTCAAAAATACTATACTATACTATACTATACTATACTATACTATACTATACTATACTATACTATACTATACTATACTATGCAATTCCACCTAGTCTGATGCTGAACAAAGGTGAATAATGCTGATTATTATAAGACAAGTAGGCCTAGACTGTGATACAGGAATAAAAACATTAACTGGCCCAACACCTACTCCAAAGCTTCCATAAACAGTCATGGCCCAGATCACAATCATTTTAGAGGGACAGGACGATAGTTGAATGGTTATTTCAACAACAGCCTGCAACTACACCCACTAATATATTTAACCTAATCCAAACCATCTTGAAACTGCACCTGGGTTGTTCCGTCCTTCTCCGGCCACGAAAATACCAGAAGACACGCACAATGCACACATAACCCACTATCAACAGTTTAGCTGGTATTCAGTTAGCAAGGTTGTTAACATGTGGGTACTCCCTACGGATCCTTACGGATCTAAATTAAATGAATGACTGAGGATCAGTCTGAAGTAGTCTGTTTGGTGGAGAGACACCTTTACATGGTAGATTTGGATCCCAGAGATAGCAAATAGGAAATTCAGAAGTTTGAGAATGACTGTTCTAGATAATGCTGTAAATGAAGACCCTTTCTCCAGTCTTTAGATAATCAAATAGTTGTGTTTTGTAGTTCACCGTTTCTTTGCTTCAGAAGCATAGCTGAGTATTATACTGTATGTTGTCACCGAGGGGTGGGGGAGGAGCCACGCTTGTCTGTGTGTAGTCATGTGTGTGAGCATTAGCCAGTGTCCTGCATTTGTGCAGTGTGTGTGTATGGATGTGTTGTGCACATCCCTGTGTGTGTGTGTGTGTGTGTGTGTGTGTGTGTGTGTGTGTGTGTGTGTGTGTGTGTGTGTGTGTGTGTGTGTGTGTGTGTGTGTGTGTGTGTGTGTGTGTGTGTGTGTGTGTGTGTGTGTGTGTGTGTGTGTGTGTATGTGTGCGTGCGTGCGTGTGTGGGTGTGTGTGTGTGTGGGTGAGGGTGTGGGTGTGGGTGAATTCAAGCTCTTGGCCTGATGAGCACTTTCTCCATTCTCTGTTGGATGGCTGTATGTAATCT
The DNA here is from genome assembly GCF_963454915.1 of Gymnoscopelus microlampas. Lineage (NCBI taxonomy): Eukaryota > Metazoa > Chordata > Actinopteri > Myctophiformes > Myctophidae > Gymnoscopelus > Gymnoscopelus microlampas. The sequence goes on from NC_139944.1 coordinate 28,471,317, forward strand.
GGGATTACCCATCCATTTGATGTTACATAATCACCAGAGGGCCTCTCGTCTTGCACTTTAACAAGAAAGACAGGAGAAAGAGTCTATGTTAATGCCTATGTGTCTGTGGGTGTCTTTGTGTGCGTGTGTGTGTGTGTGTGTGTGTGTGTGTGTGTGCGTGCGTGCGTGCGTGCGTGCGTGCGTGCGTGCGTGCGTGCGTGCGTGCGTGCGTGCGTGCGTGCGTGCGTGCGTGCGTGCGTGCGTGCGTGCGTGCGTGCGTGCGTGCGTGCGTGCGTTCATATATAGGTCATTGTGTATGCCAACATGCCTAGCATGGAGGTCACATGTCATGAGTGGCAAAGTGCCACATTATAGGCATTTAAGTGACACTTTCATGATCACGTGGTGTAGGAAAAGTTCACAATGTCAAGTGTAAAGCTTTACTGTGTCGACATACCAGTCCAATTTAAAATGAAGAATCATATCACGTTATACTGCATGAGGAAGTCTGGAGTGGCATATATATATATCAGGATGGTGCAGGATGCATGAGGCAGCATGACAGTTAGGGTGACCACCTCCAAACAGGCCCATTGCCCACGAGCGTCAAAGAGCGTCAGCTGGGTACAGACACCACACCTGCTCTATGCAGTGCTCTTAACTGAAAGTGACTGGAGTCCCTCTCATTTCTCTCCAAAAGCCCTTTAATACGATGGAATATGATTAAGTATTACTGTCATTATGGTAGGCGCACATTTCATATAACACACACCATACATTAAGAACTCCTCTAACTTTCACTAACTTTCAAAATCGTTTTTTTCCTTCTTTTTTTCATATCTTTGATTCGCGGGACATTGTTCTATTTGTGTGGGACGCGGGACAAACGGTCCAATTTCGGAACTGTCCCGCGAGATGCTGGACGGGTGGTCACCCTAGTGACAGGAGTGTGAGGAGTGTGGTAGGAGTGATGGATGGGTATAAGTTGGAGGTGGGCTTACACCAAGCATCATCTCTGAGCGCTTTCTTGTTCACATCGGACAGGTTGACAGATGAAGTCAGGCAGGAGGCACTGTGGACGATGATGTCACAGTGTGACAGTGTGATATGAGAGGAGGAAACAGGTTGAATTGAGTCTGGAAATGTGGAGGTTTGCACTGGAGAGAACGAAAGTCTGCAGAAGCAAGACACAATATGTGTGCGCGAATGAGAGGGAGGACAGTGGAACCGTGAGGATGCAAGGAGTAGAGGTTGCGAAGGTGAAGGAGTTTAAATACATGGAATCAACTGTACAAAGTAGTGGGGAATAAGCTCTGTCCTCCCGGTGGGTGCTCCTCACTGGCAGATGAGCCAGTAGTAGGATGTAAAAGTGAGGAAATGGCCAGCACACAATGAATGTCCTTTTCACATGGTTTTATTTACCTCTCACGGACAGAAACAACAGACATGTTTCAACCAAACAGGTCTCCCTCAGCGTTCAGTAGGATACAACAGCAATGACAACACACAGAAATGTGTGTGTGGAGGAATTAATTGGCTTAATGACTAAAAGGAGGTAAGAACTAATTGGCTATTCAAAAAAACAACCCAAAAAAAAGTAATGGGGAGTGTGGAAGAGAGTTGAAGAAGAGGGTGCCGGCAGGGTGGAACGGATGGAGGAAAGTGTCAGGAGTGATTTGTGACAGAAGGGTACCAGCAAGAGTGAGAGGGAGGCCAGCCAACTTGGAAACAGCAAGAGAGTCGAGGTTGAGATGGTTTAGACATGTGCGGAGGAGGCATGAGGGGTACATTGGGAGAAGGCAAGAGTAGCAGAGGGAGACCAAAGAGAAGGCTTATGGATGCGGTGAGAGAGGATATACGGGGGGCTGGAGTGGCTGAGGAAGATGATGAAAACAGAAACATATGGAAACAGATGATCCACCGTGTCAACCCTGATGGGAACTGGGAATCCATTGCACCTCTTGACCTCTTGATCTACATCTTAAGCAGAGTGGGACTCTTCTTGTTGAAAGCATGAGATTCTACATCCATGAGCAGACAGATACCATTGGCCAAGGTTGTGTTTGGTAGGCTGCACAAATTATGATTATTAATGTGCTTCTTGACTGAAGTTTGGAGATACGTTTCCTATAGCAGTTAATGTGTACATACTGTATGTGTGGGTTGCATCTGGTTATCTTACGAGCTTGCACAAGGACGTACTGTAATTAAATGCTGATGTGATTTACCTCACATGCACGAGAATGAGGACAGATTTTAATCTGGTCCTTTTTAAACCCACCACATTTGTTAACATCAAACTGTAATCAAACAAATTACACAGACTCATTCATTAGGATTTAGTTAAATCCACCTGCCGGTGGATTTAATAATAACCTGCTGGTTATCAAGTCCATATTGGTTTGCATAACCAAGTGTCTCCAAAAGTCATAAACTGACTGAGAATGTCTTTCTTATGACTCTTATGACTTATGTAATTGAATTCTTAGATGTATCAAATTAAAATAAATACACCCAGCATGCATTGAAGATGATCACCTAAACTAAACACTTCAACATCAAAGATTACAAGAGAGCAAAACATGTACAATTCCAGCAACACACAACTACATGTACCAAATTGTGCCTAGTGGCACGGCCAGTGCTATAACCACATGTTCCTTGTGAGTCACAAATTGTGAGTCACAAGGACCCAAGAAGCTCCAATCTGACTCCTGCTGTTTTGCATCGCTTCCCTTTCTCTTCCCAGTCAGATATGTCTGCTGCAAAACCACCTGCAGGCAACATTGGGCCATTATAGGAAACACACACACACACACACACACACACACACACACACACACACACACACACACACACACACACACACACACACACACACACACACACACACACACACACACACACACACGCGCGCGCGCAGCCTTATCTCAAATTGCTAGTTCCCAGATGGCACCCATAGTGACTAGCCCTTCCCCTCTCCCATGACACCATCATCCATCAGTCTGTCTGTCTGTCTGTCTGTCTGTCTGTCTGTCTGTCTGTCTGTCTGTCTGTCTGTCTGTCTGTCTGTCTGTCTGTCTGCCTGCTTGTCTGCCTTACCTATCTCTCCTTTATTCGTGTTACTCTGATCGTTTTTCTGTTTCTCACCGGGTATGTCTTTGCCCTACTTACCTTGTCTAGCTTTCTTACTATCTGTTTGATTTGCTCTCTTTCAACCCCCTGCTTCTTTTCTCTCACTGTTTTATTTTTGTCTCCAGGCTTTCTGTGCTACTCCACCTGTTTTCCCCTTGTTCTCTCTGTCATCTCCTCCAACAGAGCATTACATTACAGCAGATGCCTCCGTACTCCACCCAGGAGAGATTGCACACCTGGAGTGGAACGACTTCATACGCGCGCGCCCGTGTATGAAGTCTAAGAGAGAGAGAGAGAGAGAGAGAGAGAGAGAGAGAGAGAGAGAGAGAGAGAGAGAGGAGAGAGAGAGAGACTCACACACACACACACGCACGCACGCACGCAGACAGACAGACAGACAGACAGACAGACAGACAGACAGACAGACAGACAGACAGACAGACAGACAGACAGACAGACAGACAGACAGACACGTAAATGTGGGTAATTGTGTGCCCGTGTGATTGGATCTACACATACAGTATATTTGTAGTCTACACACTATCAGCACATATTGGGTTGTGGGTTTGGAAGTATAGATTTCTGTGCTGGTCTGGGACCAGCTGGTGAATAGCATCTTCTCTTGAGTGCTCGAATTGTTTTGATTTTGAAGCCTGTAGAGTTCTAGGTAGAATGCTGCTACTACCGTTACCTAAAGGCTGTCTCCCTCTGCCTGGCCTTAAAATCACTTAAAGGACAACTTTGGTTTTTTACAACCAGGGTTTATATTTTAGCTTGTAATTAAAGTAAATAAATGATGAGTGTAATTCTTTTTTCATTTACTGCTTTCTATAGTTTTAGCATTTTTTGCGATATTTTTTACAGTGGGCGGGGGCATTCTGTCCGGTGGCTAAATATGCCTTTTTTACACAATAAAAAAGGTCCGGCTGTCTGAGATGGCCAGATGTGAGTTATTGGGGGCTAGAAGAGCTACTGTAAATAATAATAAAGAAAACGCCGGGTTATTGTGTTAAAAAAATACATATTTAGCCACCGGACAGAATGCCCCCGCCCACTGTGAAAACACTGTAAAAAAGATTGTGAAAATTGCTAAAACTATAGAAAGCAGTACATTTAAAATTTTTAACACTCATCTTTTATTTACTTTAATTACAATCTAAAACATAAACATTGGTTGTAAAAAACCAAAGTTGTCCTTTAAACCCTATATATTTAGTTGACCAGGGTCCATCAGGGCTCTATACTCTCGCTAATATATCCCTCTACACCAAATCACTGCATCGAAAACAGCCTATCTACAAGCCTACAATGTTTTGTAGTGTTAGCCCCAGAACCGGTACAGTACGCTAGGGTTCAAGTGGTGTGATTTATACTTTGTCACATGAGGGTGCCGCGCACCGAAAACAGCTCATCTACAAGCTTCACAACGCGTTGCATCACTAAATATGCACACAATGAGCATGTGTGAGTGAATGTGTACGCGAATGAGTTTGTGTGCCAGTATGTCTGTTAAAGGCTGAAATAAAACTAGGAAATATTTTATAATGTGTTCATTTTAGTTAGTATATAGTGCATGGAAAACGTATCCATCATTCTGCAGAAATTAGCTCCATCATAACTCAACAATTTGATTAAGTGTGGACTTTTTTAAATTAATTATGAATACAGACAGAGAGGCTTTAGGGTCCTCTATCAAAAGCTGGCTTAATTGGTCTGTTATATCTGCTATGGATAATATACAACCATAAACCAAAAGCATTGTAAAAGACTCCTTGTGCCATGCATGTCATTCTTTGAAAAGCTCAGTTGTACAAACTTATACAGTATATTATGCAATTGTGGACAAAAACCTGCACCATCTGATGAGCTATCCTTTGCTTCCAGATTGGCTCTAAAGCAAGCATACACACACACAGACACACACACACACACACACACACACACACACACACACACACACACACACACACACACACACACACACACACACACACACACACACACACACACACACACACACACACTTTTTCTTACCTACTTTGCCTACTTTTCTACCCAAATTTGTCATTATGTAAATTGCAAAATTCCTCCTCCCTGTCACTGCTGTTGTATCCTACTGACTCACCTGCCGGTAAGGAGTCCCCACCAGGAGGATGTACTGTAGAACCTTCGTTCTACTACTCCTCCCACCCAACACTCCTTGCTGACAGCAGGAATACATGCAGTGATAACACCCTCCACGCCCGGCTTCCCATAGCCGAACACAGGCCAATATTGTGTTCTTATAGATGCTCGACAAAGCAGGATGCACCACGGTGGATTTGAACCCACAATCTCTGTGGTCGTGGGCAGGCACTTTACCACTGCGCCACCCGAGAGGCTCAGTTTTAATATAATGCTTGACTTCTGGGTCCGTTTGGGTCAGAGTTAAATTAACAGTGAGGATTTTACTGCGTAGCAGTAGATCATACGCTACAATTTTGCCCGGGGAGAAAAGCGTATTTTTATATTTCTGAATAATGTAGAAATATCTCATTGTCTTCTCACAGTCTCCTGAAGGTACAGACTAGCTGGCGCGTACATGTTAAATGTTATGCTAATGATCCTGTTCCTGTATTTATTTCTGGGCTCTTCTATTTATGTATGCTCCTTTTCTGAGCTTTGAGATTCCATCAATTCTGTTCAGATATGCATTAATTTATTATAGATTGGAGATTTGATTTATTTGATTTCCACAACAGAATATATATATATATATATATATATATATATATATATATATATATATATATATATATATATATATATATATACAGTACATATGCATAGTATACTAGTTCTTTCCTAGGAAAGATGACAGATATAGTTGTTGTGCCGGTGAGGTAAGAAACCCTATAAGGCTTATAAGAGAACCTCACTGTTTACATTATCTACAATTAGAATTTATTAGTATAAAACAAAAAAGTGTCTCTGCTTTTGAGATCAAAAGGCTCCTCTCTCTGATCAGTTAATAATAATCACACATCACTCATACATCACAAAATATATGTATTTTTTGTTTTATTACACCTTTCATAGATTAAGGACATACATTGAAGGCAAATAAAAGTACAGAAAGCAGCTGGCTAGTGTGGATTTGAGATGACCTTTGACCCCTATTAAACAAGCTGTAATCTGTATATCCTGCTGTGGTGTCTGCAGCAACAGTAACCAGGGGCAGCAGAGTTGTCCAGCAAGGAGGGTGGGGCTTGTGCAGTAAGGGTCATTTTGGGCTACAGGTGCTGTGTCGTGCATGCAGAATACATGCAAACAGCCAGAGACAGACAGACAGACAGACAGACTTCTTGATTCGCCATGCACAACTTAATTCGAGGTTTTGGGGAAATGTTAGGTGTTTTTCTTTATAATGAGTGACTATTGTATTTATTCATTGTTAAATTCATTTAATGTCAAAACAAGTGTTTTAATAGTTCTCACCACACTTTATCGGGGAAATGAAAGAGTTTTAGCAACAGACATACACGTACACGCCTGAATAAACACAGACATACTGTATAAGCTAACACACATGCACAGTTAAACCCTTTTAGTGTTAATGTATTGATTCATTACATCTCATTTTCTCCAGTAGCTGCTGCACGTAAGTCCAATTCATACTTCATCAACTGACCATGTGCGTCACGTTTTTCAGTTGAAAAAAAGAACAACAAAAAAAAAGAAAAGAAAAAAAGATGTCCGGTCTAAATTAGGCTTTATTATCTCCAGATCTGCCTTCAGGCCACAATACTTTGCTTCACCACTCCCTGCAAAGCCGTCCTCACCGCCTCCAATCCGTGCACTGCCTTGTATCATGTCCCTTACCGGTACTCTTGTCAACATTACCGTTGTCACATTACCCTGGGGACATCTAAAACACATGCTCATCCTGGGCACAGACACCATAGCATCATATCAGGCAATGAAATGCAACAGTTACCATGGAGATGAATACCATCCAGCTCTGGGCTAACTCTCTGGGATCAGCTTGTCCTCTTTAAATGCCTCCCAAAACCGAGTATGTCAATCAGCTTAATCCTCGGCCGTAAAATGCCCAGACAGCAGGCAGACTAAAATAGTTGGCTTGTCTGGGCTTTTCGTTTACCGGCGCACTGAAGTTGCCACACTCGTTGCTTTAAATTGCAGGACCACTTAAATGCCTAAGCATCTTTACTGAGTGCCGTAAGCACTTGAACCCTAGCAGCATCCCTATTCTGGGGAATAACATTCGCCAACTAGAGAAGTGGTTGCCCATACCCAGGGCCCGCAAACTTTGGAAGTTAGTCATAGCCAATCGGAATGGAATCTGAAAAATTACACCAAAATATCCATTCTTCAAGCTCAGACCGGGATGCGACTCGTTGTGAGCTTGTAGATGTGCTATTTTCGCATAATGTTTATCTATTTTTGCAGAATGTTTGCCTATCATGCCATGCCCAGAATAATGATAATAGGATTAGGCCATTAAGACCGGGAACGCATCTGTGTCATTTTACATTTTAGCTATAACCATTATATTATACTATGGCTGTTCAAAAATAGCAGCATCTGCACATTTTGTTTTAATCTTGGACATTTGTGCAAATATTTGAATATATATATATATTTTTAAAGGGAACATTTTTGACTCAAATCTTTGCTTCTGGGGGAACAAAATATTTTCAGATATTTTCCGCGGCTAAATACAAATCATTTTGGGTGTCCTTCCCATGAAAAAGTTTGAGAACCACTGATATATAGCAACATATGGTTTTCCCGGATTGAATGGGTTGATATGTGATCAACTATAGCCATTGTTTTGCTTGTGAAGAGTTTGCTGTGTACATCTCCATAGTTGCATGAGACAGGGTTCTTCTCTGGTCTCTGCTTTATGAACAGAAAGTGGCTGCCGAGCAGGGCGGACCAAATCACAGCATGAAATGGAGGCTGGTAATTGCATCAGGGGACTGAGTTATAGAAGGGCTATGATTGGGGTCCGCGATGACTAACTTAATTATCTGTCTGCTGTCGATGCTGGTGGAAAATATCAGCGTGAGAGTAGAGCTTCTGCTGGAATGATTTGACCAATTATCTGAGGGGGCGGGGGGGGGGGGGACAGGCAACTCTGCAACATTATATTAGTTTGTTATGGAGTGGACTGGAAAACGTAATCCCAATGGTGGAAGAAGTACTCAGATTTTTAGTAATATTAAAGTAGCAATACCACAATGTAGCACTCTGTAAAAGTAATGTATTCAAACTTTTACTGGAGTAAAAAAAATAATGTATTTGCATTAAACTTGCACAAATGTATTTGCATCAAATTGTACTTCAAGTACCAAAAATAGAAAGTACGCTTCTCATACACCTCCCCCCCTTCTAAAGTAGATCTTGTTAATAAACTATTCCAAATCAATCAATCAAAAGTATACTATGGTAGTTCCATTGATCAAAGCCGGAACACAATCGATTGGTTGATCAATAAAATAAACATGCTCTAAAAATGCACACGGCCCACCCATCTCACCACTTACAATGACCACACAGCTGTGTTCATTGATCAGATGGGTGGGCCCCAACACTTTTGAGATTTTCAAGTGAGCCCTGAGTCAATACAGTTTTGGAACCACTGCTTTAGATGTTATGTACATAGTATGTTGTTTAGACAGATAGGTTTGATGTTTACTTGTTTCATAGTTACGTTTTTTCTTCTTGGGACTCTGATTACTTGATCTTTCTCTGTTGTTTGTTTACAAGAGTTCAAGGCACTTACCCATCTTACACTTTGTGAGTCGCACTGGATATAAGCGCCTAGATGCCAAAGTTGTAAAATGTAAATTGAAACATAAATGAGACATTGCTCATCTCTCTGTCCTTTTGTCTCCGTTTTCTTCAGATCAGTAAGCAGCATTTGCAGACAGTGAAGGAGCGCTTCCAGGCCTTCCTGAATGGAGAGACCCAGATCGCTGCAGATGAGGCCTTCATCAACGCTGTTCAGAGCTACTACGAGGTGAGACCTATGTCTACAACACCGTCTCTCAACATCTGGTCCAGGGCCCACTACGGGTCCAAATGGGTCTGTTATTCTGAGAGTGTACAAATGGAACCAAATTATTTTTCTTTGGGACAATCTACACTATTTTTTATTATGATTTAAAAGCATTTAAATGATTATTTCTAAAGTCATCTATAATGACTTGCCTATAATGGGGACACCTGTTTGAAAGAGGTTAAAGGAAGACCTTTTTTCATATCTTCGTACAGTATATTGGTCCTCACTAATGCTCACTAGTACCATTTCTCAGTCTGTACTCGCTCTGAGTCTCAGGGGCAGGTTATGGATAGTTTGGGATTTGATTTATTAGACGTCATGGTTAAAAGAAAAACGCATGTTACATGCTTCTCAGGGAAACGTCAAGGAAACACAATAAAGGCAGTGACTTATTTCCATTATGGTCCTTGGTCTGAGACAGACAAAAACATAAAACAGGCAATGACTGACTGAATGATTTTATACTAGATAAAACATTTTTATTGAGGCAACAACCATGGCTACTATAGTTTATCATGCTAATGTCCCAGGAAGAGAAAGGTTTTAGTTTCCATTATTTTTGAATCCCTGACAATTAATTTTCTTTTAGTAAGCATTAGTGGGACCGATAGGGCCGATACAGTATGAGATGATATTTAAAAGAGGCGAAGAGTTCCTTCAAGAAGTTTAGGACCATCTCAAAGATTAATTCATATGTTTTATTAATCAGAAGGCAGGAAGCCTTTCCCATTACAGCACTGATGTAATTTCTCATACATGCCCTGACTTTCTCTGCCTCTTGGCCAGTTCATGCCACCTACATTATATTACTTGATCTATGTGTTTCTCCCAATGAAATACATTCCTCACTGATGCAGAGAGTTTTTAAATAGACTGTTTGGCAGCTGAAATAATTACTGAGATTTATAATTATACGCCTGCAGTGGTTTCTTACTGAAACATGATTCCAAATGGAAACACCTACAATGAAAGTGACACACTTGTTTATTCTGCGATTTTATGTTATTTTATTTTTAGATCAAATTGCCTACATGGAGTGCATTTGTTAATTTGGTAGACTATTGCAATGTTAATGCCTATAAGCCAAGCTATCATTACATGGTGCATGTGAATTTGATTCATCCCATATGGAAAAATATGAAGAATTCTGAGCATCCATTTTTCAGGAATGAATATTTGGGATATAAGTAATAAAATGTTTAATTATGGAATTGCTCGTTCCAGTAAATACAAAGTTCTGCTTTAGTTATATTGGTTCTCAGGAGTGAATGTGAATCATGGTTTCAGAGACTGATGAACTGATTGGACCAAGACTTGACCAAGGTCCCTCATTTCCTTGGATTACTGGAGGTACCTCAGGGCAGGGTTACCCAAACTTTTCAATACCAAGGACACCCAATTAGCCATAGCCTCTGGCTACAGCCCTCCTATTGCTAAATGGATAAACAAAAATACTAACTTAACTCAGCCAAAGAGTCCGCTTGTCAACATTCGTGGCACCGTAGGGGCCAAGTCGTCTAGAAGAGGGTCTCTGTGAGTGTCTCTGTTTGTGCAATGTGTCTGGGGCTAATCTCGCAAACCGCTGAACCGACCGTTCAGTGCCAGATTTCTTGTGCATGGTGCCTGTAGGCAAATGAAGTATCTCTCTGAATCTTCACATATTTTAAATATTATTTTCACTTTTTCCAACTTTAATTTGAATTTGATTTGTTTAAGAGTGGCTTGATGATATCAGTTTCCAGGGTCTGTTGGAAGAAACCTTAGAGAAGAGACAGGTTGACAGTTGTAGAACATCTGAGACCATACAATTTGAATCTCCATTATGCATCAATAACATCAATAACATTTGCCATTTTAGAAGTTCATTGACTGAGACCCAAGAAAGGGCAGGTTTGGAAGAGAAAGCCTGAATAAAATATCACTGTTGTTTTCAATGATACATTGTAATTACCTGTAGAGGAGACCATGGTCTCCTTAGCCACTTAAATCGTAAATACTTAGTTGACTGGTGTCCCCCAGGGGTCTATACTTTTTTTTTTACTACGTTTTTTTCCCTCTACACCCAAAATAACCGACCTACAAGCTCATAGAATGTCGCAATGTGATGTGTTTTGAGCTTGTAGATCTACCAATTTTGGCAAATGTTTGCCTATTATGACATGCCCAGAATAGGGATGTTAGTTGTTATTTGCTCTTCCCCTAGAATCAGAAGCTCTCTCATAGCATTACGCCAGAAAAGGGGGCATAAATTGACATAATTATCTATCTAGGTGTCATGTTTCAATCCGATAAATGCCTGCTGTGACTACTGCAGAGTAATTTGTCCTGGGAATGAATGCCGATTGTAATCCCAGTAAGAATCCAGATGTAAGTTGTTGTTATGTTTTTTTTTGTCCAGTGATAAAGTGGCTATAGAGTGACAAAGTGACGCTTTATAAAACTAGACCGGTGCCACCGGCCTGCTTTTGAACGATGCAAGACGGGGAACAAGTTGGAAATGCATGCCTCACCGGATTGTGCATACCCTTTGTACCCGTCTGTCTGTCTGCTTTTTTTTAAAATGCCCATATATGAAGATTTCTGTATCTGTCTGTGTCCCTTTAATTCCCATATATGGAGTTCTGTGTCAGGAATGCCCAAATATGGAGTCCAGGCCAGTCTATGACTCCACTACTATCAGGGGGTACTCCTTATATGGGGATTTGCGTTTGAAGTGAGTCGGACGGACAGATGTTTCTCGAAATACGTGATACGTGCACAGTGCACACACAGATGGACTGTGATTTTGCGCATTTATAGTTTTTATATGTAGACTTTGTGAGTAATCTCACATATTTGCATTTGTATGTTTGTGTGTGTTGTTAATTTCTCCCAGTGGATACTCCTCTTGTTTAAAAGGGGACAAAAACAGTGTGCTGCGGTCTCAGTGGAGACCACTTGCCTTTGGTTTGATAAATGATGTGGAACACACACACCTCAGGGCAGTCTTACTCTTAATAATGTGCTCCTTGCTTGGCCACGTTCAAACTAATTTGAACAACCCAGAATAGACCTGCACAATGGGATGTGTAGACAAAGGTCACACATGAGGGACTGGCAAATCTGGGTTCCTTTGTGTTCTCTGTGTACACCTCATATCTCCTGTAGACTGAGGAATATGTCAAGGAATTGAACACCCTGAGTTCTTTTGCACACTTTGTGCACACTTCCCTTAGGCTTTAGAATGTTCTGAAATTATATAATAATAATAATAATGATTATATATATAGGTTGCAAGATGACAGGGGCCTTAAAGTAGCACAATGTAACGTTTTTTTAATTAATAAAATGTAATTTTGTCCAATCTGTATGGTAGAGTATGTTAATACGATATCATTTATACAATTGGGGTGGTTGTATTTTGTCTCCCTGCTCTTCTATTGAGACATTTAGATCGTGTCAATGGTCATGTCTCACCTAGACACAGGATCTGACACAAATTCTGACCTGATGGTTGAGATTCAAATCATTCCCTGAGCAAGATTGAAATGATCAATGAAACGAATGAATGAAAAACAATAACCTAAGTTAAAAGTAAACACCAGATGTCAGCGTTAAATGAACTATTACTAATATAAGCAGGCGAGCACTTACAGTGTGCCACAAGTCACATCAACCACTCATTATGCAGTTTCTGTGTTTAGCATGCTCTCTATTAATTTCTCTCTCATCACTTATCTTGATGCTATAAGCTCAGGATAAAAACAACGTTTCCCCCGCAAGGGCTTAATCAGAACCTGATGAAGCATGAAAACTCTATTCCTTATCTGGATCTGCCAACAAGGTTTTTCTATATACAGTATTGTGCTCACAATATTTGACCCCTTAAAAAGGTAGAGCGGTTTAGGGGTGCAACAGTTAATCGAACTAATCTATTTAATTGATCAATCAATATTTTAATAAAATAATTGATTTGTAATCTATCACTGATTTGGGCATGTTATTATATGCAAAACATTTACTAAAGATGTCTAACAAAAGCAAAAATAGATAAAATAGCCAGATCTATAAGCTTGTAGAATCACTATTTTCAAATAGCCGAAGTATAGGGCTTAATGTATGTTTTGTAATTATAATCAAAATATGCAAACTAACTAGTAACTAAAGTTGTCAAATAATTGTAGTGGTGTAAAAGTACAATATTTGCGTCTGAGATGTAGTGGAGTAGAAGTAAAAGTATTGAACATGGGAATTACTCCAGTAAAGTAAAAATACCTCAAAAATGTACTTAAGTACAGTGCTTGTAAGTAAATGTACTTAGTTACTTTCCACCACTGTGATTCACTGTATTTCTGTTTGACTTGGCCCCTGTTGTCACCTTCCTGTGAATTATTCAACACATCATTAGAACAGTGCTTTCAACCCAACAATAACACGCCTTCTACTGTGAACTGATCTGAAGGCAATTTTATGCTTCGGCGAGAAGGTGTTGTGCAACACTACGCTGAAGAAGCTACATGCTTCAGTCACAGTGTAGTTCATACATTCAAAGTCAGAAGAAGCTTTGTGTACAACATTGGTTCTCAACATGGGGACCCCCAGAAGTCCTTGGTGGTGGGGTCCCGGTTAAATGATTGATCATTAGGGACCAAATGGAACCTTATCGACAATGAGGATTTTGTAGTGTAGATTGGGGTCCCAGAGATACAAATCGGATCGAATAGGGGGGTCCGTGGCCTGATGCCTATCAAACATGGTTGTCCTTGAAATGAAAAAGGTTGAGAATCACTGATGTGCAGTATGTTTACCTCTAGGCTCTCTTGGCATTGAAGATTGTTTTGTGTGGTGGGGGCCTGCAGTGTTATGAAAGTATGACAGATGACATCAGAGCCATGGAAATAAAGCTAAAAGGTGGGCTATTTATTGCCTGAACCCATCCTCGTGTAAAGACAGACCTGTAGCCTACACAGCTACAGGGACAGCTGTCCCCTGCAGCAAGCTCCGTCCTGATGTGAGCCAAATTACCAGTTCACACCACTTCAGCAGGCTTTATCCCATTCAATCCGGGAACGCATCTGTGTCATTTTAGATTTTAGATATAATCATTATTTTTATACTTTGGCTATTGAAAAATAGCAGAATAGCAGAAGCTCATAGTGCGGCTAGGAGCTTGTAGATCTGCTATTTTTTTTTTTAAATCTTGAACATTTGTGTGGGTTGTATTTATTGAAGATAGAAAGAAAATGTATTGAGGGATGAAGGAATGAGGGGAGGAGAGCAGAGAGAGTACAGATGAAGATGTCATAGTGTACAGATGAAGATGTCATAGTGTAATATACTGGTAATTCATCTTCAACCCTCTGGCCCTCAGATATTCCTGAAAAGCGACCGTGTGTCTCGGATGGTACAGAGTGGCGGCTGCTCTGCCAGTGACTCGCGGGAGGTCTTCAAGAAGCACATAGAGAAGCGCGTGCGCAGTCTGCCCGAGATCGACGGCCTTAGTAAAGAGACGGTGCTCAGCTCCTGGATGGCCAAGTTCGACACCATCTACCGCGGGGAAGAGGACCCGAGGAAGCACCAGCAGAGGTTGACAGCCAGCGCCGCCTCCGAGCTCATCCTCAGCAAGGACCAGCTGTACGAGATGTTCCAGGGGATCCTAGGCATCAAGAAGTTTGAACATCAGCTTCTCTACAATGCCTGCCAGGTCAGTTTCTCTCAGATCACAGTATGTCTATTGTTGGTTGATGAAAACCAAACATTTCCTCATTTCGAAATTTCTTGACCTTTTAACAGTTGCTAAACATTCTAAATATTGGCAATACATGTTTTATTTGCTCTTGTGTCTATTGTCAAACCTGTGTGAATCCTTACCTCACAAGAACACACCTCATTGATGCAAATGTGCACAATTCACAAAGTTTCTTTTGCTGACCCTTTTATCATTGCATTGTAACTTGTCCATATTCAGTATTCATAAACCCCCACGAACAAAGGGAAGATGTGTAAGTGCACAGTAAATACGAGCACTTCATTGCTTTGGTTTTGTAGAAAATGGATTGAATGAACGCAGCTTCCCCTGCATAATTAATACATGTGCAATGTGGGGATGTGCGCCATGTGAGCAATTATGGGATATCCTGCTTTCTTTTCAGGAGAACAGGAAGGCAAATGTTTTAATGCAATTGTCTGTGCCAGGATAGTACGGTGCAAATCAGTGGGAAATAAAACGTGTTCTCTCCCAGTCCCAATTATATAGCTCTTTAACCATAGCCCTATTTTATATTTTATATTACGACCACTGATGTGGCTTATGCAATACAGTTCCACCAGCGTTGAAGGATAAGCGGCTCACTTCACACCTAGGTCAATCTCTGCATTTCACATTTCTTCTATTGTGAAATATGTTCTACGAGAGTAGATTTCTGTAAAGCAGAAAGGGAGCATTTGACATAAGACATTCTGTTTGCCGCTGCTACCATAGAAATTGAAAAAAAAGAGATGGTGCCGCTATATCTGTGGGGGAGGAACAATAAAACACATTTCAGAACGTGGGGGATTCACTGTGAAAATCAGGTATATTAGTGAATGTACTGTAGGGTTCCTGTAAAAACATGGTGTGCAGTGCAACAATGTGTCACTGCTGTCGGGCAGAAATCTTGTATCTCCATATTTCAACTTTGTATGTATTTTTCCCCCATAAATGAATGCCTTACTTCATCATATGCAGTGTCACACAAAATAGCAAAAAATAGCCTATCTACAAATCTTGTGCCATTTTTGCAATTGTTTTTTATGAATATTTTACAAATGAAAAGTATTTACAAGAGCTTGTGACTAAATAGTAACTACATTGGATCCATTTGAACATCCATTCTGAAAAGTAACGGTTTTGGACAAGGTTTCCACCCGACGGCGACGTGCACTGGTAATAATAGGGCATGGTATGGTTTGGATGGCTGCTGGATGTGAAAACCAGAGAAAAGTGTGATGGGGTAATGGTGGTGTCCAGTCAAAGGCCACTTCTGAGAGGAGGCTGAAGAAGGCCAGGTAATCAGTTATCCTTTTGTCAGTTCTGAAGCCACCATTGTTATAATGCTTGAGCAGGGCAGACACACAGTAAGAGTAAAATCATTTTCATGTTCATTTAACTCTGATATTGTACAAATGTGAACTTTAAAAAAAGAAGAAAAAATCACACCCAGTGTGAAGTGAGCGGTGATATTTATGAGTTATTAATTTCATCATGCATCTCGGTAGCCAATCACAGCACGTCCTGCGAAGTGACGTGCTTACATTTTTTACATTATTATTAATTTCACACCTATGGGCGTGTTTTCCACAGCATGGCGTCACAGCGAAAGACACATTTTCACGACGTAAAGAAAAACTTTCACCACGGATGGGTCCTAAACCCTCTTATAGGAGC
This sequence comes from Gymnoscopelus microlampas, assembly GCF_963454915.1. Taxonomy (NCBI): domain Eukaryota; kingdom Metazoa; phylum Chordata; class Actinopteri; order Myctophiformes; family Myctophidae; genus Gymnoscopelus; species Gymnoscopelus microlampas. The sequence goes on from NC_139944.1 coordinate 28,487,903, forward strand.
GGTTGCACCGCTCAAAAATGTGTTGTAGGGGTTTGAACAGTTTGTGACTTGGGTGGTGCTTGTTCTTGATGATGTGCTGGGCTTTGACTACACACCGCTTTTTGTACAGTTCCTGGAGTGCGGGGAGCTCGCCATTATGCACTCTGCCGATCGTACTACTCGCTGTATGCTTATCTTTTCTTGGGCCGTACAGTTTCCATACCAGGCCGTAACACAGCCTGATAGAACGCCTTCAACTGAGCTATTGTAGTACAGCCTGAGGATGCGGTGTCCTACTCCGAACTTCTTCAGGCGGCGGAGCCAGTACAGTCGCTGCTGAGCCTTTTTCCTCACGTGTGTGTCTCCCATTTGAGGTCCTCTTCCCTTTCCTCCTCCCTTTCCGCTGCAGCGCCATCGATGAGGATGGGCACATGATCTCTCCGCGGCCTCCTGAAGTACACAATCAGCTCCTTGGTCTTGTCGACTTTAAGGGAAAGGTTGTTCTCCCGGCACCAGAGTGCCAGTGAGTTGATCTCATCTCTATAGCCAGACTCGTCATTTTTGACGATTCGGCCTATCATTGTCGTGTCGTCCGCGTACTTGATGATGGTGTTGGAGTCATGTGTGGCTGTGCAGTCATGCGTGTACAGGGAGTAGAGGACTGAGGAGAGGGCTCAGCACCAATCCCTGGGGTGCTCCAGTGTTGAGGGTCAGGGGGTCAGATGTGATGCTGCCCATTCTCACCACCTGATGTCGGTTGGACAGGAAGTCTTGTCGCACATGCTTGGGTGTAGCCCTAGGTCTTGGAGCTTTGTGTCAAGTTTTGTTGGGGCAATGGTGTTGAATTCTGAGTGAGAATTCTGTTGAGTTATGGATCTCTGAGCTTGATGACGAGCTTGAAGGTGGTGTTGAATACTGAGATTTGGGACATAGTATCGATAGTGTACCTTCAAGGTGAACATTCCTTTGGCCTTTTGTTGTAGGAGTACTTTTTTTATTTACTGTTATTTCAGTATTTGTGGAAGGTTAATGCCCTTTATGATATTATATTGGAAAGTCAATCACCAAAGCTCAACCTCCTTCCTGAAGAGCTGTGACTCATCTTCTCCTCCACTGCAGCAGCAGTGATAGGCCCTGATGTTCTGTCAGGAGAGTGCTCTACTCCCGTACAACGAAACTTGTCTAGCGTGTTCACTGTCAGCCGCATTTTCCTTCTTTGCTCTCCTTGTCATGTACAGTTTCCATTTCCAGAGTTACCACTGTGAATTAATGATCTGTAAGCTGAGAAATCTGTCTCCGTCTGTGTGTTAATAGACGAGTGGAAAAGCTACAAGCGGGGGAAGGGGGGAATGGATGCGAGGATGCATTTGTGGTGTCTTGGCTGTTGCTTCCCACTGTTGATGCTGCTACAGTAGCGCTATCCTGAGCCAGTTATTGTTTAGGGTTAGGGATATTCCTTTACATAATTGTCTGGATGTACTGTATATATATATATATATATATATATATATATATATATATATATATATATATATATATATATATATATATATATATATATGCTGGTTTCTCCTGTATACCTGTCTATGTTTACTCACAAAGGGACTTCCCAGAGGGACAGGTTGAGAGTGAGAATAATCCTAGTTAGCCTTGTTTTTCCACCAGCATTTACAGATACAGTATGGAAATTACCCTTCAGAGATGGCATTATGGCATTATGTCATGTATCACTGATGATAGGCCACCGCAGATATATTTAACATGGACCTGGATTCACCAGGAACCTGGATGGCTTGGTTCCAGGCTTAAAATAATGTATATAAATATTTTCTGAAATCTCTATATGGGAAAGATTTATGGGGCTTCTATCTGTGGCACCACAAAATGGCTGCCACTGCTATGCCATTTAAGGATTATGCAATCCTTTAACCACTTTTTAAAAAATGTCAGAAATGTCCAAATATGTTTTTATGTTAAAACATCCATTTCAAATTGATCAAAAATCAAAAAATGCATCATTGTGAGCTTATAGCTTGTCTATATCCGCTTTTCACCATACAATGAAGTAAATAGGGCTTAAGTGGTTAAACCATCGTCTGTATGGATCAACCCTCTATTAAATGATATCCTTTACCAATAAAACATAATCCTTGCGACCTGTGATTGACCCCATTAGGAACCAGTTATATCAGTGTCTTCCCATCTGCTTTGGGCCAGATGCTTTTGAACCAGTAGTGATGAGCGGAGGACTCCCCTCCCGCCGCATGGGTTCAAGCACGATGCTGCTTCCCTCATTAGGGGAGCCATTATAGTCTCACCCACGCATTGGAAGAAAGAGAGCCATTTGATGCTGAACCGCTCTGTAGCTGCAGCACCTCTATTGTCACACAAACATGGGCTGGCAAAATGCGTATGCTTACTGTACTCTGTGGACAGAGTATGCCTGTCCCTACTGCTGTATGTGTAGGATGGTACAGTAGTACCATGCTGGGTTTGTGTCTTTGCTTGTGCATGCATGTTGCAAACCCCTGCCAATCAGCTATTAGCTCTTATCAGGCCAGTAAGCGCCTCAGAGCAGCAAAATGATATGATTACACGGTAACAAACTAACACACATACTGTAAACAGCGTTGGGAGTCAGAAAGCGAAAGGCCATCTCTTTTGATGAATGTGCCTTGGGCAGTAATGATGGCTTGAGCTAGGAGACAAATTGAATTGCGGGCCATGGCAGCGGATATGTAGCCCGGGAAGAACAGAGTGGGTGTTCTTCCTTTTTATCAGATGGGTTTGAGCCATTATGGGCGCGGTGAAGTCAGCAGCTGAGTGTTCTTTCCCTGAAAGCCTCTAACTGGTCAGAATGGAAAGCAGACAACACAGTGCAGCGCTGCCATAGAGGAGCTAATGGCTGCAGCCTGCGGGAAGGCGGAGTTGGACAGTCAAGCCCCGCCCTGAAGGTCTTGCCCCTCCCACAAAGTAATTTTAGGATTCATGCGACCTTTTCCCTTTCAGCATGGCAGATTGCCTGTTTGTCTGTGTGCAATTTTAAAATAGATTTTAACTGACAAAATCTGAAGAAATTGTCAAAAGTCACAACACATTGTGAGCTTGTTAGCCTGGCATTGCCAGACTAATATCACTGCGTAGATATTATAGTCTGGAATCTCTGAATGGAACCTGCATTTCAGGGGCAAATAAAAAAAAATGCCTCTGGTGATAAACCCGCCCCATATTTCCATCCCGGGCTCTGATTGGTCCCTCACAACTTCGGAGAGTGAGAAATAAAATCTCTATTGAGAGGGGCTAGACCTAATCTGCCAAGGGCATTTTTCTATTTTGCAATAGCAGATTCGTCTGGAACCAGGCTATGAGCTTGTAGATCAGCTATTTTAGGATTTAAGTGATTATGGGTTTTGGATAATGTAGTCACCCTACCCATGTGACAAGTTGCTGTGCTCAATCCCTTCGATCATATGGGACATATTCACAGGTACACAAAGAAGGAGGACATGTGCTTTATTTGATAATCACGAACAAGCGCAGCCACATAATAAAGCTGCAAATCCCTATTTTGTGCATAAATGTGGGCCTATTAGACGAATGAGAAAGGCGGGGCCAAAATGATTATCTTCCTATTTTTGTCAAAACAGCTTTGAAGCACAATCTCCACTGTCCAGCTTTGCCTCACAAATTGTGTGGTGTGGTGTGTGTGTGTGTGTGTGTGTGTGTGTGTGTGTGTGTGTGTGTGTGTGTGTGTGTGTGTGTGTGTGTGTGTGTGTGCGTGTGCGTGTGCGCGTGCGTGCGTGCGTGCGTGTGTTTGTATTACTATACTTGTGAGGACCAAATGTCCCCACAAAATTGTAGAATTTGAGAAATAGACATTGTAATGACCATTTTTCTTTCCTTTTTTAGAGATTTACAATTACAAAATGATTCAGGTTGTGGTTAGGGTTAGGATTAGACATTTAGAAGTTAGGTTTAGGGATTAGATGGTTATGGATGATGTACACTTAGTTGCTCACTGGTGTCATGCCATGCACTGAAAATCTGCTGATCTATAAGCTCACTTGTGGGCTTGTAGATCTGCTATTTTTCTTGGAAAAATTGGCATTGATAAAATCACTGTCATAAAACATTGATGTCCTCACAAGTATAGTAATACAAATGTGTGTGTGTGCCCTGCACAGTGGTGCTGCATTTAGTTAATCAGAAACTGTTTGCTTGTTTTTATGTCTTTGTGTCTGTGTACATATTTGAGTCTGCAGCTATGTCCTTTCATCTTGTATGTGAAACCTTTCCACTGGTGGACACACACACACACGCACGCGCACGCGCACGCACACACACACACACACACACACACACACACACACACACACACACACACACACACACACACACACACACACACACACACACACACACACACACACACACACACACACACACACACACGCACACACTCCCCTGTGCCTTTGTTCTAGTTGTCATGGTGATTGTAAACACAGGCACAGGAGGGGCCTGTCAGCTGCTGTCCCCATGTGTGACTCAGGGGCAACAGAAAAGTGATTGCTTCTCTATTAATCACATGTGGTATCAGGGGTTTGGTGTGCTAATCCCTCCAAAGGAGATTGTAATGTGTTCATATCAAAGGAGAGGAGAATGGGAGGAGAGGAAAAGGCAGGGGAGGAGAGAAGCAAAGAGGAATAAAAAAGCCATGCAGTGGTCAAGGGAAAGGAGAACACAAAAGAGGAGACAGACAAAAAGGTAGAGCAGGACGTGAGGAATAGAAGATGTAAATGAGAAGGTTAAAGAGGAGTGGCATGGGTGGCATAAAAGAAGAACAAAGAAGTGCTAGTGGATTCAGGTTAGGAGAGGAGTGATAGTGAATTCAGGTTAGGAGAGGAATGATAGTTCATTTCAGTTAGTTAGTTAGTTTCATTTCATTCAGGTCACATATAACAAACTATAACATAAAACAGTGACAAACTATATGTTTGAGATTACTTTTAAAGTGATGATGAACCTTACAAACACTGACAGCCAATGTTCAACACGTTAGGTTCAACACATCACTCACATTCACCATGTTCCAGGATCACAATATTATAATTTCAGTGTGTATGCACACATGCAGTAATTATCGTTATCATTCTTGGTGTGGATGGCCCAAATGTTTGAGAACCACTGGTTTAAAGAACGTTAGGAAGCATGCCCAAATAAGAATCTACACTTTAGAAACAGTCCTATAAAAACTGCAAACCGCAACCACCAATATTGCAAGCAACATTACAGAAGAACAAGCCCAAAGTCGCTCATAATAAGCGAACATGGCAACACTAATAGTGTCATGCGACACTGTCACTGTAGTATACTATAAAAAGTGTCAACGCATCAATGAGACATGTTTGTCTAGCAACACATTCATTGCATGACATTTTGTGAACAAAGCAGAAATCAGGCTTAACATTTTTTTGGGCCAAAACATTTCCTTGCAGCCTGAAAATAAAGGCTACAGTATGTTCACACTTTCATCAGATTTGTGGCCTATCCAGATTGGAATCAGATTGTGTTTATCAAGTCTGAACAGCAAAAAGCTGATTTTTGCAAATTTGGATCACATTCCTTAGTTTTGTTTTGGGCTGCCAGTCTGAACAAGGCCTAAATGAGCACAGTTGAATATCTCTTCATCCATCTATGTAATAATAAACTATATATTTATCAATCCTGTTTACACCAAACAGTATCTCCACCTACTGTATACAGGCTCCATCTACCCACTCAACCAAACTACAGTAGCCTGATTTCCGAACAAGCTATCTATAATTATCTTCCTTCCAGCCCTCTTACCGACTGTACCTAATAACATATCGATCTACATCTACATCTGACATAAGATGTAGTCACGATTTCCGAATGTACAGATATATCAGCGGATCATACATTCACAACAGGAAACAGGAGGGAAAAAAACAAAGAGAGTAAAATAATAATGAAAATGAAAGAAAGAGAAACAAAAAAGTGTGTGTGTGTGTATGTGTGTGTGTGTGTGTGTGTGTGTGTGTGTGTGTGTGTGTGTGCGTGTGCGTGTGCGTGTGCGTGTGCGTGTGTGTGTGTGTGTGTGTGTGTGTGTGTGTGTGTGTGAGAGGGTAACCCTTGAGGGTCAAATGTCCTCACAAGTATAACAGAATTGTGAGGACAATTTTCCTGGTCCTCATATGGTTGGGGCTATAGGTTTAGGATTAGACATTTCAAGGTTAGGTTTAGAAGTTGGGGTTGGAGTTCTGGGCGATTTATAATTAGTTGCACGCCAGTGCCGTGTACCGCAAATAGCAAAGCTATAGCAAATAGCAAATCTGTCGCAGCGTGACATGTTGTGAGTTTATAGACCTGCTATTTTCACCCTTAGTGTTAGGTGTAAAAATTGCCCAAAATGATAAAAATACCATGAATGAACTCACCGTCCTAAAAGGTTGATGTCCTCACAAGTTGTGTGTGTGTGTGTGTGTGTGTGTGTGTGTGTGTGTGTGTGTGTGTGTGTGTGTGTGTGTGTGTGTGTGTGTGTGTGCGTGTGCGTGTGTGTGTGCGTGTGTGTGTGCCTGTGTGTGTGTGTGTGTGTGTGGGTGTGTGTGTGTGTGTGTGTGTGTGTGTGTGTGTGCGTGCGTGTGTGCGTGTGCGCATGCGTGCTCACACTAGAGAGAGAGCGTGTGTGCAGCCATTTAAAAAAGGCAGACGAGGAGTCGATTGGGAGAACCTGTAGCCATGACAACAGGCTCAGACAAGTAGCGTGTTTACTGAGGCAGAAACGTGTCCAAGTCAGAGTTCCCCACAAGAAGCACAGCTTAGCTGAGCTTCACTGACCCCCCCCCCGACACACACACACACACACACACACACACACACACACACACACACACACACACACACACACACACACACACACACACACACACACACACACACACACACACACACACACACACACACACACACACACACACACTCCACCTGTCCCCCTGTACGTCAGTCATTCGCTACGGTAACATTCAATCAATCTTTCTCTGCAATGTTCTAAACCAGGGGGCTTTCAAAGTGATTTGTGAGCCAGAGACCACCCACCCATCCTGAGTAAGAATCAACCTAGGGACCGCTGTTGTGTCAGGTGATATGGGTTAAGAGTGTTTTTTCTTGAGTTGCCCATTATAATAGTATATTCTTGGCTATAGTGGTGGAGAGGGACTACTCTACAGTGTCATATCATCTTCTGGCTCCAACCTACAGTAGGCCTGTTCTTCAGGTATGTCAGTGTGGAGAAAAACACTCTTGCAGATATGTAGTGTCCTCATGCCAACAGTTATGGTCTCTAAGTTTCTCCAAAATGGAATAATGGAAAAAATATTATATATCCTACAGTACTGAAGGCATGGTCAGTGACCACATGCAATACCTTCACAAACCACCGGTGGTCCACCTGTTCTGAATCAATGGTTCTCAAAGTGGGGTGCCGAAACGCGGCAGATTGAAAAGAAAAATGTCTAACTGAGCTTTACTGTCTTGCAACTTTTATTTTGGAGTGCCGCTTTCTTTCCGCCTTGGTGGATTTGCCTGAAAATCTGGCAACAACTAACAGACTTCTCTGCCCCTACTGATAGCTACACACATTTGTAACAATAAACTCTTTCAACCAGCCAAGATTTATTCAAGATTTGCCTGGTGTAGACGGCCTATCCTGTCTGGGTGACCTTTATGTTGTTAATGGCTTGTTGGCTAGCTTTGAACAATCATGCTCCACATTCAACCGTCAGAACTCGGATCCGTTTAGGTATTTCCAAATTTGTAACTTTGTAAAATCCATCACATTATACCATTTCAGCCTCAGGCATTGACCATGTTCTTGCAGTTACTGACTTGTTAAAAAGAGCTTTCATATATTTTCATTTATCAGCAGTGACTCCACCTGCTCTGCATAAGATCAAGACAGGTTGGAAGACTGAACCGGGCAGCACTTTGTCAGATAAATGGTGGGTTGATGCGGTAAATGCAATAAACTCATCCTCCTCCTGTCTGTGGCTTACCCTCATTCAATTCAATGTACTTCATCCATTTTAGTAATGCTAGATTATTGAAGATTTATCCATACCTCTCTGATGCCTGTGACAGATGCGAACTGCCTATTCCCATATTGTTGAAGCAAGGGGGCGGGGCTGGCGGGGCTGGCGGGGCTGGGAGAGTCAGCGCACTGAAGTCAAGGCACAGACTACTGTGTTGTTGACGGACAACGGATGCACGCTTATGAGAAACAACAAAAATAAAACATGACAAAACAGTTGCGTGCATTAGCACAAGATGAGGATAAAGGAAACATTCAGTCTAAGTGTACAGCTTGCTAATTCTCGCCTACTACTACTACTTTTGTATTAGAAACTTTAAATTTCTCTAAATATTATAAACTTTCAGGACAGCCTAAGTACAAATATCAGTGAAGTCATTATTCAGTCCGACTTCACTGTAGCCTATAGTAGCCTTTTCATAAATAATATTCGTTTATCCTCCAATCAAAATTCGATTGGAGGATAAACCCCTTGAGATGAGATCATCTCATCATGGTTTTCGAGGGTGTCCTCAGGCACAGCGCACAAACAATGACAAGAAACAATCACACAACAATCATCAGCATGCATAATTATACACTGGCTCTGCACACATTTTGATGTGCTCATATCCTTTACATTGCACATTGTGTGTGTGTGTGTGTGTGTGTGTGTGTGTGTGTGTGTGTGTGTGTGTGTGTGTGTGTGTGTGTGTGTGTCTGTGTGTGTGTGTGTGTGTGTGTGTGTGTGTGTGTGTGTGTGTGTGTGTGTGTGTGTGTGTGTGTGTGTGTGTGTGTGTTTCCAGTGGTGTAAAGTAACTAAGTACATTTACTCAAGTACTGTACTTAAGTACAATTTTGAGGTATTTTCACTTTACTGGAGTGTGTCCAATTTTCTACCTTTTGCACTTTAAGTACATTTTGATACCAATACTTTTGTACTTTTACTCAGGTTTACCAATTACCGATTACTGATTACCGGACTTTTACTTGTAACAGAGTATTTCTACGTTGCTGTATTGATACTTTTACTTTTGTGAAAAATGTGAGTAGCCTACTTTTTGCACCACTGGAGCGTGGCGCATATCCTTTTGTGCATATTGTGTGTCTGTGTGGCTCATGTCTGTCTAAGCTTGTCTGCTTGGGAAACAGAGGTAATTCCTACGTGCTCTTTGCTTGGTGGTAGAAGCAGAGGTGGGTGTTCAGGAAACATGCTTTAATGCAGCTGATGGGAGGAAATCAATACCAAGAAGAGGAGAGCGAGGTGAAAGGGAGAGAGTCAAGCCCGATTTATACTTCCTTGTACGGCGGTGTCTGTCGCGTGTCAAAAATAGCGCTCTAGATCGCTATTTTTGGCATGTGACGTCGTCAGACGATGGATCACAAATGTGTCCGTTTTTGTGTGTGTGTGTGTGTGTGTGTGAGAGAGAGAGAGAGAGAGAGAGAGAGAGAGAGAGAGAGAGAGAGAGAGAGAGAGAGAGACAGAGAGAGAGAGAGAGAGAGAGAGAGAGAGAGAGAGAGGCAGGGAGGGAAGTGTTTGAAAGATAAGTAGAAAATGTGTGTGTGTGTGGGGGGGGGGGGGGGGGGGGGGGTGCAGATATGACAATTATTTGAAATACTTAATTATCTATACTATGTTTCTGTAAACATGTCATGCCAATAAAGCTCTCTGACCTTTTAAACAAATTGAAGAGGAAGAAACAGTAAAATGTTGGATGATTTGAGCTGTAACACCCTTCCTATGTGTACAGTACCTTCTACTGTTATACTTAGCCACTTAAACCCCAGCATATCCGTATTCTGGGGAAAAGTCTTGCAGAAAAAAGCCGATCGACAAACTCACAACGCGTCACGTTGCGACACGTTGTGAGTTTGTCGATCGGCTATTTTCAGTGAAGATATTTAAAGTAGAGTGAAAACAGATGAGGGACTCCGGTCAACCATATAATAGGATTTAAGTGGTTAGTTGTGTGCTGATGTCGCACACCAAAAAATTGCAGATCTACAAGCCTCCAATGCGTCGCAGTGTGACTCGTTGTGAGCTTGTAGATAGTCACTCTCATGCAGCTAAGTATACATTTACACAGGCTTTAATGTAGCTAACATGATGGACCCACTGTGCCATATACAGTCTTTCACGCCTCCTTGCCTGCTGTACTTACTGTATGTGTCTAATTACTGTAGAAATTACACCATTTACCATTGGGAATTCTGAGAAAAAAATCATACTTGGTAGTTGGTACTTAGTTTGACAGAAGTACTGTATACACATACAGTACTTCTGTCAAACTTACTAATTATATTACACACATACACACACACATACACATGAACAACACACATTCCCTCACACAGATGCCATGGTGATTTCTGTCCTCATTATCCATTGGTTGTAGCAGGAATTGCTTTATCGACTCCCTCTCAGAGGTGGCTGTGAATGTTTGCTGGTCCTCAATTACGGGACTTGTGTTCTGTCTATTCTATGCCCTATAGTTACACATCATACCAGTTTTGCTTGAATGGAAAGGATGTGCATAAAGCATAATAACTGACATTGAAAACACATCCCACCAACTGTGGTCAGCATTTATTTTTTCTATCTATATTTTTGCTATGAGAGGTAGTAGTCAGACCTTGTGTGTGGTTGATACTGTAGCTTATGAACACACATTGAGTGATGGTGTGACATTGCCCATAAAGTCACTGTTATAAAGCCTATTAATGAAAAACGAACTGCTTGAAAACTCTAAACAGAAAAACTATTTACATTCTTTTGTGGTAGGCTTCCTTCCGGCATGACAACACTTGCGCTAATATAGGGCTAATATGGCCTAGATAATACATTATTTGTTCAACCTCAATGCTGAGTGTCTCAGAAAAGTCATCTAAATTGTTGAACCTGAGTGTTCTGTTGAAATCGGATGGATTGTAATCGCAATCAGTGTGTGTGCTTCTTAATCCAAATAATGCGTGTTATTTGGATTAAGATTCACCTACATAGGTGGGTTCACAAGCGTGCACACCGATTGCAATCATAATCTAATTAGTAAGGTGATATCTGTGCCGTCACTGCACCAGCAGTTAAGACTAACTTGGAGCTGGTCTAAAACACAGTTTCTTTTTGACTCTTCTCTCTGTGTGTCTGATAGCATTATGCCAGGTCCCACCTCACTTTATTCATTCTTTTACCAGGGATCAATCAACATTTCATCATTTTCACATTGATGTAAATGAATTAGCTAAGAGCTAATTGTCATATGTAGTCTCTGATAGAAGGTTGTTAAACTTGATGGCATGTAACCATCAATACAAAACCATTTGGTATCTAGACAACGTGGGCACTGGTTGTAAGAATTCCAACTGTGTCGGTTGGAAAATAGCAATGATTATTGTGCTGCCCAGTAGCGAGGGTTTTTACAGAGTAGATTGGGGTCCCAGGGATGAAAATATACCATGTAAAAAAAAGAAAAGGAGAAAAAATGTAGATATTCACTGTATTATAGTGCTGGTTTCTCTATTCCCTGGCTCTTGGAATGTGGTTCCAAGGAATGCCTCAGCACCCTATAGGGGGGCAGAGGGAAGTGGAGGCATGTGCACAATAAGGCTTTTTTGGACTGAGGCCCAGGTTGGTATACAGCCTGCAGAATGCCAACTCTGGGCATTTTGGCCATGGGTAACCTGGTGAACAGTATGCCAAAAGACCAGTCCTGCTTACTTTGTGTCACTTTAGTACAATACGTTCTATTCTATTCTATTCCAGTGTGTGTGTGTGTGTGTGTGTGTGTGTGTGTGTGCGCGCGCGCGCGCGCGCACACACACACACACACACACACACACACACACACACACACACACACACACACACACACACACACACCGGACACACGCGGCCAAATGTACTGGTCAGGGTCATTTGTTGTAGGATTGTCATTTTTCAGTGTAATGGTTCACAACAGACTCCAATACAATAAATAGCATTCCTCTCAGAGCCTTGCATGACCTTGTTAATCAGCAGACAGTGCTGTAGTGAGTATTGATCATAGTCCTGGGGTGAGGTGAGGCCCTGAGGAATTCCATGTTGTTATCAGATTGATCTCAAGCCTCTACTTTCACTGGCTTGTGTGAGTATACTGGCAAAGGCCTCACTCAGCCAGAGTGGGAGATGTGAGGTATTGATGTGTGCTAGCTACACAATGCCCTAGAGGGGTGTACTCGGCTGTGATTATGGGTAGGCATGCCACCTACAGCTGAGGCGCACGACCGAGCTGTGAAGCTGTGAAGTTTCCTTGGGTGTTGGTGTTAACCCATTCAAACCGGGAACGCTGATCTGTGTCATCTTAGATTTTTAGCTATAACCATTATTTTATACTTTGGGCTATTCAAAAATAGCAGATATAAGCTCATGAGCTTGTAGATCTGCAATTTTTTTTTTAATTGTGAAAATATGTGCAAATATTTTTAAAGCGAACATTTGTAACTCAAATCTTTGCTTCTGGGGGGACAGGGGAGACTAAATATTTTGATGGGGGTCCGCGGCCAAATACATATCATTTTGCGTGGTCCTTGACATGGAAAAGTTTGAGAACCACTGATATTATAGCAACATGAGTGTTTCAGAAAACTGATTTAGAAGACATTTGTAGAATCGGCCTCAGATCTTAATGGGTTAATGTACGGCGTGATTCGTGATAGGGCAAAAGGGGGTGTGAGCCACTGAGGACTTTCTCCCAGTGGGATGGAAGTGTGTTTGGTGGTTTGCGTGGTGTTGCACGCGAGTGTAACAGCCAAGAATATACCCCCGGCAAACTAGACCTGTGGTTAAAGTGGGCCAGCCTGTTTCATACCCCGGGGTAACTGGACTAATAGCCCAGAATATACCCCTGGGTTTGAAACAGGCGAGCCCACTTTAACCCCGGGTATAGTTTGGCCGGGAGTATATGTTAGTGGGATGACAATCTGGGAACCCGTTTGACATCTTTTACCGATTCAGCTGAGATTAGTGAGACAATTAACCTGTGTCAACCATGCTGTCTAAAAGATGAATTGTTGCCACACATTGCCGACACATAAAGACTGATTTATTCTTAGTTGTGCACAGTGTCACACACCGGAAATAGCAGATCTACAAGCTCACAACACGTCACATCGCAAGGTGTCGTGAGTGTGTGTGTGTGTGTGTGTGTGTGTGTGTGTGTGTGTGTGTTTGTGTGCGCACACGCACGTGTTGTGTGCGTGTTTCTGCGAGAGAGAAATAAAATTTAAGCTATCTTAATGTGTATGTGATGTTTTTATTTCCACAGCTGGACAACCCTGATGAGCAGGCTGCCCAGATCAGAAGAGAGCTGGATGGACGGTTGCAAATGGCTGACCAGATAGCCAGGGTAAAGTAATCTCTGATTTTAGCCCACTTCATATTAGGCTATTATCTGTATATATAACCAGGTTGAACAGAACATTACCAGTTGTCTAGATCCACAGGACTGGAGTTGAGAAACACCTTCATGACATCAAAAATGTAAAAACTAAAATAGCAGACGAAAAATGGAGGTCATGTTATTGAAAAAAAAAGAAAGAAACAAAATACTCGGGAATGCATGGTGTAATAATAATTTAGCAATAATACACAAAACAATGACTATACAATGATTCCAACAAAATAATAGACATTGTAGTAATGAACAGTGGATTTCTGCTCTGAAGGAAGAGCCATGAGATCGACTTTCCTTAGGAACACCCTTTCATTCGTAACCTGTGCCAAACTGTGCCCTGTACACCGCTCAAATCACATACAACAGCTCCAACCAACCCAACTCAATGATACAGAAGGCTGGGGGTTCCTGTAACCACTCCTTTAACCCATGGTGTAAACACAAATTAAATAAATGAATACAGGACATCGCAAAACAACATAGCACAGTAATGCCCATAACAGTCCCCAAAACATATTCCTGTTACAAATAATAACACAATTAACAACAATAACTGAACCCATGGCCACCGCCGCCGTCATTATTGCCAGTATTGCCATGGCAACACTACTTTTCAAGCAAGTATTGCCTGGCAGTGGCAATACTACTTTTTCTTCCAGACCAAATGGCATTTTTATTTATTGAACACTTGAGTATTAAACCTCTAATGAAGAACTGACTGCATCAACATATTATTAATATTATTGTCCTAAACGGCCTCAGCGCCTGAAACGCCTCCCAGGCGAAGGGAAGCAACGTCTTCCCAGACAATGGACATGGGAGCATTGGGAGGCAGGCCATACCTGGCTCCTGCAGCCCCACACTTCACAACGACTGCGCCCACGGCCCATGCACTGTGTTGTGTTGTGTTGTATTGTAAACTGATCAACTCCTTCTGGCGACTCCAGAGCAAGCTCACTAAACTAAATACACCCAGATTCAGTGGTAGGCGGCAGGCGGGTTATGGCGGCTGTTAGTGTCTGTGTCTCCCTGGTGGTTCTAATACCCGGCTGTTTCGTTATAAATGATGCTGCTGCTTGTCCCATTAAAATGGATAAATGATGAGCAGGTAGTTAATTGATTTTGTATTGATTTGTAATTTGGTATGAATTAGTTTTAGCTATTTCGGCAGTGAATCGCAATGCGCTTTGATGGAGTCATTGAAAGTAGCAGATCTACAAGCTCACAACATGTAGTCTACTGTAATGCCATGACATGTTGTAGACAGCTTGTAGATTTGCTACTTTCGGTGCCCGCCGCCCGGCGACGTGATCTGCAACCTGACTTGAGCTGATGCATAAATGGCCAAAAAGATCAAATCTACAAACTAACAACGTGTGGTGATGCGAAAAGTTGTACATCTTATACGTCTGTTCCCTTGTGCATCTCCTTAAATGCCTTTAAAATGCCTTGTCTAATTTAAATGATGAAAGCTATTTGTTGATTGTGCTTAAAACCTTGAGAAATTGTGAGCGTGACTACACAACTGTTGTGGATTGAGCTAATCAACTGTGGTAGAGATTCGATGCAGCAGGCAGAGGAGCTAGGGTTATTATAACATTTTGCCCCCATTAGTGTAAGACATGCGATGTACTACATTTCTGGTGTGAAATTGATAGAACATAACTGTAAAAGCCCCCCTAAAATCCCCCCCAAATTTGGCATGCTTCATCCCTGGCATTATTACTTTGAAAGTGGTGACAGCACCTATGACAGAACCTAACACGCCCCGGGGCATGCTGGGAGGTCTTCCCCCACCTTTAATAGCCTGCAACATTAAGATATACTGTAATTACAATGTTTTCATATTGTGGGGCAATTTGCAAAAAAAACAACAACAGAATTTTAAAGCAGAGGCACATCAGTGACAAGCGTCACTGCTGCAAGCGTTGTGACATACTGAAGTGCGTCAATAAATAAAAAAAGGATATCTTTCTGCGTTGCTCCAACCACCTCTTGGATGGTCTGTGCCACGTGTCGATGCTCCAAAATAGAACTGAGCTCTGAGAGACACATGAACAGGTTTTGCCTCGTCCAATTGACTCCTCCAGTGTGGCTGCAGACGTTGTAAAAATTGGGTGTGTTTGATAACGCACGCCGCTGACGCTCGCAGTGTGTCAAGAGTCAGGACCTGTAAACACATCTGGGATCTGACTCATACCTGGAAAACAATAAGTCACATCAGCATAGTAATGAGTCCTAGTTTAACTAACTAAGTATGCTGTCTTGCTGATTTGAGCACTTTCTAACTATGTAGTTCAGTGGTTCTCACACATTTTCATGTCAAGGACCTCTAAATTGATGTATTTGGTCGCAGACCGTGATCTGAAAAGATTTTGTGCAAGGGACCCCCGTAAGAGAAGATTATAGTGATAAGATTTGTAAATTAATTTAATATCTACAGTATGTATGTTGTTTTTTTAATAGCCAACAAGCTTGTAGATTTGCTATTTTCAAATAGCTGACTTCAGCTATTTGAAAACGGTTAAAGTGGTTAAACTGATTTTGATGCTACATTAACATCATTTTGCTGGGGACCCCCTGAAACTCCCTCGACAACCGCTCGGGGGGCCTCGGGGGCTCGGGGTCCCCCTACTTTGAATACCGCCGGTCTAGTTTACCAATCAGATGTCTTGGTCAGGACTACCTGTCGTATCATTTTGAATTACAATGCAGTAAACCTGGAAACAGAAGATGATTAATGGCTTTCATGTTCTCTGGCCAGGGTGGGAAGTTCCCCAAATTTGTGTCCAAGGAAATGGAGGCCATGTACATCGAAGAGCTGCGCTCCTCTGTCAACCTGCTGATGGCCAACCTGGAGAGCATGCCAGTCTCAAAGGGAGGAGAGTTCAAGCTACAGAAGTTGAAGCGAGGCCACAACACCTCCATCATGGACATGGGCCAGGAGGACGAGAACACCCTGTCCAAGTCCGACGTGGTCCTCTCCTTCACACTGGAGGTCAGTACGTACGGGGTTGGCTGGGATGCTGGCTGTGCGCAGTACAGTACTTTATTTAGTGGGACAGTGATATTTATTAGATGGTACACACTGGATAATGAGATTATTAAATTATAAACATTGTAGAGGGAGATTATTAGATGATACACATTGGAGAGTGAGATTATTAGATGACACATATTCAATACATTTGACCCTGCTTTTCTCCCTATACCATGGGGAGAACCTTGGGTACCATGGGGCGATCGTCCAGCACTGGTAACAAGTATAGAGATTTCTAACCTCACACTAATTGGGCAGATATTGCACATGTCTCCCTGGAGTGTCTCCCTGTGGCACTGTATCCCTTCCCTCTAAAAAAGATCAATCACCTGTCCTCTTCTTAGCACCTCCAGCCTCTGCTGGAGTGTGTGTGTGTGTGTGTGTGTGTGTGTGTGTGTGTGTGTGTGTGTGTGTGTGTGTCTCAATCTTTTTTAACAATCAAATCTTTTAGAATCTTTTTTTAGAAATGATATATTTAAGATTATTTCCTTATTTTGACTAATAGCAAAACAATATGTTTTCCAATTCAGACACATAGTATGTCTGCATTTTAAATTACTGTGAAAAATAGGTGAAAAATAACCTTACGTGAGTCTAGTCTGTTGCCTTTCAATTATTTGATAGGGGGGAAAAAACTTACCAGAGGGTGGGGTGTTTACCAGGCTTGTCCCATGGTGGTGCACTTTGTTCAACTCTTCCACGAGGCTTAATGAGCTCAACAAGCTACAGCTGGAGAGACTTACAAGAAGGCATCTCGTCAATGCTGTAGGCTTTTATTATGCACAAT
Organism: Gymnoscopelus microlampas; assembly: GCF_963454915.1. Lineage (NCBI taxonomy): Eukaryota > Metazoa > Chordata > Actinopteri > Myctophiformes > Myctophidae > Gymnoscopelus > Gymnoscopelus microlampas. The sequence continues at coordinate 28,505,224 of NC_139944.1, forward strand.
CTAGCGGACCACCTTCGGCTGATCTACGTCAGAGGTTGTCAAACTCGTTGGACCCCCGAATTGATACGTATTTGGGCCGCGGACCCCCATCTGAAAATCTTTTGTGCCAGGGACTCCCAGAAGAGAAGATTTATGTTTTAAAAATTTGAAACGTTTCCAAAAGCCAACGTAATGGATAAATGGTTAAAATGATTGTGATCTGATGCTACATTAACTACTTTTATTGGGGACCCCCTGGAACCCCCCAAGGACCCCACTTTGAGAACCAATGATCTACATACAAGCTCACAGGGTGTTGTTAGAAGCTGCTTTTGCTGCAATAAAATGACTTTTCAGATGGTGTCTAGCAAAGCGAGCAGGTATGAGAGCAGTGGTGTAAAGTAACAAAGTACATTTACTCAAGTACTGTACTTAATTGTAATTTACTGGAGTATTTCCAATTTTCTGTACTTTTACTTCTACTTCATTACATCTCGAGGCAAATATTGTACTTTTACTCCACTATAATTATTTGACTTTAGTTATAGTTACTTTGTAGATTTTGATTTATTATTACATGCATTGTGAGCTTGTAGATCTGCTATTTTCAAAAGATTTCTTATACATTTGAAAAGTTGTGAAATTCTGCATAATGAGTACTTTCTACTTTTAGCACTTTAAGTACATTTTGATACTTTTGGTACTTTTAGTCAACACAATTTTGAATTCCGGACTTTCACTTGTAACAGAGTATTTCTACATTGCAATATTGATACTTTTACATAAGTAAAACATTTGAGTACTTTTCCCACCACTGTATGAGAGAAGCATATGTAGACAGACACCACTTGTCCCTCCCAGTTGAACATAATGCACAACATAATGCACAGAGAAATGGGGGTGACTTTGGAACTGGCTTAAAACAAAGGGATGTTCATTATTGGCTGGCTTTACATATTCCTGTACTGTATGTAGCCTGCAACAGATTTTGCAAACGACAATTCGTGTTGTGTGACTTTCTCTGAAATGTTGAAACAAAACAAAATATTTTAGACGAAAATATAGCACAATTATTTATTTATTTTGACTAATAGCAAAACATAAGGTTTTCCCATTCAGACACATACAGTACCAGTATGGCATTTTATTACTTTGAAGGTGCAAACATTTAAAAAAAATAAAAGTAAACACACACACACACACACACACACACACACACACACACACACACACACACACAGAGTCACGCACGTGCGCACACACAGCATATCTCACAAGTACAGTATGGTGGTTTAAAGTTGAATCGTTCCGGTCTCTGTTTCAGGTGGTGATAGTGGAGGTGCAAGGCCTGAAGTCTCTGGCTCCTAACAGGATTGTGTACTGTACCATGGAGGTAGAGGGGGGACACAAGCTGCAGACAGACCAAGCTGAAGCCTCTAAACCCACGTATGTCTGAGTGCACACACGCACGCACCCACCCTCATCCACCTTGGACTGGCACTGACATATGATTATGAGTCATGCAAGTGGTGGCATTATCATTATTATTTTTTTTATTTTAGCAGAACTTGTGCTAGTGCGCACACAGTGACAACAGCACAGCTTATCTGCACATTCTGACAGTCTCAAATGCTATGACATTCAGAGTTTATCCATATTTCTTGGTATTCAATCAAGTCTGATTCACCTCATCTCCTTTCTCACAAGGTCTCTGCATAAAGTTTTTTTTGTTTAGCTGACACCCTGGAAGAATGGAATGATTGGGTATTCCATCCTGCTCAGGGTTACGTGTGATCACAAGTTCAAGAAACATTTGAGCACAGAGGGAGACACACATGGATAAATTAACATGAATGATTTGGCTGTAGAGGGTTTCAGTAGCATGCAAATAGAAAATGGCTATGTTTTTGTTTTTATCAATATGAAGCAAGTTAGACAAAAAATAAACCTTATTCAAAACAAGAGTTGGAAGAGTTACAGATGAGTCAACTTCGAAAGATGGTCTGTTGCTCTGTTGGAATAGCTTCATATTGTACACTGTTGGTACATGTTTGTATTAAGCACAATTGCAATTTAAAATGTAGGCATTAAACCCTCATCCAGAACGACATACAAAGTGTATAGGGAAGGGGGGTAACAGGCATCCTGTGATTGCACTGATGGGTCTGAGAGGCAGTCAAGGATTGTTTTGTTGCCTTTACAAACAACAAGAACAAATGACATAAATGTCATTCTGACTGGGATATTGTTTCTGACGCTCTTTTATTTGTAAATATGTGTATATAAAACATATAGGCTATCCCCCTAGCGAATCTCTTAACACATTGATTGCCATAAACGGTCCGGACCGTTTTTGGCCCATTTTTAAAAATATATATTTTTCCCACGTAGGGCGCTCTAACGAAACTTTGGGATCATCCAAGGAGTCTCTGAGAAGGAGAGGCCGGATGTGGATCCATGTCAAAAATGCTTCCGGTCGGCCGCTCCAATGTTAACTCCTTGACTAAAAGCTTAATATCTCCATTTCTTTTTAACGTGGTGGAAGTGAGCCGTTTTCGATCGGCGATCACTCTTCAATGGAGGATCGCGTTAGAAATATTATTGTTCCAGGCGTTAGTCGGGACCCTCCGCCGTCTCGCACGCTTTGTTTACATGCACTTCCGCGTCGGGGCTTCTACAGCACGAAACATATCAACGTAAGTGGATGGAAGATATGCTGGCACTGAACGTACCCTATTTTAATAAACCTCTGGCACACGATGTGTTAATTACATCAACATTGTTCATGTGAAGCATTTTGTTTATTTGATCTATTTGTCAGCTAAAATTAACAGTTTGTTTAGAAACAAGCTACTGCAGTCTTGTATGTCTGTCCTGTTCACCTCGGGATACAAGAAGATTGGGCACTCTAAGGAAGAGTGGGCAGTGGGCACCTCAATGTAAAATGTGCTATTTTTGTTGAAAATGTAAAAAAAAAATGGTCTTAGGTAATGTAAAGTATACATGATTTGAACATGCACGGTACATCATTATCAGATTTAAATTCATAGTCTACCCTTCAACTTCTTCCAAATGATTGGTAATTGATAAGAAATATTACACCTTAATTGTCAAATGTTCATTCATGTTCTAATCATGTATACTTCACATTACTTAAGACCGTTTAAAATTATTATTAGATTATAATTAGATTTATAATTTAGATTTTTTTACCAAATAGCCAATTTTACATCGAGATGCGCACTCTTCCTTAGTGCCCACTCTTCTTGTTACCTTCCCTCGACCTCCGCGGAAGGCGACCTTTCACGCCCAGGCCCGGCCACGAGGCGAAGGACAGCCTCGGGATGCGCCTCGCCAGCCCGGATCCAATGAGCCGCCCCCGTCCCGGTACGACCCACCGTTTGGGCACTATCGGACGTAGACATTCAACCATTTGAACCAATCGTCAAAAAGTCACGGGCACGCCCCCAATGTCATTCGCACCAATCACAACATCAAAGCCACACCCCTTTTTCCACGACTAAATCTTGCCTGGGCTACCATGCTAGTATCCCAGTAAAAATTCTACATGTAAAACGGTGAACATTTTGTGTTGCTAGAGAGAGAGAGCGAGAGAGAGAGGGAGAGAGAGTGAGAACTTCCCCTGTGTACCATTCACCTCTTTAACAAGTCAATTAGTTGGAGAGTGGGAGAACACTCCCCTGGCAGAGCATAAAACTGCTGGAAGCAAGGGTAGAAATTGAGAGGAAATATGAGTTCATTATTTGTAATAGAAACGAGAAGCTTCCTTACATAATCGAGCCCACATGAATTCATCATTGGCTGTCAGGGGAATGCTTTTCTCTCATATATAATGCAAAACTTCTCTCTTTTCTGTCCAGTTATGGGCTGCATTTGTCTTTGTTCTGTCTGCTACTGTATGGTAGAAAATGTGTGTGATTGCTTGCCTTGCCACAGAGGAGAGTTGAGGTCCTCAGATCACAGCCGTGTGGGAGGATAAATTGTAGACTTCTCGAAAGACAAACGATTACTCAGCCAAAAACACATCATCTACAGCACTTTCTTCTAAAACGCACAAGGAGCAACAAGGCTATATGAACCCCTGTGGCTGAAACTTAGTGATTGTTTGTTCTTTGGCTTTATGGACAAGTGCTCACATCCTTCACACACACCCACATAGCCGAATGCAGTGTTGAATGGTGTATGTCCATGTACAATATGCACAAATTATGCTGCATTTTCTGTTCATTTATGGTTTGGATTTGGTAATGTTCACATGAAGACTGGATGGAGTTAGAAAATAAGCAGTGCTAAATTATTATGAAAGTGGAGTGCCAACAAAAGAACACTATTTACACTCACATACCCAAAATGACCATTTTAAAGATGCATGAAGACTGCCATCTGCAGGTCTTGCATAGAACATCAAATATTCAAGTAGATTAAATTAGTTTTACCATCCATCTGATCCCAATGCAGAAGAATAGTACTTTATTACTCTTCTTGTGAAATGAAAAAATATGAAGGAAAAAATAAATATTTTCTTCTATTTCTCTGAACATTTATACCTGTTAGTATACTGTTAATATACTTTTAGTGCACTTATATCTACACCTATTAAAAGCTCTTTCACCGCGCTAATTTCTGTAGTATACCTCATTTCTGGTACTCTTTTCTTAATCCCTGTGCGTTAGTATCTGCTGATTCTTTTTATGTTCTATTCATAGCATTATTTGTTTTACTCCTAGCTGTATCTCTTTTCTGTACCATCAGTTATGAATCCTGTGATTCATAACTGGTGTAATAAAAAAACAGGTCTTTTGTACACCTACAAAGGCGACAGGTGCGTAGGAGAAGACCAGTCGAGGCCCCAATGTACAACAACGTTTCAGTCTATTTGACCTTTATCAGATTATCTTAAGATAACCTGATGAAGGTCGAATAGACCGAAACGTTGTTGCATTCCCATTAAATATCTTGTATTTGAAGGCTGCGCAGAGGTTTTTCTTTCATAACTGGTAATGCCATGACAACTGAATTTCCCCAACGGGATTTTTTTTTAAATCTATCTGTCTGTGTGTGTGTCTGTCTGTCTATCTCATGAAATGATCATGCAATCTTGCTTGTCTTTCTTCATGTTAGATACCAGATGTTGTTTTCGATGGAATGTTGTAGTTGTTATAGTTGTGTTGTCAGATGCCAGATTCTATTTCTGCGGTCTTAGGGGTCCATTTTTAAGCTCTCTGCATCAAATAGACCTCAGTTGTTCAGGGTGGGTAGAGTAATGATGATGAATCATTATTTTCTCTGCCAGACATGTTTCTGTCCACAAGCTCATCTCTTGGACCTTGATGAATACTTCATCACCTCCACATCAGTTGTTTTCCAGTGTTTTGCTGTATTTTGCTGTTATCATGTAGATCATATGCAGGAGAGAGGCTGCTTTTAAGATGGTTCTAACAAAGCTGCCATTCCTTTAGGGTACTGTGTGTGACAGCAGGGGAGATGACACAAATAAGCCATTCCTTCAGTGTGTGTGTGTGTGTGTGTGTGTGTGTGTGTGTGTGTGTGTGTGTGTGTGTGTGTGTGTGTGTGTGTGTGTGTGTGTGTGTGTGTGTGTGTGTGTGTGTGTGTGTGTGTGTGTGTGTGTGTGTGTGTGTGTGTGTGTGTGTGTGTGTGTGTGTGTGTGTGCGTGCGTGCGTGTGCGTGTGCAGCAAGTAGAGCTGACAGAAGGAGTCAGTCAGCTCATCCGTCTCTCATACATACACAGCAGCAGTCTCAAACCTCTCTCTCTCACTGTTTCTCGCTCTCTCTCTCTCTCATACACAAATGCTCACATATGGTTTATGGTTCCCCAGTTAAATTGAGTTAAGTTGAGTAATGGATCATAAGTAGCTCTGTGTGTGTGTGTGTGTGTGTGTGTGTGTGTGTGTGTGTGTGTGTGTGTGTGTGTGTGTGTGTGTGTGTGTGTGTGTGTGTGTGTGTGTGTGTGTGTGTGTGTGTGTGTGTGTGTGTGTGTGCGCTCGCGCACGCCCGTGAACGCTGCTCAGTCAATGACAACAGTAGCCTATATTTTGATAATTAAACCTGTGTGCATTAATTAAACCTGTGTGTGTGTGTGTGTGTGTGTGTGTGTTTGTGTGTAGCTGGGGTACCCAGGGAGACTTCACAACCACCCAGCCACTGCCTGCAGTCAAAGTTAAGCTGTTCACAGAGAGCACTGGGGTTCTGGCCCTGGAAGACAAGGAACTAGGCCGGGTAAGAGTTGTCCTGTACAATGCAAATTAATAAAATTAATAATGTTTTGGTCGTAAGAATGTGTTTCTACATTTTCTTTCTACTTTTAGTAAATTGTTTGCAGTACAGTATATTTTCTTTTTTAAAGCCTCTTTTTCTCCCTTGCATAATTGTACATTGCTCCTTGTGATGACCATGTATTAACTAAACATTAAACAACCTAAGGGAACCATAGAACCACAAAGTGAAGTGCTCATATCGATGTAAAATCAGCTTGATTTTCCAATTTTGATTAACAAAATGCTCCACTTGCAGTTTTAGGTGTGTAATGCCTTCTCTGCATGCTTCCATGTGTCATGTTTGTGGGGATGTTCTCAGGTGGTGCTACACCCAACCCCCAACAGCCCCAAGCAGTCGGAGCTTCACAAGATGGCCGTGTCCAAAGGCTGTCCAGACGACCTCAAGATCAAACTGGCCATCCGCATGGACAAGCCACAGAACATGAAGCACTGCGGGTGAGTGACAGCGTTCCCCATTTTTTCCCCTAACTTTATGCCCTCATACTACAGCGTCACACAAAAGCATCAAACGTAGCAGATCTGCAAGCTCGTTCTCGCCGCATTTTGAGCTTGTAGATCTGCTACTTTTGCTGTTTTTGAATTTGAATCCTGACAAGTAATAGTTTTGGACATACAGTATGAGGTTTCCACCCCGACAGCTATGATATAAAAACATGGACAAATATATTTTATACATACTAAACATGTATTTTTTAAAAACATATATTTTGGATGGCCAGGATGTGAAAATATAGCTTCACTGACCAAAATGTGTATATTTTGACACTTAACCACATGAACCCAGGCGTCCCTATTACTATTTCTAGTTTGCATGTCGTAATAGGTGAACAATCAGCAAATATTGGTGAACTTTTGGCAAAAATAGCAGATCTACAAGCTCACAACGTGTCACGTGAGCTTATACGTAGATCGTTTATGGACTGAAAAAAGGAGTGGACCAATTAGACCTTGGTGAACCCCTTTTGATTGGTTAAATTATCTTAGTTACACCAATATTGTTAATGATAAGCACTAGCAAAGACTCCCATTGCGTAGTCATGGGCACTGCACTAAGTTGGCTACTCTGACAATGAGTACATCACTTTAATTATAACAAGCACACAGTCGAATCTGTAAATACTATAGACAACATTCACAGACTTTATCTCTTGTTTTGTCTTCTGCAGTGGGGCGCTAGCCTTTCTGGAGAAGTGGTTTGAGTTTGTGGTCCAGTTAGGAAATGTTAAACAAGGGAAGCTAATGTGCAACACTGCAAAGTCCCTAATTCCCTTATTACATAGGTGACTTTGAGCACAGAAATTATCACTACTGTACATAGAACAAGAGATGTTGGTTGGTGGGCAGTAATGGGCAGAGTAATTAACTATGCAAAAGAAAAAAAGTCTGTCATGAGCAATTAACTTCTAATACTCAAATTAAGCTTACATATTAGTTTCAATAAGGTCTTACTAAGCTTCGAAGCTCTTCTGCATACCTAGTCTGCTGCCAGCGGATCTGTTAGAAGTGTTTGCATTTTCAGGCACGTACTGTAGCTGATGCTCTGAAGCAGAGCAACTTAATTAGGATCAAAATCCATAGCACTTAATTAGTTTAAGCAGAATAAGACACCCTGGAGGCCTAGAACCAAGTTAATAATTTGTTGCCCTCTAGTGGTCACCAAACAACATTAAAGATTCAAGAACTTCATCAGTTTGCAGGCACAACGCAATTTCCTCAACATCAAATGGTACATTTGTATTTAAGACTTCAGACATATTTAAAAAGAATAAATAAGACAAATATGAGATAACAAATACAAAATATCAACAATAAAGCACTTTAAGCACTATATTGTATAAAATACAATTAACTTAACAATAACCTACAACAGCTCACAAGCTGCTGTGATTTTGAAGATGGTTTCTTAGTAAAAATATCTTTTACGCCATTGTACACTTTCCAATGATGAGCCTTTACCGTCCAGGCCTCAAACTTTACAGTATTGGCCCTGGTCACAGATGGAACGCCAACAGCTCATATCAGTATCAAGTCCAATAACTGGGAGTGAACTTGGGTGGGTGGAAACCCTAAGTGACTTCTGGCTTCTCTTCTCATCCCAGATCACATAACACATAATGATTCCTAATTAATCTAATTGCCAAGGACCAAAAGTGATGTGACACCGCCAGCTCTGAGATGTCAGGAACTGTTTTACACATGCATGTGTGCGCACACTCACACACACACCCACACACGCACGCGCGCACACGCACATGCATCGATCACCATTGCCGTCTGTAGCTGTGAGGGGGCTGCTTGCCTGTCTTTCTCCCTCACTCTCTCTCTTCCATATGCTTACTATTCAGGGAGGGGCTTAAAGAGGGCCACCAGGCTGGCCTTAAAGATGCCTGTGCTAGCACTGTATTGGCTCCGTATGCTCCTTATGCCAGCCTCTGCCTGGCAGCCTGTCAAGCTCTCGGCAGAACCCTCATCTGCTGTCCCAACCGAGACGGTTTTATTCAGAACGACAGGCAACAGCAGCCCTAGGAGGGACTTGGGGGAATGATGGAGGAAAGGCAGGCAAAGGCAGGCATGCTGGGTTGTACCTCTAGCTAGCCTGGGAGATTAGGTCCTCAACTCTCAGATGTTCTTTTACAACACTGTCCTTGCCCTCTCCTTCTCCATTCTGCTTTCATACCACATGTAGCAAAATAATAAAAGAAAGGATTCAAAGAGCCTCATCTGATTTGACCTTTTTGGAAAAAGTTCCAGTACAGTTTATCATGAACGAGATGATGTAGAAAATGAAGGAAGACACTAATTTAAATAAACTAATTCAATCAGTATATCAACATATTAATGTGTTGCAACACGGCGTGTTGTGATCTTGTATATTCAGGGGTGCACATAACTTTTTAGGTCTAGTACGCAGAAGCGCACCTGGAGATGTGACTTGGTGCGCAACAAATAAATGGTCCCGTTTGTCAACGGGGGGGGGGGGGGAGTCAGCACGGTGCACACCGGAGAGTTTTGTCAACGGGGGGGGGGGGCAGCTGCGCGAGGGAAAAAAAGAGGACGCTCTGCTTGCAAATTCCGCCGGTTTTCGACGTTTTTTTCCTCTCACATCGTTTGGTGAAGCCCCCAAGGTTGGTGCCCTGTGCTGCGCTGCTTTTATCCGCCAGATTGGGACGTTCACGGCATATTTTGCACCATCACGGTGCGTTCATCATCGGTGACGAGTGCCTCTAAACAGCCGCTGCTGGCTGCGTGCACGCAGAGAGGCGATGCGAGACACTGACACAATCACGTGCAGCATGCGTCCTCGATCTCCAGGCTTTTATTTTTTAGTTTTGCTAAAAAATAAAAGCTTGGAAATTCCTGTCCCAGCTGTTGGTGCGCAAAAGCGCCTCACGTCGTCTGATGTGGTGCTCTTTTTTTATTTTGGGTGCGCATGCGCACCTGCGCACCAGTTATGTGCACCCCTGTGTATATTGGCTATTTTCTGCAAATTTGGTGTAGAGAGGGAAAAAGGAGGGGGGGCTAGGTTAAAGCAGAGAGTCCAGTGTTTTCACAGCAGCCCGTTTGACGGGTAAATGTAGCTAACGTTATTTGTGGGTTTGTTTCATTTAGGTGTTACTGTGTGCCTGCCAGCATGGCATTCACAGTACATGAGCTATCCATGCTGAAACATGAAATTAAACACCCCCGGGCCACAATTAATGCTAGCAGGCCTACCTTCAACTGTGTTTACTCATCAAAATTGCCACTGTGAAAATGTGTATTCATCATTATGTGCAAATAAACATAAAATAAGGGATTCTGATTCTGATGCAGTCACTCAAAATAATCAGATCGAGAGTGAGACCATTCCTTAGGTCCATACGTTCAAAAGGCAGCTTCAGCATAGATCAAACTTTGATTGAATTATTGCCCTTTCCCTTGGTGATATCAATTTTTAGCTTCAATCAACTGAAATGAAACAGCTGGGACTGAGGCTTGCGCCCCAGCCCAGGATAAGAAAAAGATGAGAATCATGCACCCCCTTGCACTGGCTTAGTGTGTGGGTTGGCAGTGGTGGCACGCCACGTTGGTCATTTTATTTAATCTAATCTGAGAGCTGTGGTCCGAAAGCTAACACCCAATTTGTACTTGCTTGTGAACACGCCGAAAATCTACCAGCTATAGCCGATCTGTGAGCTTGTAGATCAGCTTGCGACACAGGCGTGCAACTAAGCATAAATCCGTCTTTAAACCATGGTGTTTGATTGCACTTGTCTAAAGCTTAGACTCAAGACTAGTGGTTTTCAACCCTTTTTATATTAAGGTCCATTATTTATTCAGACCCAAAACTTTTGATATTTTGTTATTGTTGGATAAGATTTTGTCCACAATACCATGCTGTATTGATATGGTACCATAGGAGAGATAACAGGCAAACGTTGATCAAAATATAAATTCTTCTACATACTCTAATTGTGTAGACTTCTTGTAAATTAAGTAATGCAGATGTTTTACAATAAACTAACTCTTGAGTGTAAAATGAATGAGTGTAAAAAATCATTTTACACTCTCAAAAGTTAAAGATCTATAAGGGTCCATTTGGTTACCCACTCTTCCATCATTTAGCTGGGGACCACCTGGAACCCCCTCAAGGACCACTAGTGGTTCCCGGACCACTGGTTGAGAACCACTGCTCTAAATAATAGAAAATGTACTGTGTTACAATAAAACACTGCAAGCATTACAGAAAACAAGTCAAATCTGGATTGTCTTCAAGGAATAATGTTTCAGTAGAATTTGAATAGGGCCCATGTTAAGAACATAATGTGTGATTATGAATGGCGGTGTAGCATCATTAGTAAATGGACTGCATTTAATATAGCGCCTTTCTCCAATGCTTTACAATGTACTTCACATTCACCCATTCACACACCAATGGCGGAGGAAACCATGCAAGGCACCAACCTGCTCATCGGGAGCAGTTAGGGGTTCTTGCTCAAGGACACTGAAGCCAGGAGGAGCCAGGAATCGAGCCTGGAACCTTCGGTCGGATTCCAAGAGGGCCGCTCTACCTCCTGAGCCGTCATTTGTGGAAATAGTGGTCCTTGCCCCCTAAAATGTCTGTGCATGGCCATGTTCACCACTCCAGTCAGACTAGATATGAATTCCAGAAGAATAAGGTGCATTAACAGTGACTGGCAGTGTTAAGAGCTCGTGAAATAAGTTCATGCCTGACTGCAGTAATGTGATTTAAACAGGAGAGGGCAGCAGATCCTTGGCAAAGTTGCACCACTTACGGTACTTTCCCCCTTCATATCAAATCAAACCTGAAGGACATCAATCGCAGAAGCCTCAAACTATAAATAAACATGTTTTCTAATAGTTTTGAACTATATTGCTAGATACTACAACATGTTATTTCTTGAGCTCCCAATTAGGTTCTAAATCTGAATCTCTTATTACACAGGTACCTATGGGCTATTGGAAAAAACGTATGGAAGAGATGGAAGAAGCGTTTCTTTGTGCTTGTTCAGGTAAGCCCAAAAGGGATGTAAATGTGTTGGCACTGAATATGTATCATTACCTCAAAAAAGCAAAAAAAAACATGAGCATTGAATAAACATACAGTAAGTAACATAAGAAAGTGCCTTGTTTGTGTGAATGTGTGTGTAATCAAACATCCTTGCTATAGGCCTACAGGAAATTGGAGGCAATTTCACTTTTAGAATTAGCTTTAGTCTACTATCGCCTATAGGGCTGGTTGTTACTTTGCCTTTTATGAGAGCTAATCTGTTGTTTTGCATCATTCATAGCCACATTGACTTTGATAACTGCAACATAGAATGCCATATTACTCCACTAAACTGGGCAGCTATCCAATGTCTTCACATTCCCCCGTCAACTGTGGGTTATGGCTAATATTTTCCCCACACACAATATTGTGCGTGAGGAGCGAGGCAGAGATGTGCAACCAAGCTGTCAGAGGAATGATGGAGAGGCCAAACAGGCTTTTTTCAGGAGGATGGGATATAGCGGCCATTTCCTGGTGGCTGTGGGGAGGTGTATGAGGGGCGGGTGGCTGTCGCTTATGTGTTGGACAGGATATGTCTCAGAGCTACAAGTTGACAGTGGATTGACAAAGCCGAGTGAACACTAGCTGGCTTAGCACTCGCAGCTAGGAATGCCTGAGCGCCGCCAACTTCAAGCCTCTCACTCGCTCCCAGCTATACATATAGCAAGTGACAAATACCGGTCAATAGACTGTGTGTGTGTGTGTGTGTGTGTGTGTGTGTGGGTATACGTGCATGTTTGTATGTGTGTCTCTATGTGCCCGTAAAAATATTTCTGTGCGTGTTTGTGTGTAGACTTGTTTTTTTGTGTGTGTGTGTGTGTGTGTGTGTATGTTTGTGTGCCTGTGTATCTGTGCCCATACAAATATTTGCGTATGTGTGCGCTTGTTATAATATGCACATGTTTGCTATTCACCACATATGAAGGAAAGATACGTTCTGATTATTGTTGCATGTTTTAATTTTAAGTTTTATTTATTTACCGTGCATGCCTGTGTGTAATTTCTCTACATTCTTTTTCCTTTCTTTTCTTTCCATTTGCACTTTTTGTTTTGCTTATGTGAAGTCTCGTGTAAGTATTGACTTTACAACATCTGTCTCAATCATCTCACACTTTCACCAAACTGCATTTGAGATCAAGACCCATTACATCAAACCAATTGTTATTAGATTTGCTCCTGTTTTTGCTAGTGTTTTTGCTCAAGTTAGATATTTCAAAAAGTATTAAACATACTGTACAGTATGTGGAAAAAGTAAAGGTATTTCTGTGGACTGGCAGTGTGCATACAAAGGTTGGTGCTGATCGCTCTAGCAGTCTGCAAGATTAGCTTTGGACACAGACAGACACATTTCATAGACGGCAAGCCACGCCATAAAACATGTTCAAATAAGAGCAAATATATTTGCTCTTGCCTGAAGTTGTCTTTAGATTCGACCACAGCTACATAGTTGCTCCAGAGCAAGTCCATAAAAAACACAATCCCCTGATCCCAGCATCCACATTTCGTGTGCAGCAATGACAGCAGGGGAAAACGTGCATTTCACCGTTTTCGAATGTTCAAGACTTCACATTAATTGATGCCGCCTTCTCATCATGTTGGAATCTTCAGAATGTTTCCAGCATTCATTTCACAGAGTATAGTGCTGTACAGGCCATTTCTCACATCCTCAGCTCACACACAGCCTGCGTGTGTGTGTGAGTGCGTGACACACTTGAGCTTTGGACTTCACAAGGCCACGCATCCAAAGCCCTGGTCGCCTACTCGGAGAAACAGATTTGGACTGTGTGACTTGGAGTTGGAACCCAAAACTGGCTTATGCGTAACTCTGACTGGAATAATGTGTTATTCAATGCAGTGATTCTCAAAAAAATAATAATTCAAGGACCCTCAGTTTGACAAGCATATTAGACCATGGACACCCATTTTTTTAAAATCTCTGGGACCCCAATACACTGTAAAATCCTCAGTGTTAATTAAACTCTGAGTTACAGACCTGTAAGGCTCCATTTGGACCCCTGGTGCTCCCCCGCAAATTGTCACTTAATTTTGTGAATGGCTTTTGTGTGGCTGACATTGTACCACAAATATTTGTTCTATTCAAAAGTATTTTATTTTACTTCACCCATATAGGCTAATGCCAGACATTGTCAATGTCATCGTTACATCTCTTGTTTCTTGCCCTCTCTCTTCCCTCCCTCATCCTCTTAAATTCTTCCTCTCCTCCTCCTCCTCCTCCTCCTGCCAGAAGTGCTTGATGCTGGCCTGGCGTGTCCCCTCTGCTGGGTTAGAGAACAGATTGGAAGGCTAAAGCCTGTGTTTATGATGCAAAGTGATGTCTAATCACTGAGCGGTCCGCAGGCAACATCTGTAGAACGACACTAGCCTCCCTCTCTTCCCCCTCTGTCCGTCTACTTAACTGTCTATCTGGCTACACGTCTATCTATCTATCTATCTATTTATCTATCTATCTATCTATTGAAAGTGTAGTGGTTTAGTTCTCAAAACCCACACCTTGGCCCTAGTTCTGATTCTGCCAATACACAGTAAACTCCATTATTTTATACTTTGGCTATTCAAAAATAGCAGATCTGCAAGCTCATAGCGAGTGCCGCGATACGAGCTTGTATATCTGCTATTTAAGAGAAATCCTGAAAATGTGTGCAAATCTGAATATATGTATTTTTTTCAAGCAAACATCTTTAACTCAAATCTTTCCTTCTGGGGGGGGGGTCCCTGGAACAAAATAATTTGAAATGGGGGGGGGGGGGGGGGGGGGGGGGGGATAGGGGTCTGCGGCTAATACATATAATTTTGGGTGGACCTTGACATGAAAACCTATCCATCTATCCTTCCATCTATCTATCGATCAATCGATCGTGTGGTAGTGGTTTAGTCCTCAAGTCCTCAAAACCCACACCTTTTCTGCCCTCAGTTCAGATTCTACCAATGCACAGTAAACTCCATTTGGTACAAATCTAACCAAATGTTGGGAGTTACAAATTGATAAATTAACACTTTGGGCCAGATGGTCTTCTTCTACATGTCTCTACGGTTGTAGGTTGCAATCAATGAGTTCATCATCACCCCTTATGGCGGACACGTAGTACAACAATATCACAAAGGAACAAACCAACAAGCAATCCTCAAACAAACAAACAAACAAACAAACACATTCACAAGTTAATGAATGGATGATGGTGACCTGTTGGTGTGTGGAACCATAGATACAGTAATAATAATAATAATAATAATAATAATAATAATAATAATCTTTATTTATAGAGCACCGTTCAGACATAAATGTAGTTCAAAGTGCTGTACATTCAAGTTAAAAACATAAGTTAAACAAAGCAATAAGTTAAAATCTAGTCAAGAGCAAAATTAAAACAGTGAAAATAAACAGTTAAAAGGGGGAAAACAAAAAAAGGAGATCAGTTAATCTCATAGAAGTGGGTTTTTAGCTGCCTCTTAAAGCCATCAACCGAGGTTGCCTGTCTGATATGCAGGGGGAGTAAGTTCCACATCCTTGGTGCATAGCTACCAAAGGCAGCATCACCATGTCTCTTGCCATTTGTCGATAGCTCTGTCAGCAGTCCAGCACCGAGTGACCTGAGGGGGCGGCCTGGGACATACTTCTGCAGGCAATCCGACATATAGGAAGGTACTAGAGACCATTCAAGGCTTTAAAAACAAGTAAAACTAGAAAAAGTGCTCCTCGGAGCACAAGTCTCCGCCAGCAGACTTGTGTTGTGTCCTATCCGTCCTGTCTGTATAAGTGTCCTATCCGTCCTGTCTCTGTAAGTGTCCTATCTCTGTGTAAGTGTCCTATCTGTCCTGTCTGTGTAAGTGTCCTATCCAATTGTTACAGTATCCGCCATTTCTCAGCCATTTCGTGATTGTTCCTGTCTTACCTCACTTTGAAAGAGGCACAGACTCTTTCAAAGTGACACATGTATTTATAGGCCGTTATACGTCACTAGCCAATCAGATCACACTATTTCACCGTATTGTCACGTGTCACGTGAGGCTTGACCAATGTTAGCTTGGCTGACGGAAAGTGAAAACAATGTCTCCTGGCGGAGACAATAAAATCTATCCTAAACTTCATAGAGATCCAGTGCAAGGATGCAAGTACAGGGGTAATGTGGTCCCTTTTCCTGGTGTTGGTTAGGATTCTGGCTGCTGCATTTTGAATGAGTTGCAGCCCCTCAGTAGTTGTCTTAGGCAAGCCTGTGTAAAGTGCGTTACAGTGCGTTGTGTGTATATACGCCATATTGGTCGGGCCTCCTGATGCATATGCCCCATACAGTATGTCTATTGAATACTTTTTTATTGATTGATTGAATACTTTATTAGTCAGAAATGTAAACGACAATAGAAAGACATTTAGGCTAAAAAGGATCACAAAAAAGTCCCTGGGGTCTTGTTTATAAGTATAAAATAATGGTGGTTAGTCTGGTTACACAGATGCGTTTCCGGTTTTAATGGGTTAACAGATGATGAGGAATGGAGGTTGGGAGACAGGAAGGTGTGTGTTTAATGCTATACTTAAAATTTGGGGAGTTGGGCTTACAATTAGGAAATGATGAGTGGGGGTGGTGTGGGTAGTTAAGACTCTGATGAGCCCGTGGGACGTCCTGGAGGCCAATAGGCCACCCAAGAGTTGGTTGGGTTCTGCAGGGGCCCTGGGGCCATTGGTTCTCAAAGTGGGGTCCGGGGACCCATGGGGAGGGGGGGGGGGAGAGTGTACCAGGGGGTCCCCAGCTAAATTAGTTACTAAATTAGCGTCGCCATTATTTTAACCACTTTAACCATATGTTATGGCTATTCAAAAATAGCAGATATACAAGCTCATTGCGCGGCACAGAGTGGGCTTGTAGATCTGCTATTTTTGAAAAATCGTGAACATTTGGGCAATATCTTTGAATATAGATATATTTTTAAAGCGAACATGTTTAACTCCGATTTTTGCTTCTTGGGGGTCACTGTCACCCCTGTCACGTAATATGAGTTGGGGGTCCGCAGCCAAATATGTATCATTTTGGGGGTCCTTCACTCACATGAGAAAAAAGTTTGAGAACCACTGCCCTAGTCGGCCGCAGGTCTCATCAGCACACTGCTGAGAGAGTGTGAGACACACACACACACACACACACACACACACACACACACACACACACACACACACACACACACACACACACACACACACACACACACACACACACACACACACACACACACACACACACACACACACACACTTTCCCAGCTGCCATGTGCTCAGTGGCAGCTTTGTTGATTGGTTCTTTCATTCCTATTAGAGCTGAAATGAGGGCCTGCATAAAGACATGGACATGGTGTATACACTCATTATTGCTGGTCATGAACACCCATTAACACCACTTTTATCATCACTACAACTCTCATAGTTTAACCCCCCCGATCCAGACACTTCATTCAGCTTATTATAATGTGATTATCATTTACACACACACACACACACACACACACACACACACACACACACACACACACACACACACACACACACACAATGAGAGGGTAACAGCTGTCACGTACTCTTTTCTAAAGCTTCCCTTTTTCGCATGCATAAACACAAGCACGTGTACACATACACACAGACACAACCAAAGATTTTTGTTCCAATATGTGTTATCGGTTTCTCGACACAATGTCTTCACTGGGCACACAAAGTACTATTTAATGTGCATGGTATAGATTTCCTTCCCTTGTTTTGTCGCCTGTGTAATTAGCATGCACATTATATACACATACGTACGGTAGCCTATACACATACGCATGCACATACATTTACTGTTAATCTCATGTTAGAATACATTTTGTTCCCATAGTTGTAGCTTACATACTGCAACTATCCATTATTTTTTATTTTCTGTCGATTACTTTTTGATGAATCGAATAATAATCTTTTTTTTGGATAATTTGTTCGCAAGAAGGAATTGCTAGCATGTATAGAACAAAGTAAACGTCACATTAAATACCTCCTCTAGGATGTTCCATGGGGGGCGGGGGGGTACTATTTGTAACTCTGACAGTGTACAAATGAAAAGAAATGGGCCCATACCCATACAGGTCCATTTCGTTTCATTTGTACACTGTCAGAGTCAAATGAACACATAGGATTTTACTGTGCGTCTACATACCAACATATACTTGCTGCGTGTGAAAAGGCTGTGTGCTTCTCTTCAGGTCAGCCAGTATACCTTCGCCATGTGCAGCTACAGAGAGAAGAAGGCGGAGCCTGTGGAACTCCTCCAATTGGATGGATACACTGTGGACTATACCGACCCTCAGCCAGGTAACATCTGACCAATGGTGTAAAGTAACCAAGTACATTTACCTAAGTACTGTATATTTACCTAAGTACTGTACTTAAGTACAATTTTGAGATATTTTTTACTTTAGTGGAGTATTTCCATTTTTTTTTACTTCTACTCCACTACATCTCAGAGGACACTATTGTACTTTTACTCCACTACAATCATTTGAAAACTTGAGTTACTAGTTACTTTTTAGATTTAGATTTTTATTACTAAACATGCATTAACCACTTAAGCTATCTATATATTTCGGCTATTTGAAAATAGCAGATCTAATGGCAGATCTACCATCTACGAGCTTGTAGATCTGCTATTTTCAAAAGATTTTTATACATTTTGAAAACTTGAAATGGGACATTCTGCATAATGGGAGTGACGCATTACGGAGTGAAAATGACAGAGCAGCAATAACTGACGCCCATCTGTGAGAATGTGTTGATGTATCGTGACCCTCTCCACACCGCAGGTCTGGATGGCGGTCGGACGTTCTTCAACGCTGTGAAGGAGGGAGACACTGTGATCTTTGCCAGCGATGATGAGCAGGACCGCATCCTTTGGGTCCAGGCCATGTACCGGGCCACCGGCCAGTCTCACAAACCCATCCCCCCAACCCAGGTCCAGAAGCTGAACTCTAGAGGCGGCACGGGGGCCGTGCAGCTCGACGCACCCATCTCCCAGTTCTGTATGTGTTCAACCCCTTTTCACATTACAGCTTATAGGAAGCTCCAACTGACTTCAGTGATTTGAGTCCGACTCATACGAATGTGATGTATTCACAGAAGTTCACCCATTCGATCAGTTGACTCATCTCATTCTCTGGGGAGAATGTTTACACCTACTTTTCTAATTCTACGACATGGGAAATGCTGAAGTAGCTTGATTGATTGAGTTGCGTTATTTTAGTACCTTCTGACAGACTTCATATGAATGTGTTATAAAGGGTCCACACAAACCACAACTCTGTTAGGTTAGTCAAAAAAAAAACGAAAAAAACATCGACTCTCTAGACTGAAACTGTAAAAAAAAGAAGCTTTTAATTATTGCAGATTTTCACTTCTATAATATTTCATCTATATATATATAAGAAAGCATTTCTTTCGTCCATATCTTGCTTAGTTTTTTCCATTCTCTTTTTTGGTTCCTTACCCTGGGGCTACATCGGAGCGTGCGTGTGTGATGCATGTGCAGCACATAAAAATGTTCCTGCTGCTACACAAGGCTGCGCAAGTCTATAAAAGAAATGTTCTCGGGAAAGCAGCTATTCGTTATTCTTGCTGAGATAATAATAGCATAGCCTGCAGTTAATGGCTGGTAATGTGAAATGAATGAAGTTCTAAGTATCTCATCTTAATGGCCTGTAATGGGGTGAATGGCCTCTAGTTTAGCAATTGTACAGTGTATACTGAAAGCCTGATTCTTTTTTATTAATTTCCTTTTTATGTTGAAATAGCCCAACCAAGTATGTATAACTTTGTTGGCCATTTGTGTACACCGGTAAGTGCATAAAAGTATAGCTTCTATGCTCACAGGGGTGTACATGTAGCTTGGATGAGTGACTGTATCTTTCAAGATGTGTGGTGCACACAACATATTTTACGTCTGCAGTAAACTCACTTTTCACAGTGTAGCCCTGGGGTCACTGTAGTTTTTCTCATGCTACCTGTCAGATCACTTACCATGTTTCCTCCTTCTCCAGTCTCTATGTTCCGTTGCCACTTCTTTCCCCGTGTCCACACTGAGCTGCTCACGTACAGGTGTTGAGCTCTTACCGTCTCCCTCTCCCTCGCTCTCTATTTGCCTTCCTCTCTCTCTCCCTCACTCTCTATCTCTCTCTCTCCCTCCCTCGCTATTTATCTCTGTGTGTGTCTCTCTCTCTCTCCCTCCCTCCCTATCTCTCTCTCTTTACACCTGATTTTGCTTCTGTGCTTTATGTCACTGTTGTTGAAAAGCTGAAGTGTTGAAGTGTGCAGTGGCTGCTCTGTGTCTTTATGTGTCTCTGTACTTCTTCCTTCTCCGCTTCCTCTTCTTCTTCACTCCCCCACCCCACTCTGCTATCTTGTAGCTGGACTGAAGGGTAAGTGCTTTCCTCCCCTTTCTTTCTTTCTCTCTTTCTCTCTGTCTTTCTTTCTTTCTTTCTTTGCCACGCTACGTTTGCCTCTTTTCATATATCATCTTAAATCCTCCTCTACCCTTAAGGAGTGTCACGCTCCTCCACACTTTGTAGTTTTAGGAAGCATGCTAACCTGACTTGGTCTTCGTTGGTTCAAACTGGCTTCTGTTTGCATATTTGCCACCTGTCCACCAGAGATGTTGTGTCACAGGACAGCTCTGCCCCTGTTTTGGGGGATTTTAGAATAGTTTTACTGCATTTTACCAGTGTGTGTCTATTATTGGGAGAAACTATATGGATGATCGGACCAAAACACCCATGAAATAATTCACAACAGAAAACACACACAGATAGACCCACTCATGTCCGTCACACACACACACACACACACACACACACACACACACACACACACACACACACACACACACACACAGACACAGACACAGACACACACACACACAGTCACACACATACATACACCTACAGCTAAACACAGATTCAAATACACAAACTCAAATATACATAAGGGAATGTCTTAAATAAATAAATACTTTTGTATTTGCCAGTGGCAGTAGGCAGTGTGCATCCAGCACGTCTGTAAGTGAATTATTTTGAACAAGCTGTTTTTGACACAACCACTGGAGTCCCACTGGGTCTCAGCAGCTGGTAATTACCAAGTTAAAAGTGCCGTGCCATGAATAATACAGTGTGATAGCTGCACAATTATTTTGGGAAGCAATCAGACAAAAATGTTACCAAATAACTACTTTGCAGTTCACACCTGGATTGGTGCAATGCATAATATAACATGACAAATAAGACCCCCAAAACCAAATAGAGTACCTTAAATCATAGCGAAACAAAAAGAAACAGTAGAGCTTTTTTCTTCTTTTTTTTGCCGACCAATGACAGTTACTGAGTGCAATGCTCACTGTGCAGCATGTCCAATGTGTTAATATTAACGGTCAGTAATTATTAGCTAGTCTGGGTCATAACTTAAACATCATATTTTCAATATTTTCCATTTCCATTCGAGAGGGTTTCATTTACTTCTTTATTACTTGGTTTTTCGTTGCTTGCTTTAATGGCAAATTATGTTGGCAAATACGCACCTAGAGTAATATTAAATTCTAATGATGAGGTAAGTGTTGTGACACCACTTCCTGGTCCGTGTCTCTGCTTTGCAGAAAGGCCGACACTCTGACAATAACCTCTAACTGTTAAAGGTTATTGTCTGCACCAGATGTGTGACTGTGGTGTTAGAGTCTGACACCACAGTCACACATCTGGTGTAGTACAACACTTGTTCACCACCTGCCCCACTTCTATCTCCTGCTGTCTTTCTTCACTATATGAAAGTCTCCACATGTATCCATGCTGCTCTTGTCGTGTGTATGAAAGGACATCGTTGTCGTTCACTACAGCTACTAGTTCACAAGAATGTTACGTACATCCATTTTTTGTGCTGGTGCAGGACAAAGTTACAAGATCAAAAGGAAATGTCTGCACAACAGCTTGCTGCTCCACAACCTTTAAGGTCCCTACACACCGAGTGCGTGACAAATAGACAACACGTGGCAGTATTTCACATCAAAACTATATTAGTTAAGTGGTTCCCAACCTTTTATGGATCAGGGCCCACTTAAATCTCACCACCCATCTGACCACTTAACATCATAATCACCTCACCCCCATGGTCATTTACCAATTTACCAATAATGGTCCTCATTCATTTAGTAGTGGAGGGTGCTTATCCAATGTACCTCCCTTTTCAGTAAGAGGTTGTGGATGTTCCCTCCTCTACGGGTGAAGTATACTATCACTATAGCACAACACACCTTATAACTCTAACTCTAAATAAAATGCACCGTACCTTAAATTAGACACTTAAAGACTTAAAGTTTGTTGTGTTTACTGCTTACTATAAGTACAAATTAAAATGAAATCATATGGTTGATTAATGCATACAAATTGCTTTACCTGCATTTAAGTGAAAGCAAACAAAACATAACCTTAAGCTATACAGTTTTGTGTGTGTGTGTGTGTGTGTGTGTGTGTGTGTGTGTGTGTGTGTGTGTGTGTGTGTGTGTGTGTGTGTGTGTGTGTGTGTGTGTGTGTGTGTGTGTGTGTGTGTGTGTGTGTGTGTGTGTGTCCACATTATGTACATGTGTGCAAACTGACGCCCATGTATTTCTGCTACGTGTGTGGACAGCTGTGGTTGTTGCAGCTGTGCTGGCGCTGTACATGTTTGATGGCCAGTCCATCAGAAGAAAAAGACACACAAAAAACAACAAGCTGCATGCTAAATAGCCCCAAATGCTTTGTGACCACCAGCACTGCCCGCTGCCCTCCTGACTTCCCTCTTGCCTCCTGCTCGCGAGCTGGGTTTTGGATCTATAAATGAGTAGCAGCCGTCAATCATTGTCAGGACCTCTCCTTCCATGGCCCAGCCCAGACAGACAGGGGTGACTAATGTCACTGCAAGTTACTGTCCAACCCTCATGCCTCCACTCCCTCTCACTCAAATCAAATGGACCTGACAGGCCACTAGCCACAGACCAAAGGGGCACCGCAATGTCACCTTATAGATTTTGGGGGGTGACTTGGACAGGGGACACCGTTGGCGTGTTTTCTGAGCAGAGAGTCCACTGCGCTTTGTTCCTGTTGACTGACAGCTGGGGTGCCGTCACTCGGTGGTGAAGGGACGTCAGCTGACAAATCCCAGGATTGATTTGCTATATGTGGCATTCTATAGACTAGATCTTATTTCATCATGCCAGATTCATTTTTGACTTTCTATCTAGCAGCAACTATGTACAAGTAAACAACATATCTAGTATCTATCTACGAATAGACAACATATCTAGTATCTAGTACTATATACAACTAAACAACATATCTAGCATCTATGTACAAGTCAACAGTATATCTAGCATCTGTATAAAAGTAAACAACATGTTGTTAGCCTCATAGCATAACTGCCTAACTCATGTTTGTAAGGTTTTCAGGAGAGACAAAACCAAAAAAACACTTTTTGCAAAAGTCACATCATGTTTATTTGCCTTTATTTATATCAGCCTAACTCTACTTTCCTAACACTGCTAATTCATCCTGCCTTATTGCCAATGTTCTCAGCCTATTACAATGCTTGTTACAAAAAAATCACTTTCTGCCTAAGTCAAAAAGTTAACTTAAAAGCACTTTCTGCCTAATTAATTTCTGGTATGTAACAAGCATTCTGATTGGTTTAGGACAGAGGCAATAAGGCACAATGATGCAGCAATGTTAGGAGAGTAGGAGCTAGGCAAAAATGTCAATTTCACCAAAAAGTGAGTTTGGCAATTATGCTATATGAGGCTAACGATATCTACCATCTATATCAAGTGAACAACAGGCCCCAGCGTGCTGCTTGCTCATTCTATCCACTGTTTGAAATTAGTTTCCCCAGACCTTCATTTGGAGGGCAGCGAGACCACGCAAGACTACAACCAGAGAGACAAAAACTAGCACCCTGATGTCAGGATTAGGCCTATTGCCTTAGCTTTGCCTGCTAACTGGGAAAGCAAGAGAAAAGTTGTTGGGAAATTTTATTCAAAGCCTCAAATTATGGGGACAAAGAAGATTAGCCAGAGTGCCCCCCACAGCAGGACCCCGTCCCAGGCTTGCAATGGGATGTTCTGGGCAGTGATTAATTAGGGCCACTGCAGGGGTCCCACGGCCACAGGCTCTTTGGTGGGACGGAGTGTGTAGAGTAGGATACCTCTATTGGAAAGAGAATTAAGGGATGGTGTTATGGGTTTAGGCCAGGGGTTCTCCATTTTATTTAAACCACGACCCCATGTTATGAGGGATATTTTTTGGCGACTCCATCAATCTTTTTTTTGTGTTTTTTTTTGTTTCTTGATTAAAAAGAAAACGGCATCTTCCCGCGACCCCACTTTGGTGTGGGTTGGGTTAGCACACATGGCTGTAGGAAATTTTATTTCAGTCAGTCGGATCAACCCTTGTCATAAGCCTTTTTGCACCAGTGGTCCACTGGCTTTCCTTTTCTTTTAGGTAAGGTTCTGCATGAACAGAATGTCAACATAACTCACATCTACCTGAGCCCTCACATGTGATAACTAACCAGTAGTACTAACCTTTAGACCTCTACTCACCTCCTGAGAGCTGCCTGTGAGACTTACACCCCCGCACCCTTTTTTACCTTTATGCCCTGAGAGACTTATTCAATCAAAACTGACAACTTTAATTTAGGTTATATTCGAGCAAACTGTCAGCAGGAAAATCCTTTTCAGCCCCATTCAACTCTTAAGTCCTGTTGATCAATCCTAAATGTAAATCAATATGCATTCATGCTAAACTAGTCTGATGAGATGGCGAATGTTTTGATTGAATATTATTTCCCTAATGTGTTAAATAAGGATCTCATTCCTCGGACTACTTCTTACTGTCATTCTCTCTCTCTGTCTCTCTGTCTCTCTGTCTCTCTCTATCTCTCTCTCTCTCGCTCTCGCTCTCTCTCCTGGACTGCTCCGGGGGTGGTGGCGTCCACAGACGCTGACCGGGCTCAGAAGCATGGCATGGACGAGTTCATTTCAGCGAACCCCTGTAACTTTGACCACTGCTCTCTATTTGAGCTGGTGCAGCGCCTCACTTTGGACCATAGGCTGAATGACTCCTACTCCTGTCTGGTGAGGAAACCCTGAAACCTAGAACCACTGATCAAGAACAACTTGCAGTTGGCTCTGAAGGTCTGCGTTGAAAAGATACAATAAATAATAAAGTGTGTGTGTGTGTGTGTGTGTGTGTGTGTGTGTGTGTGTGTGTGTGTGTGTGTGTGTGTGTGTGTGTGTGTGTGTGTGTGTGTGTGTGTGTGTGTGTGTGTGTGTGTGTGTGTGTGTGTGTGTGTGTGTGTGTGTGTGTGTGTGTGTGTGTGTTTTCCAGGGCTGGTTCAGTCCAGGTCAAGTGTTTGTCATGGACGAGTACTGTGCTCGTAACGGGGTGAGAGGCTGCCACAGACATCTCTGTTACCTCAGCGATCTCCTGGAGCGAGCGGAGAACGGGGCCATGATCGACCCCACTCTGCTACACTACAGCTTCGCCTTCTGTGCCTCACATGTACACGGAAACAGGTAGGCAGGACGCAAACACAGCTACGGCTAAAGTTTTATCTCCCTGCTGGTACTGCTATCTCAGCACAGCTAGCTTTGTCGCCTGCAATTAGAACAGGTTTCACTGTATAGAATTTAATAAACCGTTTTGGTTTTGTTTGATATGACTCTTCACAACCTCACCATTAATTTTGCACTTTTAAGAACTTGATTTCAAACACATTTTCTGTTACCCATGAACTTCTGTCTTTATGTTTTGTCGATTTAAGTGTCATTCTCATTTGGTACTATTTATGTTATTTGGTGCATTTTCTTTTAATCCATTCTTCGTTGTTACTTTGCTACATCGTTTGCATGCTCAATCTTCTTGGTTCTCTTTGTCTCTTTTTTCCCTTTACCTTGTTTTGGGTTCATGTAATCCCCCCCTGCCTCATTCCCATGAACCACACTCTTCCATAATACCAAAACTAGAGAGCGAGTGTCTGAGTTGCTAAGCTGGCCTGTATCTCAGGCCGAACTCGAAAGAGCTCTTTATCCCTCTGTCCCTGATCCCCCTACTACCCCTACTGCTAAGAACCAACACAAAATCATTGAGTTCATGAAGAAAAAGGACGTCAGGTCCCAGAATTCCTCTGGAAGCAGAAGGTAAGTACTTCAGTAATCTATGGAGTTAATTCCAATGGGGGAATGGGAACATACACAGAACTATGAAAAAATGCAGACATATTTTGACTGGTGTAGGTCTTAAGATGTTTACTTTGTCATGCAGTATTATCATCTCAGTCACCTGAGATCAAGAGAAAGTCCCTTGACCTTTTTAGTTGACTTTTGAAGGGGGGCATTGAGTATTACATAGCAGCCATTTCCTGAACTCTGTATCCACTTGGTTCACAAGGCTCTACAGCATTTGCCCGCATTATGATTTGACATGATGATATGCACATTGTGGACTTGTAGATCAGCAAGGTTTAAGTATAAATCAGGCTTCACAGTTCGCATCACAGTTGGCCGTCTCTGTTGAGTGAGCCGTAAGCAGTGGTGGACAGTAACAAAGTACATTTGCTTTACTGTGCTTTTTCTGAGTATACTTGACTTGAGTATTTAAATGTTTTACTCATGACTATTAATTAATTAAAAAACAAAAACAAAAAATAATTAAAAAATATATTGTACTTTTTCACTTAAGTTCTGGAAAATCATTGAATTATTTTGGAAAATGTTCTATTTTAATACAGAAATGTATTGATAATATAAAAAAGAAAATGTACTTTGTAATTTGTACTTTTGAATACATGTTTCAAACATGTTTGAGGTCATTTTAATGTCTACTCTGATTTTTGTGAGCACCCCAGTTTTTAAGTTGCTTGATTCAGTATTTAGATATTTAATATTAATTTTATCAGAAAATATTCCATTTCCCCCCAAAATTATAAAAATCACACCTGTGTGAAGGTAGCGGCGCCTTTGGTACATTTTGTCATAGATATGTGTTTCAATATTAATATCTAATATATAATATCAATATTAGTTTATACCCCAGTTAATAAGAATACAGAGGACGAACATAAGGATGGACATACACCTGGACATAGACACGGACATACGTACACACAGAGAAATACTAGAGAAACAATATTAAATCTCTGTAAAAAAAATTCAAGGCTTCCAGTGGCACTAAATAGTGCCATTGGAAGCGAATCACCAAATGCATTCCAAGGTAAGTGGCAAAAACTGATCAATGATCATGGGTCGATTAACCGTGTCAAATTCTGGATCGAGGATGTATGTCCTTTGCTTTTGTAGACACTGATTATGTCTATGTCTGTTGAGACCATCATGGTGATTTGCATCGTGTCACTCGTGAAATCTGTGTGATGTTTTAGTGTTGCTGTTCTGTAGTAAGTGGTTAATCCCTTGCCATGTCCAATACTGTTTAGATGGAGTGAAAACCCATCAATCTGCAGAGATGGGACATAGTTGTTGTGTGTGAGCCATGTTTCACTGAGGCATATAATGTCAGCATAAGCCAGAACAGGGTCTGCTTTAATTTCTTCCAATTTCGGTACTAGGGAATGGCAGTTGAGAGCTGCCACCTTCACAGCCCACTCATGTGTCTTTTCCCATTCTGTAGGGTTTTGATGTTAATGGACACACTCTCCATCCTCTTCAGTTCCTGCATGGCATTTTTATCTGCACGGAGCTTTTCTTTTGGTAGATGGTTGATGATGTAGAGTTGTTCTAAGGAAGGGACTCTGCTCAGCATGACATATCCCATGGCTGGCTGGAATATTGTTGTTAAGTCCATAGCTGCTGTTTGGGGTTTGGAAATTTCTTGTCCTTGGAACTTGTGGCATGTTGCCGCATAGCAAAGTACTAGTGGGAATTGATAGACTGTTGCAGAGCTCGACGCATGGGTTTGCTTCTTTGACAGGCTGTATGTGAATTGAACTCGTTCCACTGGTGTACAACCAGAGTACTTGAATTGGAGTGCAGGTTGTGTTTTACGTTTGTTTTCCCCTTGATATTCTTCATCAAATCTAACCATCAGTTTGATGACCTTTTCATGTTGGTCTTTGATCACCTCGGCAAGGGTTCCTCTTGAGCCATTGTGGATTGTGGATAACTACCATCATAGTGATGTCATGAATAGTAACATAGTGATGTCATGAATAGTGACCAATCAGAACGTTGACGGACCTGACCAATCAGAACGTTGACGGACCTGACCAATCAGAACCTTGGCGAGCCTGACCAATCAGAACGTTGACGGACCTGACCAATCAGAACCTTGGCGAGCCTGACCAATCAGAACGTTGACGCAAAAGCCAGGTATAGAGGGCTAATATCCGCTCTATACCTAAAGGTATAGAGCGGCTAGCGCCGCTAAAAAATAGATGAGACATTTTTTGAAAAAGACCCGTCCCCCATACGCATTTGAAGGACATTATCAGTCACCAGAACCAAGGACGTGTGTTTTCAATGAGTCTAACATGGTTAAAACATGGAGTTTGAACTTACAATGGGGTTGTATTATAGGAAGGGGGTGTGTCTGATCAAATTCATATCAAATATCAAAATATTGAATCAAGCACCTTAAAAAC
This sequence comes from Gymnoscopelus microlampas, assembly GCF_963454915.1. Lineage (NCBI taxonomy): Eukaryota > Metazoa > Chordata > Actinopteri > Myctophiformes > Myctophidae > Gymnoscopelus > Gymnoscopelus microlampas. The sequence goes on from NC_139944.1 coordinate 28,533,761, forward strand.
TGTCTGGGGTGCTCACAAAAGCCTGAGGAGACGTTAAATTGACCCCAAACATGTTTGAAAGTGAATTGTTAAAAGCAAGTACTCAAGTACTTAAACTCAGTCAAGTCCAAATTTGACAGAGCAATGTTCAGTTGTTTTTGAGTAATATTTGACCAGGAGTATCTATATACTTTGACTCAAGTACTGGGGTTGAGTATACTTTGTCCACCACTGGCTGTAAGAAAGATAAACGAGGGCCACTCCAGTGCCGAGGGCAAGGGTCAGGGCGGGCTGTCTGTCAGTGTGTCCTGCTTTGACATCTACACACCCCAGACCCTCTTACGTCTATATGTCCGTTCCTCCATCCATTCATCCATCCATCCATCCATCCATCCATCCATCCATCCATCCATCCATCCTTCCCTCCATCTCCCCATCCTCCATCGGTCTGACAGACATTGATGGGGCTGACTGAGGACTGAGGCCTGTTCTGATCAGCATGGACAGATGGACAACACTAGCTTCAAGACAGAGAGAAAAAGAGGGATAGAGAGAGTTGGGGGGGCGGGGGGCAGAGAAGGAAGGAAGTGGATGGAATGGGGGTAGAGGTAGAATGATGAATACAAATAATGGAGTGATGCAGATCAGGGCTGAAATTGAAATAGGAATGCATAGAAGAAAGACACACTTCCATACCTAATAATAATAATAATAATAATAATAAACATATTCAGGCATATATGTCCACATGTCATGACGGTAAAGGAGAGGGGGACCATGCCAGTCCAGCCACTGTGTGTGCCTGGAGGTCAAGGCATGACAGGATGACAGGTCGTCATATGCGACGGCCCAGTGTCTCTCCTGCCAGTCCCACTGTGTGTCCCCCTGTGCCTCTTCCACGTCAGACCACACCAGACACCCCCCTCCACCACCACCACCAACTCCGCTCCCATCGCTGCCCATACACACATATACACCATGCCCCCCCCCTCCCCCACCTCCTAATAGCCTGCTGGGCCTGAAGCCACGAGTGATGTGGACTGTTGTAAGTTGGAGCCAGTAGCCTGGGAGGAAATGGAGAGTAAATAATATTTACTCCCCATTTTCTCCCAGGCAACTTAATTCTGATGAAGTGTCAGGACTTGACTTCTGTCCAGCTCGCAGTGGAATCAGGGGTTGTGTTGTAAATTTAGTTGAAGAAATTATGGCTAGCAGCAGGAGAGCTGTAAGGGAGGGATTTCCCCGGAACATGCCAGAGATACCAGGCGAAGCTCGCTGATGACAAGAAACCCCACATGTGTTTTACTTGAATGCATGCTTTTCAGTCCAAAATGGCAGTGATTTTGCTATATATGCCTCACACTAACCTAACGTTTGTCGGGACATGCTTCGGAGTTTAAAAAAAAAGTACGCCCGCTGTGGGATTTAAACGCATGATCTTGGGAATATGGACCTAATGTCTTCTTAAAACAGTGAGCTACCGAGGTCACTGTTCCATCATGGTTTTGGATGTTATTTGAACCTGGCCCGCCCCCCTGCTAGAAAGCCAATCAGAGGCAGGTAGATCAATTATGAACGTCTCCTAGCTGCCTCTGTGGGTGCATGCTCCTCGCCAGTGACGGGACGTCGATGCTGTCGGGCAGAAACCTTGTATCTCCGTATTTAAACCGTATATGCTTTTTCGCGATGCGACACATGAGCTTGCAGATCTGCTTTATGATTTCCTCAAACATTTTAAGGTGAAAGTCTATCTGTGGGTTTTATAAATATTGAACCAAAGAAACGTATTGGCAAGATCTTGGGAGGACTGAACAAAACTACATTGGATCCATTGGAACAGCTTATTTCTTTTAATTTTCTGAAAAGTAATTGTTTGGGACATACAAGGTTTCCACCCGATAGTGACGAAATTGTCGACACGGAACAGAGCATGTCTGCGGACAAGGCCCCGCAGGACTTAATTAGTGTGAAGTCTTCTTCTCATCTGATTTTGTCACGTCGTCAGAGGGAACAGTAATTTCTTGTTTCAGTCTTGTATAATTCTGTTTTCACGCACACACACACACGCACGCACGCACGCACGCATGCACGCACACACACACCATTGTGTCATGCTTTTTCTCTCTCAGACACAATTACTTTGATAAATACTGTACATAGTAGCCGATTGTATTTTATCATTAGAAACAGCTGTGTGTGTGTGTGTGTGTGCGTGTGTGTGTGAGTGTGCAAAAGGCTGGTCTCCTTATTGTTTGTGACATGGCTGGGGTCTGGGTAGACTGTGAGCAGAGTGCATGTGACAGAAGAGGCGCTGTACTGGTGGTCATGACGGGGGGGCTTGAGAAGCAAAAGACATGACACTCTATCTTTCACACACACACGCACGCGCGCGCGCGCGCGCACACACACACACACACACACACACACACACACACACACACACACACACACACACACACACACACACACACACACACACAAAATATGTTATTAGTGAAATACAGTGAGCAAGTGGGGGGAGCTACCCCCACCTCACACCCTGTGTGTGTGTGTGTGTGTGTGTGTGTGTGTGTGTGTGTGTGTGCGTGTGCGTGTGCACCATTATGAGAAGAGGGATACCAATTTGCTCAGTGTCAACACTCATGGCAGACAGACTCCTCCAGTTTGTACAGATATTGTGTCAGTGTTCTCTCATAGCCACCTGTATGTTTTGGCCATACAGCAGATGGTCTTGCTGTATGATAACTATTGTCAAGACAGCAGAAGTTATTGCCTTGTTGTGGTAGCTTAAACCTTGCCAGTAGTTAAGCATTAGCATATTTTTAAATGAAAAAAAGATACATTTCTCACAGTGTCATCAGATTTATTATTCTTATAACATATAGTGTAGGTCAGTGGTTTGATGTATTAAGCTTTGGCTGAGAACAGAGTACAAGGCATTACAGTAATCTAAGCGAGAATACACCAGAGTATTCGCGACAGTCTTAAGATTTCCTGTTAAATTGTATCTTATAGATGTTTCTTATGTGCATGAAGCAGGTTTGGCCTGTTGTCTTTCAGACCCGATGGCATCGGTACAGTGACGGTGGAGGAGAAGGAACACTTTGAGGAGATCAAAGAGAGGCTGCGAGCTCTTCTGGAGAATCAGATCACACACTTCAGGTAGGAACTGCAAGCAGTGTTATCCAACCTGGGGTCCGGGGTCCCTTCGGGTGGTGGGGGGTACAACTCAGGCCATGTTTGTTTGGAGTTAGTCCAAAATGATTTACGAATTGTTTTACAAAATCTTAAGTTGCTTTCATCCACTGTCTGCCTGTACTGTACTGTACTGTTCTGCAATGTGATATCAGTCCAACTTGTCATAATATAAAACATTATTGTAATTTATTTTCCAAAAGTAAAATAAATGCCAATTTACAAGCTCCCAACGTGTCTCGATATGATGCGTTTTGAGCTTGTAGATTGGCTATTTTTGCTATTCATTGTATGAGAATAATACAAGGGCTAAAGTGGTTACGTTCATTCTGAAAAACACAAATGTGTGCATGTGTTGGGGGTCTCAGCTTTGGTCAGATGTAGGAAGTGGGGCTCCACTCAGTATTTTATCAGGCGTATAATAAACCATATAGACCAGTGTTTCCCAAACACTGGGTTGGGACCCATTTGTGGGCCGCAGACCCATTTTTGTGGGTCACAAGAAAATAACCGACACTGTTATCATTTTATTATTATTTCAAAACATTAAAACATAATAACATTTCAAATTCATACATACAAAAATGTAAGAAATTCCATGACATGTGAAAATAGCAGATCTACAAGCTCACAACTTGTCGCATTGTGACACGTTGTGAGCTTGAAGATCGACTATTTTCTCTAGTTTGGGTCACAAGGAGATTCTGTCAAATGATTAAAGAAAGTTCTGTGATTTGCTGTGATCGGGATGGTGTGACCTCGAATTACTTAGTCAGTGTATTTAAAATGCATGCTTTTATGTTTGCCATACTTGCCTTCACAGATACTGCTTTCCGTTTGGTCGGCCTGAAGGAGCACTGAAAGCAACTCTGTCCCTCCTCGAAAGGGTATGTTCTAACTATCTGTCTATCTATCTATATACTATCCATCTGTCTGTCGGTCTGTCTGTCTGTCTGTCTGTCTGTCTGTCTAATCTATCTGCGTATCTTTCAATTTCTCAGTAGAAGAGCAATGAGACCAACTACAACCACTGCGGTTGTTTTAGTTGTACTCAATCAAACTTTATTAAGGTGGTCCATAGCACATAAAAAAAATAAAAAAAACATACAATACTGACATACTCTTGGTTCAAATAATGTTTTATTCACTAAACAAAGCTGTGGATTGCATCTTTATCGAGATTTTTCAAGTTGGCACTGATCCACAATACCACTGCTGTAAAAGAGTTATGTTTACAGAGAAAATGGAAAGCCTTATTCTTGTCATTTTGTGTTTGAAGGTTCTGATGAAAGACATAGTGACCCCAGTTCCTCAGGAAGAAGTGAAAGCTATGATCCGTAGATGCCTGGAGCAGGCTGCACTGGTGAACTACCAGCGTCTGTCTGAATACGCCAAGTTAGAAGGTAGGTCATCATCACTGTCTTGACTAAACGTGGACAGTAGGTAAATTCTGTTGTGGATGACGCAACAATTGTGTGACAAAGTGTAATGATCACATCCACATGTGAGAATTCAGAGTTTCTGCACAGAAGGGCAGCATTGTCAGTTGAAAAGATACAGTTTCCTAGTGATTGTGGAATAAAGTATGTATTGATTGCTATTTATTTCAGGAAGGCAGGGGAAAGATCAGGAATATATATTTTGTTTTATTTTCTTGCTGTCGTCCCCAGGTGAAGCAATGAGTAAGGTGGGGTCAGGGTAATAATTTCATTGTTTTAGGGGCAAGGCCACTTGGCCTTTGGTGCAGTCCATTTTTTGAGGGCACAAAGGCCAAATGCCAGGGCAGCAATGCCATAAAATAAAACAATTTCATTTTAAATGCATAGTATAGCTATCAGCAAAATAAATAAAGAATTTTAGAATTCAGACACTGGTGTCTAAAATCCATTGACAGGAAAAAAGCTAAGGAGAAAATCGTGAAATCAGCTGGCACACAGCCAGGGCGGGCATCAATGCCACTGTGGCCACTGTGGCCTCCATGAAATTCCTGCCCTGGGTAATACTAAGACATTTTGGTTGTTATTGTACAGTAGTTGCTTTTTTCCCTTGTTTCTTTCTCTTTTCATTTTTTTTGTATTCAAAGAGAAGAAATAAAAACCACAGTTGAAGATGTGATTGGAATTAGTCAGTGTAGAGGGCCCTCCTCTAGAGACATTGTATGCCTCACAGTCTCAGTGAAGAGATGAATGGAACAGGGACAGAGATTCGGGAAAACATTTGAAATCCTGACCCCAGGATATTATTCGCTCCCTAAAGCCCCAGTGGTGGCCTATCGTGTATTTTAATGCTGCTTGTATGCTACTTGTAAACCGTACTGTTATCATTGTTGTTTTTTTTATCAGAAAAAAGTAAAGAAAACAAATAAGATACATTTTTGGTGCTTCTTACATTTCGGTGGGTGCTCCTAACATTTTGAGTTTGTTTGGAGTGGTGCTTTGTTTACCATCTCTCTAACCCTACTGTTTTCTCCACAGCTGCTGAAAAGGTCCCTCTTTTGAGGCTTGTTATCAGATTTCAAATTATTTTTTTTTGCCACTGATATCTCTTGTCTCAAAATGACGATTGCAGTGTTTGATGTACGTCCAACAACCTGTTTACTTAGCAATGTTTACAGTAAGTAAAAATGCATTCAATTCCCCACAATCCTTTTTATGCTGATCTCGTCCACCATGCCTCAGCTTCTTCCAGCCTGAGTCCTGATCTGTTTCTCTGTCTTCAACTATGGCCTGCCTAGTAGTTGGGGTGACCCTTTTCTTCTCCTGTCCTATCTCTGCTTTCCTCTCCCCCTCTCTGTTCCCTTGTTCTCAGACAATCTTCATCTTCCTCTCACTGCCTCCCCTCTGTATTCCTTGTCTATTGGCTTTACTGGCATTCTCAGTTAGTTTGGAAACGGGGTTGGCCAATACACAAGGAATGATGGGATTGCCCCTCATGGCAATTCAGCGTTTCTATCTGTTGCATGGGTTTTCTTTAGTAGGCATCATAGACATTGTGTATTACTGGGAGACTGTTGTATCTCTTACACCAACATGTCACAAATGGGGCATATAAAATGTGTGCCTCAAAGATTCAATAGCATTGTACACTACATTTAAAGACAATTACCGTGTGTAATTAGTAACTACACTTCCAGCTTAAGCGGTCAATTCTACCTGATGCCTGTAAAGAAATACCATCACCACACTGAAGACGCTAAGGAAAACTAACCTTTAGTGTCTCAGTTGGGATCGTAAATTCTCCCCAAATTATTTTCCTCATGTTAGTTTGTTCCTCAACCGTGGGTTAACTAAGAGGTTTCAGACTTTTCCCCATCTCTCATACAAATAGAGGGACCATCCATTCTCTCTCCCCTCTCCGCCACACAGTAAAATCCTGAGCGCTACAGATGGAACCAAACGGACCTACCTGTAGGGTGTGTTCGGTTGCATTTGCACGCCGTCAGAGTTAAATGACCAGGATTTTACTGGTTGCAGGCACATGGCCTCACAACGGTACAGTCTGTGCTCGTCCTCTCTGACCCCGGCCTCTTGCATGCCCCGGTATCCTCCCTCTCTCTCTGTAGGGAAAAAGAGAGAGATGTATGAGCACCCTGTCTTCTGCTTGGCGTCTCAAGTCATGGATTTAACCATTCGTGAGTACCTTCCTCACCCCACCCCACGCCATCCCGCCCTCTCGCTCCAATGGCCTTTTTTTCTTAGAACTTTCTGCACGATTTGCACTAGAAGCTACCTCATATTTTCCTGTTGCTTACTCTCACCCATGTCTCTTTGTCTTTTGTGTCTTTTCTTCGTTCTTGGAGTCCTTTGGTCTATTTGAATCTGTTGCTTCTGTCTGCGTAAACACTTCCTGGTAAACCGATTGGTTTGATCTATGGGGGAAAAAATGTCCATGTCCTTGTATCTGTCATTTTCTTTTGTGTCCTGCCCTTACAGAAAACAAAAACATATATATATACAGTACAGTATTTCATATGTTTCTAAGTAAAAAATGAAATGTACCCATGTATAATATATAAGTTTTGCTGTGTGGGCATGGCCTCTCTCTGTCTGTCTGTGATTTGAATGCATTTTTACTTTGCTTTTGTGTAAACCCGTTCACTGTTTAAGATCATGGTACATGGTAGAGAGGCACCTCAGCAGTAAAAGGATATCCACACCCTGACTCCAAAAGACATTGTATTGTCTTCTGCAGATGTTTAGCATGAAAAGAAAATCAGGTCTAGTATGGTTTGGCTGAGATGTAGTGACAAAGAGATACTGTATGGGAGCAGCGTGTGGAAACATGTTGTGTCTCTGTGCTGTAAGGGAACTTCAGAAGATTAACTTGTTGAAACTATTTTGACAGCTTTTGCTATGTTTTTTATTTATTTTATACATAAATAAAGAAGATATTTTGTATTACAATCTTGGAGATATTTGACCAAGCATTTCTGGATACATGCTGAGTGACCTGCCTTTAAAGGGTCTCAGCTACCTTCATTTCTTCTCTTCCCTCCTACACGCTGTTGAATTTATTTGTCTTCTTTTATCTTCTTCTCCATTTCTTCTTGAAACCTTTTTTCCGGTCCTCCCCTCTCTCCATCCATGAAATGATTTTGCCCGCTCTGGCGCTCTCTCTCTGTCTCTCTCTCTCTCAGAGGAAAAAAATCAGAAAAAACTTAAGGATCCAGGTGATGTGCTGTTCACATAGTCTCTTGTATTTATGTAACCCATCCCCGACTAGAACATCCCTGAACTTAGCTAAAACCCTAGCATGACCTCTCGCAACCTTCCTGATTCATTTCCTGACAGAACTCAATGTTACTGGAAGTTCAGGAACATTGTGACAGCGTTACGCTTCCCACCCACCATATTGTTTTCCCCTCTATGGCTAGGGAATGGCTGGGGAGGACTCAGCCTGTGATTGGCTTAGACGGGGGGGGCGCTTGTTTTGCTTCACGTGGTAAACAATTCTGTCCACAACGGCTTTTCAACTCAGACTGTGCACTCAGACGGCGCACACATTGGCGCACGTGGCCAAATGCTGCTATCCATGGGCATTTTATAATAGCGGCCTCCTTGGGCCTCAAGCCTGCCTTGTTGAGGTGTTAAAAACAAGCAATCCTCTTCCCCAACTATAGTGGGGAAAACAATATGGCTTCCTACCTACCCTGCAGTTTCCTAGCACTGACACTGGACCAACCCTCATAGTTCTCCCATCAGTTTAACAATGGCCTATTGCTGCAGCAAGAGACCATTGTTAAACTGCTATTTTCATAGCTAAATGAAAATATTCAGCTCAACCAGTTAATGTGCTGTCAGCATAATCACAATGATGCAGTGCATATAAACCTGTATCAAAATTCACCACCTCCCCTGTTTCTGTCTGATACAGAATAAATATATATATATACAGTATATATATATTTTAAATGTGTGTGTATATATACCGTATATACATACACACAGTCAGTCTGTATACTCAGTCTGTATACTGTGTGTGTGTGTGTGTGTGTGTGTGTGTGTGTGTGTGTGTGTGTGTGTGTGTGTGTGTGTGTGTGTGTGTGTGTGTGTGTGTGTGTGTGTGTGTGTGTGTGTGTGTATATGTATATGTGTGTGTGTGTATATATATATATATACACACACACACACACACACACACACACACACACACACACACACACACACACACACACACACACACACACACACACACACACACACACACACACACACACATACATAGGCCTACGTACACACACACACACACACACACACACACACACACACACACACACACACACACACACGCACGTGCGCATTGGAGCACATCTACTTTGCACTTTTCATAAGACGGAATATAATTTTGCCAGAGTGATACAGAGTGAGTGCAGTGCTTTATTGTAGTGGTTCTCAATGTGGGGTCTTGGGACCCCCAGGGGTCCTTAAAAATATTGAGAATCACTAATTTATTGCAACCCTCCTCTCCAGGAGGTTAATTTGACCTGAAAAACACTTTCCTTGTGTGTTACAAATTGTGTTAGAAATGTCACCTGAAAAGTAAGAGGAATCTCGGATGTATTCCTGTACCTACTAGTACTGATATCATTCTAGCTTTGACACATTTTGATGATGAGTCTGAAGTTGAGGATAAAGCACAAGTTATACTTTGTCACACCCCGAAAATTGCCGATCTGCTATTTTCGGCTCACGACATAGGGTATAAATTAAGCTTCACACTGATCGCTATCAGCTCTTTACTGCAGACAGCTACTGTATGCTCTTTCTTTTCACTTTGAAATGAAAGATGGTGGATATATACGTAAGGCTGGTAAGTCTTTCTTGATTAAATCAGTTGAAAATGTACTTTACAAGTCCTGCACCTGTAAAAACAGAAACACCTTGAAGATGCAGCAACGGGAATGTTCTAAGCACTTTGTCAAATAGCATAACATAATGACAAAGGCACAAACCATATAACTTTCTTTGACGTTACTATGTTACAAGGATTTGTATTTGTATTCAAGCTATTTAATTTCTATTAATGTAGTCCAGTAGAGCAATTAATTTGCCTAACTATTCATTCCACACCATACAGTATACACTTGCCATATTGAACTTGCATTACACTTGTCATTTCCCATGGAAATCTTTTTGGGGAGCGCTCGGTTGGTTCGTGCAACATCTTGCATTTGTGCAAGGTTTTAGAACAAACGCATGACTTTTTAAAGCACTCCCTCCGTGTGTCACCTCACCTGCTCCCTCTGCACGCCTCAGCCAATCACAGCGATTGGGGGTGGGACACTTCCTTTGGAATAGCGTACACGAATAATACACGCATTATACTTGGGTGGTTTACTACCCCTAAGAGTGAAGGGGCCAGTATGTGAATAGGGTACTCTGTCAGTGGGCGTGCTTCATGGAGCTGTGGCTCTGAAGTCAGCCAATGCATCTCCTAAGAATCAGGGTTTGATTTGCTGCGGGGGGATCCATGTCTCTGCTTTTGATATGTTTTATCTCTGCTTCTGGCTGGCTGAATACAATGCAAACACGCATTTCCTTTTGGGATTACATTTTTGTTTGATACAGTATTTATGTTTGATACATCACAATTTAAGAATTTAATTAAAAAAACACCTTACTGTCCCTAGTTGAGGCAAATTTGTCAAAATGTATCAAAATATATATATATTTTTAAATTCAAGAATAACGAAAACAGCAGATCTACAAGCTCACAATGCATTGTGACACATTGAGAGCATGCAGATCTGCTATTTTTGTCATACAAAGATGTATATAGGGGGTTAAGAAAATGTCCCCCCCATCCGTTTACATTTTTTTAATTGTAATTACATTTTTAAATCAAACCCTGATGACAACTATGCATGTGTGTATGTGTGTGGGTGCCTGGGTAGGTACTGTATGCATTATAGTGTAGAAAGGACACTACAAGAAATGCTGTTGTGTTTTTAAGTTTTGAATGTACATCAGTGTAGTATGATGGTGTTGACTTCATAGTAAGGAAAGAAAACACTGAACCAATGTTCAGTTGCTCCCTCGCACTTATTTTATTCACACGACCATGTGTGAACACACACACACACACACACACACACACACACACACACACACACACACACACACACACACACTCAATAAATTGAACACACTTGAAGTGATTTAACATTCATTATGCTGTTTCATTTACAGCAGGAGTTTTCAAAGTGAGGCCTGTGGCAGCCCGCAAAAACAATTTGTGCGGTTATGTGATGATTAATGTGGTAATAAAATGTCAGTGCATTTCTCCAAAACAATAGTAATCTACTGGAAATGGAACACAAGGCTTCTCATTGTTTCTCATGGGAAATGTACTTAGTTAAACATATTCTACCAACAGTACAGTCCAGCAACATAATTTACATGACCATTTGCCAAATCATAGTGAATTACATAATAATCAAGTTCTTTGTGGGCAGCTGCCACAAAATAATGCTTAAGTGACTGACATTGTTCAAGAATGTGCTAAATTCTGATACAAGTTTGTCAAACTCCCCAAAACTTTGAGAACCCCTGATTTGCAGTATAGTCACAGATAGCATCATTCTATAAGTGAAGCCCCGTGTTTATTTCTTATCAGCGCAATCAAAATGCAATCTCGCTTCCTACATTGAGCAGGTTGAAATGTGATTGAGCCTGTCTTGATTGCAGCGGTTGCATCTGACTCCGACCGAAGGTAGTTTTTAAATGGCACCCTCATTGGACTGTGACAGTCAAATTGCAATGCAACAGTTAAGGTGTGGATGTGGCTAGCCGGTAGATGAATAATAGGCAGAACTGTGCAACATAATCATCACATTACTGCATGATGAATGTGGAACTTGCCCGTTTGTTTTTGTCTCTTTTAATTTGTATCATAACGTCCATTATTTGTTCTTTGGATGGACTCATTACTGCACTGTGAAGCATTGGTAGAGTGACAGGCGGGACTTTCTACAGACTTTATACCTTTTGCTATTTCCAGTGTTTTCAATGTGTATAGAAAATGTTAAGGTTGAAACCACTCCCATTTAAAAATATATTTCAAATTATATTGTCATAATATAACAACTTCATACATTATATGCTTTTACTGTTTTAAGTTGAGATTGATTCTAATATCTAAGACTGTAGACCAAACTAAGGACCTTTTTAGAGACTAAATCTAAATCCAATATCTAATCAGTTAAATTTAGCATTGATGGGGTGAGTTTGTGAATATGCATGTTTCTGAACTCTTGGACAGTCTTGTACAGTGTCAATACTTCAATCTAACCCTTGATTTATACTTACTTGCGCACCACCAGTGTGCAACTAAGTATAAATCAAGCTTTACATGTCTCACTCCAAGAAAACCCAACAAGTCCTATCAGCTGTTAAGTTGTCTCTAACGTTATTTAATTGCATGCAAAAAAGAGGTTTATAACACACTCACTATGCTCCACTTGGAGGTAAGTGTCAGATATTTGGAAAATTAAAGGTGTAGTTGGAACATAGCGTGTGGGTGCTGTCTTTTTTTGCAAGTTTCCTGTCAACCCAGCACCTGAATATGCTGTGCATATGACTAACCGTTAATGTTCATTACATTGCATGCATACAGTAGCCATTATATAGGATAAGGTATTTTTTGAGACAAAATTAAATAAATGTGAAGAAACTTTAGTGACTTTAAGGCTGCCTGCTCTGACCTTTGAACTTTTTGCTCCAGAGAATGTAGGGCGGTTAGTCACCCCTGCCAAAAAACTGGAGGACACAATTCGACTGGCGGAGCTGGTGATTGAGGTGCTTCAACAGAATGAAGAACACCATGCAGAGGTCAGTGGCGGTGTACCACATGTACACTCTTGCGCACACACACACACACACACACACACACACACACACACACACACACACACACACACACACACACACACACATGCACACACACACACGTGCACACGCATACACACATGCGCACCCACACACACAAGCATGAGCGCGCGTGCACACACACACACACACACACACACACACACACACACACACACACATTCTAATTGACATATACTTTATTGCACGCAAAAATAGCTGATCTGCTATTTTTGCATTTTTTTTTTAAATAGAAAACTTTGCCCAAATTAGGAACGCCAGGTGGAAAGTGGTTAACAACTCTGAAGAATCTATCTTTGCCTCTTTATTAAACTAAACATTATTAAATATTAAACAGGCTTCAAGTCCAAGCAGTGGAAATCACTCGGTACAGTATCGATCTTCAATTCTACTGTGTATCTCATAAGTGCATGTTGGCCTGTGATAGTACAGGCCCTTGTGTTAGAGAGAGGCTTCACGTGTCCATGGGTCACAAAGTAGAAACCTCTTGGACACAGTGAACCGTCGCTCAGCACTTGGCATGATGTAAGAATTATGAATCAATCAATAAAATCAAATATATAGCGGTACTATGGGGTGATGATTTATTGATTGAAAAGTTTTTTTTTATGAGGGGAATGCCCTCTGTAGAGGCTCCATTCAATGTGTTCATCTGACTGTCCAGTAGACCAAGTAGGTCAAGTTGCTTTGACCTAGCTATTAGCTTAAAGTCCCACTGTGTAACATCCATCTCAGTCGTCTTCTTTGGTTACACCTCTGATAGCTCTGTTGTGTATTATAACTGTGATTCCCAGATATATACACTATATACTGTACATAAATAAATACATTTATTAGGGGGCAGAGACTCCCAATTAAAATGAGTATTTATTTATAGAACAAAAACAACAAAAAACACATTTATGTGGAATGTGTCTTTGTGAAAAATATACCAGTGAAATATATTTAAAAAAAAACTTGTGTTTGTTTAATTAAAAAAAGTGACACAGTATGACTTTAACAGATACATAATCAGACTTGCGGCTTCGCCTGTTTTAGAGCTATCATGAACAATCCAAAGAGGATAAAATTACCTAATTGGGGGAGTTTTTTTCGCCCCTGAATGGGTGTTTTGAGGATCCCTGCACACTCACTTCCCAGCAGGAAGAAAAGTCCCTCTCCTCCCACCAGCTTGAGTCAGTCCTCTGTCATAAAGGGCTTCCCTTGTACAGTATGTCATATCCTCACAGTTGCTCGTTCTGGTGGCGACTATACAGGCTCTGCCACCATACGCATGACAAGTCATAGCAGAGTGAAGGGTGCTGTTCTAAGTCAAAGCTCCAGCCCACTTCCTTCCTGCTTTGACACAAACCATGACTCTCTCTTTCTGACAGAAATACCTCCAATTAGTGAGGCGTTAGCAGTGTAGGAACAAGATGCATGGACATCTTCTGTTTGCACAGACCCTTCACTGATGAAAGAAAATGTCACAGTTTATGTATTAAGTATTTTATGCATTTTAAGTCATTATTTGTGCTCAAAATATTATTCTCTTCACAGTCCTCATCACATTATCTGTCAAATGCTAATGTTCAGTGTTTGATCAAAGCAAATTGACATAATTCCTCTGCTTTTTAACTATTTGTTTGTTTCACGGGGGATTATTTGAAAAGGGCAAAGAGGTACGTGATTGTTTTAACTGATATTGGTTGGTCATAATGTCCTGCCTTCCTTCCCTTAAAGTCCTGACCTGTGCATGTCATTAATGAGGTCATGAGACTTTATCATGAATCTTAATGCTCCTTTCAGTGTGTGATCATACTGCCGGTCAAGTGCTTGTAACAACATTTGTTAGCTTGAGCTAGCAATAGTGTTGCCCTTACTGAACATGGCAAGCACTTGGGCAGTGTCTGTGTGTATTGGACCCAAATCTATCCCAACTCTATTCACCTTATTCGCCAATGCAAAGAAGGACTTGACACTGTGATGTTTTTTGTGAAATCACTTCACACATTTTATCATGCAACACTCAATTATAATTGAGCTACCCTGTCTTATGGTTGTTCTATCAAACATACACACTTTTGTGAAATAGCCAGTAGCATGTGCTGTTAGAGGCTGCCATAATAACTAATAAATGCTAAAATTATAAAGCAATACTATTTTGAACATCAATCTCAGCTGCATTGCTGCACAGGTCCGCACGGGTTAAATGGGAAGTGGCTTTACAAAGACATTTTTGTTGCAAACTGGGCAAACTGGATGGGGCTGAATAAGGTCAATACTGAACCCATTACACATTAATTCCCTAACCTTACTATCCATGTCAAACCATCTAAACTGGCCTCTGGCCTATCTGTTGATCAATGTATGATGTCTGAGTCTATGATTCCGAGTCTAGTAATACTTAGGGCAGTTGATGTGGAATGAAAGGTCCAATTCACCTCCCCAAACAAACCTGTTCCTCTCCATTGGATCAGCCAAGACACGCAATGGAGAACATTACTCTGGCATGCGTCATCATCTTATGATCACCTAGAAAGGGATCACACCCTTTACATTTCAATGAAATGCATCCTGGAGGCCCTCAAATGAGGTGAGCACGTAGTGAGCACGTAGACCCAGCCTACTCAGCATTAGACACCAAACTCCCGATTTGAAAACGAGTGGAACTTGAATCCGAGACATAGTCTTGGTTCCAGCATCATTGTGCTGGAACTGAATTGAGTTGCAATGGACACAGTGCTGACGCTGGTTAACGCTCATGCTACCTGCCCACTTTTACATACTGGCCAACCAATGACAAGAGCTCCTGTGACACACACCTCAGTGCATGTCCCCCTACCTCCCAATGGATACATTCACATCACGGTGTAGATGCGATGCGATGTGAATAACTCAACTCAATGGATCCTCTGCACTTCATCTCTGGAGGTTATGCTGAGAGCAGAGGCGCATGGGAAGCTGAGGTTGTTTATTCGCCTTTATTTTTTGGATGACGTGCATGAGAGCTAACCCCTAACAGTCACTCCACTGCATCTATTCTACAGGGAGACTTTGCACTGGCGCCCGCAGCCTCTTATATGATTGACTCGGTGAAGGAGTTGCGGGTGTGTGTTTAAGTAGCTCCCCGCCACGGTTGTCAAGTAGCGACTGCTGCTTCCTCTGTGGGCCAACAGGAAAAAAAGGGAAAAAAACATGTGAATCTCTGTGCCAGAGCAGCGCATTTTCCCGCTCCAAGCTGTGAAGTGTCCCTGCCGGAGTTCGCCCAGTGAAAGCTCTGAGGCAACAGCTTGAGTTCTTATTGTGCAAAGCAAGAGAACCAGAGCCTTGCTTTAGATCAGTGGAGTTGCCTTCCTTCCCCCTTCTCCTGACCTTTTACTGAACGAGAGTCAAACTGTTAACCATTGGTGCTTTGAAAGGTCTGTGCTCATCAGGTGAATTCAAACGTACACTTTCTTCATCTAACTCTACTCTATTTTCTCCTGCCACTCTTGGGCCTTTTCTCTTTTCCACTTCTACTTCTATTCTCTCTCTCTCTTTCTCTCTCTCTCTCTCTCTCTTGTTTTTTTCGGTCTCACTGTCTCGTCCTTCCTCTCGTCCTCCCTCTATTTGTCTCTCTTTGTCTCCCCCTCCTTCCCTGTCTCCTTCTCCAGGCCTTCGCATGGTGGTCCGACCTGATGGTGGAGCATGCAGAAACCTTCTTGTCCCTCTACTCGGTGGATATGGATGCCGCTCTCGAGGTTCAGCCGCCCGACAGCTGGGACAGCTTCCCCCTCTTCCAGCTGCTCAACGACTTCCTGAGGACTGACTGTGAGTGAAGAGTGACGTACCCCGGTGCCATCCATCCTGACACACACACACACACACACACACACACACACACACACACACACACACACACACACACACACACACACACACACGCTATGCCATATTAAGCTCTAATTAATCTTGAATAGAAAAGTATGTAAAACCTCAAAACTATACTATATGCAGCAGATGTCCAGTGTTTTTGCTTCATCCCCAAAGCCTTCGCACATTTGTACTGTGTCTGTGTTAAAAGATGCCATGAGCGATTCACAAAACACAATGAAGCAGGTTTCGCTGTGGTTACCGCAGGCATCTCTCTAATGAACCGCGTGGCTGCCTTAGGAGAGCTTAGTCCTGTAAAGGGATCCACTTCACTGTCGTCAACATAGACTGACGCAGGGCGCTAATTGTCCCTAGGGAATGCTTCCCTTTTTTAACTTGTCATCTGGGAGTCAAGGAGAAGACAGAGTGCTGTCCTCTCATTCACCAGCTGAACACGGTGGATGACAAATAGCTTGTTACGTTTGCTAGTTAGAGCCATTGCAAATTGGCCGCTGTTCGATTCTCTGCTACAGCCATCTGTGGGGGATAAAAGCTGCAGATTAAGTGCATAGCAGTGGACATAGCTACAACAGCTCATAGTAAAGTCGATAAAATAAGAGTGTGGCATTTTTAGCACGTAACCAATCATATTAACGTAGGAAATGTTCATTTTAATTTTTAACATAATAAATGTAATAGGATGCAATTTTTCTTCACTGTCCTGTCATAGTGAATAAGATTGTAGCTAATTATAGTTATACTATATATATAATTATAATTATATATATAGTATAGGTCCTTTTACATAATTGCCCCCTATCAAACTGTTTGTATTAATCAAAACTAGTACAGTCATGTCTGAAAGACTCATTAACACACCAAACTGCACCTCAATGAGCAAGCGGACATCAAACCATGCAAAGAACACAATCAACACAATTCCCTTCACCGCGCAAAGTCTTACACTTAAACCCTACAGTATATACTTACGTATAGTTGACCAAGTTCCCCAGGGGTCGTACACTTGGTCCGCTCATTTTTTCCCTCTACACCAAATTTCTTTGACGAAAATAGCTGATGTACAAGCTCAGTCACGACACGTTGTGAGCTTGTAGATCTGCTATTTCTGCCGAAAGTTCTCCCCCAGAATAGGGACTCTAGGGTTCCTGTGGTTAAACCCATATCACGAGGGCATGTTCTCGCAGAAGGTCATCTATTCTGTCTCCACATAGCGCTTTACTTATGTGGCAGTAAATAGCCTTGGCTCTAGACAGGCGACAAAGTGGGACATCATTGGAGGAGCTAATGAGGACCACGGCAGTCTCTGCCTGGTAGTGCGGCGAGCCCTGCGTCCATACTGCCGGACACACACATCCAAGTGGACAGCAGCCACTCAAGTGGCTAATTGAGGATGTTGGCAATCAAGGGCCACAACAAACATAGCACCTACTGTGTATCATTGACCTTGACTCCTATGCCAGAGAGAGAGAGAGAGAGAGAGAGAAAGAGGGAGAGAATGCTCAAAGGGAGAAAAAGAGAAAAGCAGACACACATGGCGTGGAGCCGTGAGGCATCACATTAGCACACACTGGCGTCCATTTTATCTCCTGTGGTCTTGTCAGTGTTGCCTTTTTACCAGTTGGGACTCAAGCCACACAGATTAGACCATGACTACTGGCATTCAGAAACACTCCAAGATAATAGCTTTTATTATCAGAAATATACAGGAGATAAGATATACTGTGTGTGTGTGTGTGTGTGTGTGTGTGTGTGTGTGTGTGTGTGTGTGTGTGTGTGTGTGTGTGTGTGTGTGTGTGTGTGTGTGTGTGTGTGTGTCTATATATATATATATATATATATATATATATATATATATATATATATATATATATATGGAGTCCTCCATTGCTCAGTCCTCCATTGCTTCCAATTAGACCGCTAACTTCATTTATTAACATTGAGGTCATTTTGTGTTTTGCTGTCATTTCTGCTCTTAGACAATCTGTGCAATGGGAAGTTCCATAAACACCTACAGGATCTTTATGCTCCCTTGGTGGTGCGCTATGTGGACCTGATGGAGTCCTCCATTGCTCAGTCCATTCACAGGGGCTTTGAAAGGGAATCCTGGGAGCCTGTCAAGTGAGTGCACATTATTTTATGTCTTCTTAATTTCAACTCCCTCTCAAGTACAAAGTCAAATCTTACACAATGATATATTAATTTATTCATTCCAGATTTATTTATTCTCTAAATTACACTGAGTAATTAAACTCATTTCAGTGTCATCGAGTAATACAATGCATTTGACAACATACGTTATGTTGAAATGAATTACAATTTAGGTATTGGGAGTGATAAAAGGCAAACATGTAGAAATACATTTTAATAATCAGGCAAAATTGTCTAATAGGACTGCATGATGTTCAGAGTTAATAATTTAATAATTTATCAGCATACCTGAAAAGGACCACATCCTGTTTAACCAAGAATTGCATGTTTTTACTTGCTGATATCAGCCTACATGTGATAAGTGTGTGAGGCTCTTTGTATACAGCTCGTTCTCCTGCAAAGACAGTGATGGACACATGTTCAGCTATTGGCCCCCAGACATGTTCATCACAGTCATTTTCCTGCAGTTAAAGATTTGTCAGAACATTCAAATGTTCAATTTTCACATCTGAGTTGATCTATTCATTTAATTTAATTAATCTTAATTCGGCTGAGATTACAAATTCCGTTAACTAATATTTTCTCCATCATGCGATTGATGGCTCTTTTCAACTACAAGAACTGAGCGAAATGTGCCGTGCCATCTAATGTATGTCACAGGTTCTGGATTTGTTTCCATACGCTATGGCTCAGTTTCAGATAAGGGTTCTCAGGACCTAATTTGGGCCCTGCTCAGTAGGTAGTACTAACTAGGAACCTACAAGCTACAAGCTACATCGCGTCGTAAACAAACAAAACAAAAATCACAGAACTTCTCAGGTTCTTGAAAGGTCCAAGTTACAGAAGGTTCTGGGTTACCCTTCGTAGTCAAAAAGAGCAATTTGTTTTGTTCGACGGGGCCTCTGGCCACATTGCTTCTTCTTCCAATCCATTTGTGTTACTTTTGTCATAGACTCACTTTCTTCCACTTTCTGTTTCCTCTCCACAGGAGTATAACAAGTAATCTGCAAAATGTCAACCTCCAAATGCCCAAAGTACCAAATCTAGCAGTGCCAAGTGTTAACCTTCCACAAATGCCCAGCTTTTCTGCGCCCAACTGGATGTCTGCTATTTATGACTCAGAGTGTGTATTTGCCTTGCAGAGCCTGAGACATGCGCACATGTCCTTGGCATGAACATGGTACCTACGGTGATCCTAAAGTAACACCCTGGCCACCAGAGTAGGCCTACTCCTTTGAGAGATTTTGTCAATTTTTTAGTCTTTATTGCAGTGGCAGAGGAAGGAGAGCGTATTAAGTGTGGATGACTGTGCACTTTAAAGACATGTCTGGACGCATATTTGAATACTGCACGGTGTGAATATGTTGTACAAGCAAGGTGCCCTTGAAATTATGATTTCTAATTATTGGTTATTGCATGATTATTACATTTGCTTTTTGTAAGGGATGATAGGTGCCAGGCAAAAAAATATGCATGCATACACTCATTGTTGTGATGCAAAGTATTGAGAGCATTTACAGTTGATGTGCTATTACTACTTAACCACTTGAACCTGTGCACCCCGTCTTTCTTTCCCTATTCTGGGCATATCAAAATTATGCCAACATTCAGCATTTGGGGTAGGGGGAGAAAATGAGGGGGCCAATGATAAACCCCTGGAGACCCCGGTCAACAAAGTTTGAGTGGTTAATTATTATTACTACTGTATTGCATTTTATTTACAAAACTATTCCTGCCTAAATACTCTATACTCTATTCTGCCACTTTGTAAAATGCATCTAGTTAATATGAATGGTAGTTTGTTCTATTTGTGTAAGCAAGCATAGGTTGTAGAGGAGTGCAAAAGTCATAATCAAGCTACTGTATGTTTAGGCATGGTAATTGAACGCACCCTGGTCACACCTCTTGATTCACTTGACACATTATACATGCCACGTTCCAAACTTAAGTGAAACATTGTCTGCACTAACAACAGGGTAAAAAGGCGTCAAAAAAACGTACCTTCCCTGAGTGTCACCCTGTTGTGACAGCTCAGGATTCCAACTCCCTTGCCTGGGACCTTGTGTTTAAGCAGCCAATGGTATCTACTCTCACGTTTGTCAGGGTAAAACATGATGAGAGCTGCAATTCCACCGTCACATTCCACTTTGTAATTAATTCAGTTCCCCATCAAAGAGAGGATGCCATCAGCAATGTTTAGACCTGTTTAATTTGGAACTACTCCCCAGCTCAGGTGATCTGTTCGTGAGCCAAACTCGCTCAAAGCAAATGCAGTGCTTGGGGCACTAAAGGAATGTGACATTATTGGAGAGCATGTCCTGTAGATCTGTCACTCTTCTGTTAATATCCGCGGGCTTTCCTTCCTGTGCACCAACCTGAAACCATGTTCATGCCAACGTGACAGCATGGGGCGTGTGGATAGAGTATAGGTAGGCAGTTTGAAAAAAATGGAGGACCTGTGACAGCAATCCATTTTTCTCTTTCTGCACGTGTTTGAGTGGAAAGTTGTAAATTCATAATTCATATTTAGAAAATCACAAATACAAACCGAAGAAATTATAAAAACTCAGTCCAAAATAAAAACAATTTATGTGAATTTACAGAGTTTATATTGACTTAGTAACAATCTGACACCTCAAATCCACATTTTCTCATATTGACAATAGGCCTATGTTATGAATTTGTATCTTTCCATGCATCCTCCATACCGTGCCCCCCCCCCCCCCCCCCCCCCAATTATTCACTAGGCTGTGAAGGGGCAGATTGGTACTGGGGTTTGGTGATTCTGGCATGGAGGGAGTCTGTTGGCCTGACATCCCCTGGGCCAGTGACTCAACCTTTTTAATTTCAAGGACTGTCAGTGTGATATGCATTATGCCACAGAACCCCCATTTGATAGGATTTCTCTCTCTCTCTGAGACCTTGGTCTCTCAAGCCAGGCAACTCTTGCACAATCTTTGAACGCTACTGGGAATCACTAATTCTCAGCACTTCCGATGTCCAGACTGTTAGGCAGAAGCATTTGGAAATTGTGTGAGTCTGCCTACTGCCTAAGAGACTACTGAGACCCCAATCTACACTGTAAAATCCTCAGTGTTCATTTACTGTAACTCAGAAAATACATAAATGTGTAAAGTCTCAGAGTTACAGACCTGTAAGGGTCCATTTGGTTCCTAACTATCAACTACATTTAGCTGGGAACCACTCAAGGACCCCTGAGGCTCCAAGTCCGCACATTGAGAACCAGTGCCCTGGACTGTGGCTGTAGAAGTTGGGGATAATGGTAACTTCTATTGGGGGGTGTGTGACTTGATAAGTCAATGGGGAACGGGGTACAAACTACTTCAAGTAATCCCAGCAACGCTGGCCCCCACACAGCATTAACCCAATTTAAGCCTCTTCCACGGTTCACAATGACAGTTCATTGAGATGAAATTAGATTAACCATCTGTCCGTCGTTCCTTCTCTATCCGTCCCTTCTTCTTCCCTTCTAATTTTTTTTTAACTAAGACATACTTTAAGCACACTTCCTGTGTCACAAAATGAGTTTAATCTCTTAGTTTGTTTGCTGCTTGAATGCCCAATTATTATTTCTATACATACATTATCTCTGTATCCAATTTCACACTCACACGCACGCGTGCACACACGTACGCATAGACATGTCATTACTGACTGGCAGTAAAACAATATCTGAGTCCCATGTTAAAGTGTGTCGATATAGAGCTTGCATGGGCTTGTGCTTGCTTATTTACCTTGGACTGACTGCCATAATCCATATGCCAAATTTCAAAACCATAACACATGTCAATGAAGGCTGTAAATCATTTAGAACAGTTGTTCTCAAAGTGGGGTCCAGGGACCATCAGGATTCCTTGAGGTACAGGTCTGGAACTCAGAAAATAGCAAATACTAACAATCCCTAATATTCAATCCTCAGACCTATCATTCCTCATTGTCTCTTTTCCAACCCTGATTTCTTCCTTGTTTGGGACTCTTCTTATGTGAAACTGACATTGAACTCTGGCCCCTCCAGTAACGGCTCGGGGACATCAGAGGACCTGTTTTGGAAGCTGGACGCTCTCCAAACCTTCATCAGAGATCTCCACTGGCCCGAGGAGGAGTTTGGCAAACACCTGGAGACCCGACTCAAACTGATGTCCAGTGACATGATAGAGTCCTGTGTCAAACGGTAAGATACTATAATGATACTAACACTGGGGGTTTTAACTGGAGGTTTTAAATAGTTAAAATGAATGAAAGCCAGTATCACTCAAACACCAAATATTAGATAAATATGGGAACCAAAAGGGAATAAAATACAAAAAATACAACAATTAGACATTGTAAAGTGTAAACTCTTTTCTCCAACTGAGCCATCGCAACATCCTACTGATAATACTAGAGCATGAAGCCATTTGACTGATTTGAAAACATCACCTTTACCTGACATACGTCCTCCTTGTGCCTTCCTATCTTCTGGTCTGCAGCACGCGGCTGGCATTTGAGGCCAAGCTTCAGAAGAGTAGCCGGGCGACTGACTTCCGCGTGCCGCAGTCAATATGTACCATGTTCAACGTCATGGTGGACGCCAAGGCTCAGTCTGCCAAGCTCTGTGCCATGGAACTGGGTCAGGAGGTACGACACATCTTTCCACACCATGTCTGTCTGGCTTTGACCAGCGACATGCTGGTTAAGACACTTCCTCCACAATGACACATTGCACTGCCACACAGTCAAATCCCGCTGTTAATTTGAGTCTGAAGAATGTACCATTTTTTTTATTTGATTTTATAGTATAACATATTTGATTTATGGTATATTTTGAAGACACTGACACAGATAGGTCAAAGTAAATGTTAAATACTGTATTTTCTCATATTATTTCCTGAGGAGTTCTTCTGATAATGATATCCATTCGATTAGCAGCTTTCTGTCATTTTCTTTTTTTCTTTCTTTCATTCATCTTGTTTCCTCTTTGGTCTCTTCTCTCAGTATTTCAATGCCTATATATCATTATCATGTCTCCTCTATATCTTTTATCTTTTTGTTCCTTCGTTTTTTTTTTTACTGTCTCGTGAAAGTTTGTTAGAGACTGGGTAAGTGTGGCTAACAATTCTATTGAAATCTCGCCCTCTGTCCCATATGTATAATTAGTCTGCATTTATTCCTCCCCTGCTCCCTGAACTTGAATTGTTTGGATTTCATTAGCATATGTGTAGATTAGTTTGAATATACATGGAGTAGAAGTGTGAGTTCACATATTCGCTGTCTTGAGATTGATACCAATTACCCAAGTTTAATTAATTAGTCCTTAGT
This sequence comes from Gymnoscopelus microlampas, assembly GCF_963454915.1. Classification (NCBI taxonomy): domain Eukaryota; kingdom Metazoa; phylum Chordata; class Actinopteri; order Myctophiformes; family Myctophidae; genus Gymnoscopelus; species Gymnoscopelus microlampas. The sequence goes on from NC_139944.1 coordinate 28,557,643, forward strand.
CCTCCTTCGCTTTGCTGTTGGTGCTACATGCCTGAGTGAAACAAATGGAATACAGCTTAGTATTTAACTTATTAAAGCTTAAAACAGACTTGCCCATTAGCAAGAGCTCCCAAGACTATTCATTATCAATTGCAGAACGTTGAGACTGAAGCCAATTAATCAAACAGAATTATTTGCTTTAAAGCATTTAATGCACTGTTTAATCTATTCATGAAAGAATACGGTAGACTGTGATTTCATGCTATAGCTGTCTGTATGTTAGCAGTCTAAGGCATGCTGCAGCAACTAGCATTCAGCCATTTGAGCTAAATGCTATACATTTGGTGTGGTAATTATTTAAGACAAATTTGCCTTTCCCCTTCATGTGGTTGCCTGTTCACTTCCTAACCTCCCATTTCCTAACGTTCCAATTACATAGAAGACCCTAATAATCATTCCTGTTACTGTATCCTTCAATATCTGATACGAGCTTGACGCGGGTACGCATAGCCTTTGATGTCACTGTCAAATGGACACCAACAATGTGGGGGATTTCAAATAAAATGCTATCACTCTAACTAATGCAATTAGGGGAACATAGTCCATTTTCAACTCTTGTGTTATTTGACTGCCTTAATAAGTCAACATTTGTATACAGCATTCGGGTGGGCAATATATCAATATTATATCGATATTGTGATAATAAGACCAGATATCATCTAGGATTTGGGACATCGTGATATGGCATAAGTGTTGTCTTTTCCTGGTGTTAATCACATTTTATACAAAAAATATATATAAGCTCACAATATGTCACGATGCAACGCATTATGAGCTTGCAGATAGGCAATTTTCACTATTTTGTAAACATTTCGATTTTTTTTAAAAATATATATATTTTTGTCACAATATCGATATTGAGTTATTTGGTCAAAACAAATATTTTGTCCATATCGCCCAGCTCTATACAGTAGTGATGCGCAGGTTGGTTTTATTTTTGAAACCCGACCCAATTGACCCTTTATGAAAGGCTTACCGACCTGGAAACAATATTAATCAACGACCCAAACAAAAAATAATAATGGCTACAGTACTATAGTCAGGATTGAGCTAAATAAACAGACAAATTTGTCACAAAATATTCTTCATTGTTGGTTAGCATCCCCAGGAGGTCAAAAACAAAGGAATATTGATGTGTTGCAAATGTAGCCTATTATTATGTTATATTGTGTTTTGTAAAGAAGAGATTGGTCCTGACTTGCAGTCTGTGTAAATAAGACAGATGGTTTATTATTAGCTAAGGCTACGTGATGGGCCACAGAGCCATACTTTGTTGTTTATACAGTATGTGCTCACAGCATGTCCCTTGTCTCAAGATCCCGCATGTGCATGTAATTCGAAACAGATTTGTCTTATTCGAATTTAATTGCCTACACCACACCACACCACGCTAGCAAGTCCATTCAATTGCTTTCAAGACAGAGAGTGAGACAGAGAGAGCGAGAGAAAGAATTTACAATAAGTCTTCGTTTTTATGCAGTCTCTCTCTCTTACACACTGCCTTTAGTATGTATTCCTAGCCTGGCATGGTCAGACTAATATCACCCCAGATTTTTTTTTTTTATAGCTCTGGCAGATTCGTCTGTATCCCCGATTTCCCGTTGCAGCACAGGCTAAGTTACAGTATGCACTGCAGGAACAAATTTGACGATGAACCTTTTTCCATCTTATCCTTTGTAATTGTGTACATGGGAGACTCAGAAACCATACGCACATTCACTGTTGTAACCACACTGGACATTCAAATATCCACGTTGATCTAGCTTACATGCACCTATTGGTCACTGGTTCAGCACCACGATGATGGACAGCGCCAGGCCAGCATGCTGCGACATACTGTATTTCAACATTTCAGTTTTCACATCAATGTAAATGGACCAGCGTTAGCAAAGAGCTAATTTTCATCTGCAGTCCCTGAGCAGGTTGTTAGAATTGGGGGATCTATAACTATCAATACAAAACTTAAACCTATCAATACAATGCAATACAATATAAGTAGACATAGTACAAAAAACTAAACAATTATGGTATAATATGAATAATAAGGAACAATACAATAAAATACAATACAGTACTATACAATCCCCTCTGGTAGTTGCCCTGCCACCACTCTTCCTTCGCCCTATGAACTGGCTCAGTGGAGAAGGTGCAGGCCCATTTGATAGCATTTAGTGAACATTTACGGTAGCAACTCTTCACCCTGATGCGTGTCACTTTCTTATTTGTGGCTGTTACAGATGCTGATAGATAAGCTCTGAGGTATACAAATAACACATGATGAAGTTGCTACAAAAAGGATTGCTGTGCCCCCTTGAATATCACTTTGGGGTTAAATTGGTAACAACCTGTTTGTACTGTATTTCCAGAGACAGTACCATTCGCAGATTGACAATCTCATTGAAGAGACAGTCAAAGAGATGATAACCCTACTTGTAGCAAAGGTAAAAAAAAAGATCTTACGCCTCTGTGAGGTTTATTAAACATTTACATGCATGCATAGTTAACAAACACTCTTCCCTTTATATACTTTGGATGAATGGGGCTCATGTTGACAATGCTGCCATTCTCATCTTCTCCACCTTTCCTCAGTTTGTTGTCATTCTGGAGAGTGTCCTGGCCAAGCTATCCAGATACGACGAGGGCACACTTTTCTCCTCCTTCCTATCTTTCACAGTAAGAAGCAATCATCATCTCTCTTAAAGTGTATTTTGTGTTCAAGTCAGATCAGTCTCCCTCAGCACCAAATAGCTAAATGCCTCAATTGGTTCCCCAGTACATAACAAGAGAAAGTGTATTGAATATGTGAGTGCACTTTTACAGTTTTAGAGCACCACATGAGGCTCTGCTGCCATTTCAGCAGGTTGTAGAGCACAGGCTACAGTCTCACTATGCAGCTTTTGTTGTGAAAAGTGGCACCACAGCTGGAGATCTAACCCTTTTCTTTTTCACCCAATCTTCTCTAACTCAAGGTGAAAGCTGCCTCAAAGTACGTGGATGTACCTGTAAGTGAGAGTTTATTTTTTCATTGTGTGTGCAGATGCATGTGTGTGTGTGTGCATATGGGTTTGTATGTCAGTTGCTCTACCTTTGTTGGGTCAGACTGTGTCTGTGTTTCAAAAGCACTGATTCTGTTCACAACACACACACTTTCAATTTCAAGGACCCCCATTTGGATATGCACTAGGACACATTTGATACGATTTTTATCTCTGGGATCCAAATTTACACAGTAAAATGCTTCAATGTTGCTGTCTGTCTGGGGTTTCAAAGTTAGGTATCAAAGTGGCAAAGGTGTTTAATTTTTTCCCAGCCCACAAACCTGCATGGAAATAAAATAACAATGTTGATCAAGTTTGCATTCATGTAGAAGAAATATCAACCAGACAAAGTTGATATTTTCAGATCTTCCCATTTTTGAGAACAAGCTTTGTTTAACTCCCTACTCTGACCTACTGACGTCACATCAAATCACATCATGTTGTTGTCATCTCTTCTTCGGCTTGTTGGATAGACAAGCAGACAGTGATCGATCGATTGACAGATTATATAGCTAGATAGATCATTGACAAAGATTTGCAGTGTTTCATTTCATTGAATAATTCAAGATGACTAAGGGTTTGCAGCTGTTTTGCACAGCTATCAAAATATCAAGGCTATATAATCTGCAATTATTTTGTTTTGTACTCTTACCTTGTCGGATAAAAAATCCTTATCAGGATAAGAAATCTCAGGTTACTATTTAGGATTATTCATACAGCTTGAAGCAGGGAGACTTCAGTTTTTTTACTTAAAATAACACCTCAGAACTGAGTACTTGGCTGCCAACACTTTTGCCCCATCAACATGCCACTTCTTAAATGAACACCTTGTCAGAGATTCTGCCATTACATTGCCTACTCTGAATGGGGTCACTGTCTCCTGCCCATGATGTTAATTGTACGCTTAATGTACAAATTTAGACTTTTGTTGGGAACCTCGCCCCAACTCATTTTCACATTGGGAGAATTGTGGCAGCTGTGTTAACCACATCAACCCTGGGGTCCATATTCTGTGCATGCTAGGTGAACATTATCGTAAAAAGGCAAATATTCTGCTAATATAGCAGATCTACAAGCTCACACCGTGTTGTGAGCTTGTAGATCAGCTATTTTCTTTGAAGAGATTTGGTATAGAGGGAAAAAGAAGAGGGCCAGACACAGAACCTCTATGGAGGTGATACCAAAAAAAGTACCAGGTAGGCAGGTACCAGATAGCAGGTACAATCCATGGCATGGCATATCCATGCGATAAAAAATGAAAAAGAAAAAAACTAGTCTAGTCGAGATGAGCTGGTACCAGTGGAAATGTGCCAAAAGACTGCAATGAATAAAGGGATGAGAAAGAATATGTAAAGATGTTAAAATGGCAGGTCTCCTGACAATCTGCCCTCCCTTTCAAAACCAGCCGAGTGCTTCCAACACCTCTGCTCACTTTGCACATGCCCAGTTTGTGTCACTTGGTTTGTGGCCAAGTGAAAATCTCTGTGACAGAAAATCTACTGAAAAAGAAAGCCCTCTAGCCTTAGGTCTTCGTGCCCTGGCAAATGAAATACCTCTCCCGAGATAACCATAAACCTTTCATCTCTGCAAATTATAAAACTGACAATTTAGAAACGCCTCTTGAATGTTCGTATAATTGACTAACACAATCGCTCGCACCCTTTCGCATAAGACTCGTACATTTGTGTCAGTCAAGTTTGTATTGTGTTGTTCGAACAGCGGTGGTACCTCTCTTTCAGTTTTATATTTTTTGACTTTCTCTTTTTTTCCCACGATGTTTGCAGAAACCGGGGATGGACGTGGCAGACGGTTATGTGACCTTCGTTCGCCACTCCCAGGACATGCTGAGGGACAAGGTCAATGAGGAGGTGTACGTAGAGAGATTATTTGATGTAAGTAAACCATGGCATGTCCTCCATTAAAGGGATGCTCAGCAGTGAGGAGACTTGTACTACGTCAACAAAGAGACAGTGAGATGGCGTCTTCTTTTGTTTCATGATGAACTTGTCAGCAACAAATAATCACACTTGCAAAAGACCTTGCTTACAGTCTCTTGTGTCTGACGAAGCCTCACTGCTGAGCCTCCCATTGAATGAAGCCGGAGGATTGGCCCCCTAAAATGTGATAAAACAAGAACTGCAGTGGGATAAGTCACATTTTTGAGCTCCCCTAACTTGCTTCTTCTTTGAGCTCTTAAATCCTCTGCACAGCTGCCTTGCAGGTCTCTCTTTTCACTTTGTGTCTCCCGGTCTTCTTGTTCCTACACTGCGTGCTGCTTTGTGTTTATTGTCTTTTGTCTTGTCGTGTTTGTTTGGAATGTGGACAAGTCTTGAAGGAGTGATTATCTCAAGCAGTGTTCTCTGTTTGTGACTCAGCAAACATGAGTTAAGAAAGACCTCATTGTAAAAGATGGTCTAGTGTCACATTCACAGCCTCTCCCACACACACACGCTTGCATGCACAAAGTTAAGCATCTTCTGATGTTTACTTTCAGGAAGTGTGAACCATACAAGATGTGATGTAAAATTATTTGTTACTCTTCAGCATATACGTAGTCCTATTCTGAAGTACATTAGTTAGTATAGTATAGTTCATATAGTCCTTAAAGCAGTCTTAGCCTAATAATGGTTAATAGTGATAAATAAATACTGTAATTACTTGATATTGACCATTATGATGAAATGGTAGCTTCTTGGTAGATAGATGGTAGATTCTTAATGTTAATTGACAGATTTGTTGTATCATTTCATACACTTTGTAGATTATTCAGAACCTAAACTGTTGTGTTTTTCGGATCAATTTGGATGTATGGCTAAAAACTGTGCGTGTGTCATGTACATCTTACACAAAGACCAAGGCCCCCCCTCGCCCCACCTAGGACACATTCTAATGAAGGCTTAAGAGGATAAGGACAAGCAGAGAGTAATATCCAGTCGAGGAAGAGTGAGCTAGAGAAAGAGAGAGAGAGAGAGAGAGAGAGAGAGAGAGAGAGAGAACACTGTCTTAAGGAATCACCGGTGACTTGATCCAGGTCACGTAATCCTCTGAAATTGTCATGTTACCGAATGTCACTTATTGTCCCTATACAGCCAAGCTCTCTGATTGTGTTTGTGAGTAAGACTCTCATGTGTGCTTTTGGGGATGCTGTTTGCCTGTGTGTGTGTGTGTGTGTGTGTGTGTGTGTGTGTGTGTGTGTGCGCGGACGTGCATGTGTGTGTGTGAGTGTGAGTGTTGACCCAACCGTCTGTCTGTCTGTCTGTGGTATCGTGTCTGTCCCCTGCATCCGGCTGCCCTGACAGTGAGCCACGGGGAAGTGTCCTCTGCTGGGTGTTTGTGTTTGTCACTGCATCTTGACCCACTGTTTGCCATGTATACTTCTCACCATCTTCAAGCAGAGCGCTGTCTGCTGCTGACCGTGGTCCAGACCGCCGCTCCTGTCTCTCCCTATCTGCTCTGCCTCTGGCACCACTGGCCCCCCACCAAGTGTCTCTGGCTGCACTCTGGAACTCTGCTCTGATGTGCTTTTCTTGACACCCTTTCTCCCCTCTCTCTCTCTCTCTCTCTCTCTCTCTCTCTCTCTCTCTCTCTCCCCCCCTCTCTCGTATTTATCTGTCTAAGCACTGCCACACTTCACTGCTGCTGCTAGCTGCTAGCAGCATGATTAGCAGTTGATCAAGAAGCATGGAGGCGGGGCCTGTATTGCATGCCATGTATCTTTCTGAACAATTCACTCGGTAAATTTTCCGGCTACAGGCCAATACATGCTCCTTCAGACGTCCAAACTTTTCTTCGGAAAAGGGAGGTGATACAACTGCAAATTGACGTCATTCAGAACTTCTGATGGGAGGTCTCAGAACTATTTCTCAGAATTCGTACACCTCCAGATGGCCTGACTCTCTGAACTATAGTTCGGAAAGCCTGTCCGAACCCTGACCTCGGAAGGAGCATGTATTTGAATTTAGTGCTCGCGCCCGTAGGTCGTCCTTTCTCTGAAGCTTTTCTTAGATTTTCTTTCCATTCCTTTCCTTTTTCTGGCTGGCATATTCATCATTTAACAAATGGAACTTATCTCACACATGGAGTCTGTTTTAACATGTTGGGGAGAGGTGGTGAGATTTCCACATCAAATAATGTTCCTCTGTGAATCTCCTAGCAGGGCCGTTTATCCTGGAAGACACACTCACTACTCACCTCCACTCACCTCCACAGGCTGCACCGCAACTTATTGTTAAACATTACAAAATCTTAATTATTATTTCATTGCAAATAGTTCAACAAAAAGTAAAATAGCAGCAAAAATTATATGAACAACAATCATGTGTATAATCCCTTGGATGTCTGAGCACTTGATAAATACAGTACATCATATCTTTTATGCTTGGTGACTAGATTACCATGGTGAAATCAGTCAATGGGTTATAATTTGGACCTGAAGAACTGAGGTTGTATAGCTGATTGTAAAAAGATTACACTTCTTTGTAACAACTGAATAGAATAGAATAGAACCACTGTGGCTCAATATACGTAAGTAGGTCATAGGTGGTAGATAAGCTAAGAATAGAACATAAATCACCAAAGTTAAGTGTGCCTAGCTTTGAGAGGTGACTTCAGCACTACGGAGCATGACAGGTGATATTTGATAAGGTAGCATTGTCACTGCCCCCCCCTGCTCTGGATTGGCAAAAGTCATAAGGAATAGCTGCAACCCAACACGTTGCTTATTGCTCAAAATAATCACAAAGCTGTGCCATCCCATGTGCCACAGAGGACATTTGGTGAAGAGTTTGGCATAACAATGGAGTGATGTCTGAGTGGGACTTTGCCAGGGGATGTGAGATACAAGGTTCATTTGGAGTTAATTGGGGTTATGACATAGATTTATTTTCTCCCTAGACCTGCATTCTCATATCAGCCACAATAAGGAGATTATGCCGCCTTACTTTTTGATAAATGTGTCAGGACTTCAGATCTATCTATTGTGACACCCAGACAGCCCATATGTGATCTAACACTATTGTTAAACAAACAATGCCGTCTTAAGACACAAATTGGTATCTTAGTCATGTTAATGCGCGGCTAATACCCATGTTGTGGCATAGATTTCTGGGTATAGGGGGGCATGTTAGAACATGTTCTACTGATATTTGACCTGCTTCTGTACCACATCAATCTAAGGCTGATGTGGTTTTAGATTGATGTTAAAACTTAAAATTATTATCAGGCAGAACTGGTAATGAGAGCGTAAAGCTTGATTTATCCGGAAAATAGCAGATCTGCAAATTTGTTTTTGCGCAACACCCGCACACAGAATTAATTAAGCACTTACTTCATTGAGTGGGGTCACCCAGGGGTCTACTAGACCCCTTTTTCCCTCTACACCAAATCTCTTCAATGAAAATAGCGTGTACAAGCTCACAAAATCTGCAACTTTTGCTAAATTTTTGCCTATTTTCTCTGATTGTTCACCTATTATAGCCCAGGATAGGGATGCTAGTGTTAAATTGATTGAAAATAAGAGATGGCACAGGACGGGCTCTGGACTCAAACCCACAATGTCCTTATTATTTAGTCATTCGCTGGTTTTTACTTGGAGAGGTGTGGAAATTCTGAGAAGAAAATAATTATGTGCCTGTATTGCTGCTGCTGGCTGTTTTTCTCCTCACCAAGTGTTATTTTTCACGGGTTCAAATCGGATTTATTTTATGCCATTTTTTACTTATCCTTGACCCGCAATCCAATCAAGTGATCTCTTTAGTATTATCCTTTTATTGTTGTGAAAAGTGTTGCTAAGACAGGTATGTGTGTGTGTGTGTGAGTGCTCGTATGCGTGTGTGCGTAACATTCAGCCGGAATGATTAAATATTGTTACATAGAAAGCTCAACCATCTGTACACAGTGAAATCCTTTGTGTTCATTTAACTCTTGGGAGTGTAAAGATGGACCTGGAATCGTTCTCAGGGTTAAATTCAAACTCATGATTTTACCGTACAGATGGGTTTTATGGTATGGCTGTTGTTTGTGCTTTGACAGTTTACTATTTACATTCACTGAATTGGATTACTTGTTTGTGTGTGGAATTAAGTTTGTGTGTGCGTGCGTTTGTGTGTGCATGCTATGAGAGTGTGTAGAGCGTAAGATTAAAAGGGAGACAATAATATTCTGTTCCCTGGGGTGTGTGCTGGTAGCTGACTGGATTGTATGTTGACCACATGGAAGGTAACATCCAAGGTTCAATTCCCGGCTGGATGCCTTTGTTGCATGTCTTCCCTCTCTCTGCCCCCGCTCAACACTGTACAATCTAAATCAAATCCATAAATGCAAAATTAATGGGAATATTTTATTTGCTTCCCCCATACACACACATTCACCAACCTGCCACCGCCCCCACTCCCCCCCCCCCCCCCCCCCCCCTCCCCCCTTCATTGGGTTCTTGAAAGACTGACTGAAGAGTGGTGCGGATTAAAACAGCTGTGCTTAAACACGAACAGACATGGGGGTGGGGTGGTGGTGGTGGTGGTGGTGGTGTGGGTCGGAGGGGCTTAGCAGCCCGTGGAGATCATTGATTAAAAAAAGCCATCTCTTTAGCCTCAGACAAATCCAGCCTTGCAATGATATCCAGTGGCCTCCTGCCTGCCCCAAGATGCACCCGCCACCACCAGTGCCAGCCAGAGAGGAAGGGAGGGGGAGAGAGAGAGGGAGAGAGAGAGTGAAAGAAGGACAGAGCAATAATGATGTTCTGTTCGGTGATTGCCGGTGCCCAGCAGCGTTGGAGCTGCCAACCAACCCCCCCCCCCCCCCCCCCCCTCCCCTCCCCAGGGAGTTGGGGTTGAAGATACTGGGATTACATGGGTCAATTATACACTTAATCTGCCTTTGCCTGGTGGGCGGATTAGGAGCGCAGCTCATTGATTGATTTGAAGTATTTCCGTTGACCTTGGGTAGTTATCAGATTGACAAAGCCTCAGCGAGATTGCACTTATGTGTGACCAAAGTTAAAGCTCTTTTAATCGCCGCCGCTACTGCCGCACCTCCCTGCACTGCCAACTGGTGGGCGGCTGTCAGTGGTGGAAAGTAACTCGGTACATTTACTCTTAAGTGCTGTACTTCAAAAATAGGTCATGATAATTTTACTTTTCAATTATACTTTATACTTCTACTCCACTTCATCTCAGAGGCAAATATTGTACTTTTTACTCCACTACAGTTAAAACTTAAGTTACTCGTTTCTGCAGATTTTGATTATTAATACAAAACATACAGCTACGCCCTTATACGAATACCTTATATTCGGAAATAGCCCATCTACAAGCTCACACTGAGCATGTAGATCAGCTATTTTCAATAAATAGCTATTTTTAGATTAAACAAATATTTTAACTTTTAAGTATTTAAAGAATTATAATAATAAACATACTTTTAGGCAGACTTTTTTTTAATACAGGCTTGTAACAGAGTATTTCTACATTATGGTATTGCTACTTTTACTTAAGTCAGAAATCTGAACACTTCTTCCAACACTGACAGAAGGAGGGTGAGAGTGCAGGGGTCAGATTGAGATTGGAGATTTTAACAGTTCTTCATGCTGTCGTGCTTTGCTGAAGTCAGGGCTTTACTGTGGCGATGATGAGGAGAAGGCCACCAGACGATGAGAGAGAAAGAGAGAGAGATGCCATCATACCACTTGACTGTCCGAGACGCTTTACCACTTTGCTGTCTCAGATCATGAAGCCCACCCCACTGCTGCACCAAGTGAACAATTTAATCAACTCTGAGCTTTGGACACACGCAAACTTAACTCCCGCCAGACCAGAAATGTGTCAATAACAACACCAGTGGTTGTGAAATGAGCTGTTCTAGTTCGACTCTATTCAGTGGAGGCATTTTGAAAGAATGGGGGGGGGGGGTAAAAAGCCACTACATCGTAAGGGTGGAAAGTAGTGAAAATATCTTATTTTCAATTAAAAATAATATATACGTATTTATGCTTTTCAAATATTTCATCTTTATTCATGTTTATTCATCTTTTTTCCCCCTGTCAATTCCCGTTATCCATTATGCTGACCTCGATGCTGGCCCATCCATTCAGATTAGTTTGTTGTTTTGGAAAAGAAAACAACATTTAATCCTGTAGAAACCCAGCATCTCAAAACAAGTCCATTACCATTAATGCATCTTCTTGTTTTTGTTTTTCATGCCAGACAATAATGTCTTTAGGTTAAGAACTCTAAAAGGATTAAAACAACCAATATAAACATGAAAATAACAGTTGCAGTCAGAATGATGAAAATATAAAATATGAATAAAAGGCCAACTGAATGAGGTAAGTACAGCATGACTGACTGTGTATGACTGTTCAAAACTTGCTCAAAAAAAGGTTTCACTTCTGTTTAATGAAGTCTGTAAGCAGCTTAGTGTCTTTATAATTAATGAGAGAGAGAGAGAGAGAGAGAGAGAGAGAGAGAGAGAGAGAGAGAGAGAGAGAGCATTCTGTTTTCCCTCTTCGTTTCTTCAGGGATAAATCCTCTATCAGCGTTTGCAGAGCTTCTTTGCAGACTGAGGACACTACTCTGGAAAGGTCCTGAGGAGGGAAATGGAAGTTTAAAGGAGACAACTTCTTTGTCAGGCCCCACTGTGGATATACATGCTATCTCTCCATTTCTATCACCACTTTTTCTCCTTTTCCATCTCTATCTCTCTCTCTCTCCCTCTCTCACTCTCTCAACTCTCCTTGTCAAAAGGGAGGTATGGTGGCATGTGTTTGATTAACTTGTCCGACAAAAGTGACAGCTGCTTGCGGGTGTACTTGAATAAGTGGCCCAGTGCCGCTCCGTCTTTGTACATCTGTCAGAGCAGGGGCAGGGGGAACGAGGTGAAAAGAGACAAATTGGTCCCAAAAAGCAGGCCATTCACCTTCCACATACCCCCCTCAGCCCCTCCGCCCCTCGCTCCCATTCAGGTGCTTGGCAGGACCCTCAAGTGCTTGCTAGCTTATTCCATTTTTGCTCCCCCTGTAGTGCCCCCCCTGAGCCCAGAAGTGCTTTAGCCCTCTTTCTCCTTCCCTCAATCCACCTCTAAGCGGCTCTTTGTCAGCAGAATGGCTCGCTTTTCTCAGGGCCCCGGAGCCGCTGGCTTTTTTCTTTTTTTTCTTTTTTACCACATAGCTTTTCTGTTGCTCATTGTGTGTTTACTCAATGACGCGCTGCTGACCATAATTCCAACTGGTTAGTTCCTCACAACATGTGCCCCCCACCTACTCCTCCTCCCCCTGACACACACACACACGAACACGAACACACACACACACACACACACACACACACACACACACACACACACACACACACACACACACACACACACACACACTCGTTTGTGTGTGTCCATGGAACCTAATGCTTTCATAAAGTCGCTCCCTATCTGGGCTCTCTTTACTGGTAGAACTGACACTTGCCAGTGGAAGGAGAGATGGCTGTTTTGTAAAAGACCCACATTGCTGCCCTGAAAGGGACACTCAGGATCAACAGGATTCTGTGCTGTTCAGGGACATAAACATTTGCCTTTGTGAAGTTTCCCTATGCTTCTGCATGTACGGAGGCTGTGTTGATTGTTCCTCAGTGGTCTGTCTTTAACAGCCGTCTGGCTAATGCTCTAAGTACGCACACTGGGCCTGTTTTGTCTGCATCACGGCTGTGCTCAGGCACAGCAGCGGTCAGCCATGGCCTTTGTGTGGGCAGCACAAGGAACAGTTTGAAGCCCGCAAGCTCACTGAGCCCTGAAACTTCCATTTCAATTCTGCCTTTCAGAGCTCCCTGTGCCTTTGCCCCTATACCCCACCCCCCAAACCCACCCCTATTCCAAGATGTGTAGAAAAGACAGCAGAGAGAAAGAATAAAGGTTGGAGCTCAGAGGATGACAACATCCAGTATTGGGCGTTGATGGGCATCATCAGCCTCCCAGTGAAAGGCCATTGGTCTGGGGATCAGCTTAGTCCTGCTTTAAGGTGACGAGGTGAGCAAGGATTTGAAGGTGTATGTGGGGGGGTCTCACGGTGGTTGGGATAACCTGCCAGTGTGAGTTACTATGGTAATTGAGTGTCGTCATCAATGGGCCCTCTACACTGAGCAGGACTAGAATGGACCAGCAGTGGGCCCCTGAAAAGCAGAGCAGGTAGGATTAGACAGAGCCTTTGTCCTAAGTGCATAATGTCTTGTAGTCAGATTTAAAGACTTCTCAAATCTCCAGCCCCACCACCACTGCAGCCCTCCCCTAAATTGCCCCTTGGGGTTGGGGGGGTAATTTAGTTGTCCCGAGCTGTGCCTGAACAGGGATGCGATGTGGACGTGTTGGGGTGCTAACAAGCGACCGCCACGACCCAGAAGTGGGCTCTAGCTTCAATCGTCTACAGTTCTTCTTTTAATGGACAGGGTTGTTTCATTACGTGTTTCCATGTGTGCGTGTGTGTGTGTGTGTGTGTGTGTGTGTGTGTGTGTGTGTGTGTGTGTGTGTGTGTGTGTGTGTGTGTGTGTGTGTGTGTGTGTGTGTGTGTGTGTGTGTGTGTGTGTGTGTGTGTGTGTGTGTGTGTGTGTGTGTGTGTGTGTGTGTGGGGCTCTGTATTATGGCACACAGCGGCCTTCCCTCTCCTTCACAAGGAAGCCTGTCACTTGGCATTAGTGTAGCCGTGGCAACAATCACCATTCCATGCCTCCTGCTAATTGCAGACACAGCTGGGTCTCAGCAGGACTACAGCCCTGACACGCACGTGCGCACACACGTACGCACATGCATGTACGTGCGCGCGCACACGCACGCATGCCAAACGCACACTAACTAAACATTGCTTTAATTCCAATGTATAACAGTTGAAAATGAATTAAAGTTGCTATACACACCTGTCATATTATGATATTCCTATCATATGGCCTAATAAATCAACACATGCAAATGATTTATATTTGTTATTTGAATGAAACCATAAAGAGCTCACTGCTGTTTGCAGTGAGATCACATGAGGCTAAACCGCTAAGCTGACGGGACTCCTCGGGGCCGTCTCGGCTCCCACGGCCTTTTTTCTACTCGAGGACGGGGCTGGACGGGGTCTACCGGAGCTACCGTCGGGACCCGGTTAGCCGTTTCGAGGCTGTTTTCCGATCCGTTGCGCGACGGCGTTGTTTGTGGATCGGCTGTTTATTTTTATTTCACCGTCGGCGTTTGACTCTTTTAGCCGGCCGTGCACTTGTGGGTTGAACAACGCTCCGGGTTTGGTGGAGAACAACCTTTAGAGAATGGAAGCTGACTACAGGCAAACACAAGCAGGGACACCAACGATCTCCCTTTCTTTCTCTTTTACACATACAGTACACACAAGCAAGCTCACTCACTCTCTTACTCACTCACTCAAGCACGTAAGCACGCACGCACGCACGCACGCACACACACACACACAGTGGAGCAGAGGCAGAAAGAGGCAGAGTCCCAGGTTGCTTGTAATCCCTGTGTACCCCCTGTGGAGGGGCCCCTCCTCAGCTACAACATTCCTGGCTCTCAGCAGCACAAAGACCCAGAGCCCAGGCCTGGAGCCCGGGCCCGGAGCTGCCCCACAAAAGGAGGACCTCCGTCTACAATAAGTTGTGTTGGCTGCCTGGTGTGTGTGCATGCATGTGTGCGTGTGGGCCTGGGTGTGGAGGGCTCATATCTACTCTAACCATATAGTTTGCAATGCTGATCTTCATGTGTGGAAGGAGAGACAGCAGAGTCTTGGAGACTGCGTGTGGCTTTGGGGACCGGTGTGTGTGCTTCTGCATAACCTATACATGTGAAGGGGTCGCAGAGGGGTGGGGAGGTGCATGGGGATGAGTGCAGAGGTGTGTGGATTTTGCACAGAATCCTCCTGGTGCCAGCCCCTGCCAGGCAGCATGGCTTCCCGGAACATGTAAAGCTTTGGGTGTGAACGCCAGCTTCGACGTGCAGTTTGTGTATGTGTGTGTGTGTGTGTGTGCGTGGTGAGGAGGGTGTCAGAAGGGGGCAGGAGGTCGTTCTGTCTCCCAGCTCTCACTCCGAGGGGGATGGGGACCTGCAGAGGAGTGTGTGTGTGTGTGTGTGTGTGTGTGTGTGTGTGTGTGTGTGTGTGTGTGTGTGTGTGTGTGTGTGTGTGTGTGTGTGTGTGTGTGTGTGTGTGTGTGTGTGTGTGTGTGTGTGTGTGCGCGCGTGTGCGTGTGCGTGCATGTGTGCGTGCAGGCATGCATGCGTGAGCGCGTGCGTATCGATAACGAAGGCCATGCATGTCATTTGTGTTTAGGTTCTGGGTTCAACACCATGCAACGACACACGCACGCACACATGCTCGCACGCACACACACACACACACACACACACACACACACACACACACACACACACACACACACACACACACACACACACACACATAAAACCTGATTCAACCCATCCAAGACCCTTCCTTCAGATGGAACTCGTTAGAATGTCACAGATTTGATCCCTGTCGGGTTATGGCATTATGTATTCAGAGACATATTACGCTTGTTTTGGCAGTCAGCAAGTGCTAACCCCCTGCTGATCCCGACGCAGCCTAAAAAAGAGAGCTGGGGAGTGATCGTCTGTTCCAACGGATGCTTTTGTTAGTCTCTGCCGAGAGGAACAAAGCAAGAGGGGCCATCACTGTTCATTTGACAAGCTTGGCAAGCTTCAAATTTGCTCTCAAATTTCCCATTAGGGAGACACGTGTCTTAATTCTTCCCTGAAGTATTGTGACCTTCTCTGCGGTTGTGGAACTGCAGCTTTGGGATGCATGTGACTATTTTAGGATAGCGTGACTTTGAAGGGCTTGTGTGTGCGTGTGCGTGTGCGTGTGAGAAACGGAGAGGGAGAGATTTATGTTTATTCTTTGTATTAATTTCACCTACCCACTTGAGGTATGACAGAAGTACAGTACTGCACATGAAAGATCTGACAAATCACTTACACCAATCCAGATTTATTTTCTTCCCACTGGGACCCCCTGCTCACTTGAAACATAGAGAGGACCCACATACAGTACCACAGTGGCACTACCATGGAGGCACCGTCGTTTATCGTTGTCGAGGCGTTGTCTGAGATATCGCCAGAGGCTAAGGATGAAGAGCCGGGTGCTGGTGAGGCTGAGACAGCATGCCAACTGCCCCCTGCTTCCCAGCGTTCTGCTAGCCAACATACAGACAGTGCCTGGACAACATGCTGTGTAGATTGAGAGCAGGGATCTCCTTCAAGCAGGAAACAAGGGATTGTTGCATCATTTGCCTTTCAGAGACTTGGTTGTAGGAAGATACCAGACCATGCCATTGTACCCCCGGGGTTCTCCATATTTAGTTTGGACAGGTCAAATGAGCTCCCAGGGCAAGAAGGTATGTCTACAATGCTTAGTGTGATCCTAGAAACATTCATTCTTTCTGCTTCCCAGACTTATATTTATCTTACATTAGCCATTCTGGCTGCCTTGGGAGTGCATGGCTATTAATTTGTGATAGCTGTGTACATACTGTCACAAGCCGACATGGTACTCAAGGAACTTTATGGGCCAAACACGGAATACTTGCACCCATAGGCACTTTTGTTGTGGTTGGGAACTTCAACAAGCATCTCTGAGAAAAATGTTACCAAAATACTTTCAGCACATCGATTTAAACACACAGGGAGATAGTGTAGTCAAGCACTGCTGCTCTGCCTTCTGCAGTTCCTTCAAACCCCACCTCCGCCTACTGTTTGGCGAATCGGATCACTCCTCCATCCAATAGGCAGAAGCTGAAGCAAGCAGCACCCACCATGAGGACAATCCGCTGATCGCCTGACCGTCAGACACTGTAACAACTTTGTGATTTTGTGATTATGTTCACCGAAGACAACAGTGATATGCCTGATCAACGACAATGACAAACCAGCCTACAGGAGAGAGGTCAACAACCTGATACAGTGGTGGCAGGATAACAACCTCTCTCTCACTGTCAACAAGACAATCAGCTGATCATGAACTACAGGAAGAGAGGAGAGAGGTTGGACGGCATCACCATCAACGGGTCTGCTGTAGAGATAGCTTCAAGGTCCTCTGCATTCACTAAGGACCTCACCCAGAATATGCACACCAGCCATGTGGTGAAAAAGGCTCAGCAATTCCTCTGTTACCTCAGGTGATGGTATTGGTATGGGCCCCAAGATCCTACGGGCCTTCTACAGAGTCAAAATCGAGAGCATGCATCACTGCCTGGCATGGGAACAGAATCAAGGTTATTGTCACCTCACAAGAAGTGGGTGAAATCATGAAAAGCAAGGTGAAAGGCACAGGGTAGAAACAGGTTAAAAGACACAAAACCAAATCAATCAGTACTAGCAGGTATGTAGTTAGACATGTGGTGCAATAAGGTGAGGTTAAAAATGGCAGCAGGTGCACTACATAAGGTGCTGCACTAGAGCAGAGATATTGTGCAAAAATGTCTTATGCAGGTGATATAATCCACATGGGGTAAAATCCACATAGGGAAGTAGTCCGCAAAAGGAACATAACGAAGAGCAGTCCGACAAGTAACCCATTGATACTGCGGTCAAGCTTGCCTGGCCGTGGTCGTAGTAGTATTGTGAACAGATTGAGGCTAGGGTGGTGAGTGTCCTTGATGATACAATGGTCTTTGACTATGCACAGCTTCTCAATAGAGCCCTGCATGGGCCAAAACTCCGGGCTTGCAATTTATTGTCCAGAGCCCGACCCAAAGCCAAACTCCAAATTAATGTAATCTCCCTCTGACATGCACTTTCTCTGATGCGTATTCACTGATACATGCAAACACAGAACATACACGTCCCGCTACTAAGATAAACTTATGGGGGGGGCGCGGTGGTGCAGTCGGTAGTGCTGTCGCCTCACAGCTGGGGCGCGGTGGTGCAGTCGGTAGTGCTGTCGCCTCACAGCTAGAAGGTCCTGGGTTCGATTCCCGTCGGGAACGCTGTGGGCGCTTGGGGTGTGTCTTCTCCTCCGCGTCACCAGCGCCCATACCCTAGGTGGGGTTGGCGAAAGGGCCTACTCTGTGTGGAGTTTGCATGTTCTCCCCGTGTCTCCTAGGGTAGTTAATACCCTCACAAAAACATGTAGTAATCCTGGTCACTATACTGCCTCCCCCTGGTCAGCTGGGGCGCCTGATGGAGGGGAAGGGAACTGGTTGGAATAACGTGTTGCTTCCACGCGCTACGTCCAACCGGGGAAACTCCCCCCTGTCAGGTGACAAGAAGGTCAGTTGGCTCTTATGCATTGAAGGAGGCATGAGCTCGGCCCTGGCCTCCCTAGGCTGGTGGGGGGAGTCGGGAGAGTAGTGCCCAGGATCACTTAGCAAATTGGCACCGGGTGAAAAAAGGGTTACAAAATCGAGGGATAAAAAAAAAAAAAAAAAAAAAGATAAACGTATGGGAGCTTTATTAAACATAACTACACGTGCCACTGACACCGACAAAAATGCTCACATAGCCTATTACCATGGTCACGACCGACGCCATGGATGCAGATGACAAGGCTTGCCAGGGATATAGAGAAAGAAAAGTGGAGTAGAGGGAGAGAGAAAGAGAACAGTCCATCAGTCAGCCACTCCAGGCCTGGCCTCTCCACAGGGGGCTGTGCTTGGGACAAGATCACAGGCCTGCTGCCATGACGATGCCTTCACAGGAACACAGCGGCAGAGGAAGTTCCTGGCACCAGGTCACCACACTGATTCACCCGTGACATTGCTCTGTTTTATTAGGTTCTATCTATGAACCTAATAAAGCTGTATCCTATTCAAGGATAAATGCCTAGCCTCTGCAATATCAAATGAACCTGTTACATTTCCTCTATCTCATTCTAGCTCTCTACCCTCCGTCCTCTCCCCCTCCTCCTCTTTGTGGTTACCCCTTCCTCCTCTCCTGTCTTCCAGAATCTTTCTGACCCCCCCGTCCGTCCCCCTCCCCGTCCCCCTTCCTTTTGGCCCCCGACTCTGACTGTTGAAAGTCAGTCGGCTTCTATTAGTATCAGCCTGCGCTCGTCATTACACATCAATTAGAGCTGTAACTGCACTGGGGCCACAGAGGAACATCTGCACCCTCTCGGCTTAGCTTCTGTTTTAGCTGTGGAGGAGGTATTTGAGTTCACTGTCCCTGACAGATGTAGATGTTTGGAGCGATTTTGTCAAGTTGCAGCGTTTGAACATTTGAGGTTTGACAGTGTTGCACACCACTGTAAATGTGTGAGGGGCCCAGAATGCAACCCCGAGGCATACCACGGTTTACTTTGGCTAAAGGCTTAGCACACGCGTAGCTATTGTTGTATGGTAAAGCCCAGTGGGGGTGTAGAGAAAAGCCATCTGTCAAGTAAAAAAATAAACGTATCTGTATTCAGATGCAAATTGGAAGTAAGCGTGGTATAAACTGGAAGTGGACATAAAAAACGTGGAATTCCTGGTTTTCTGTCAGCCAGAACTCTATCCCTTTTCCCAGCCATTTCCGACATATACACTGTCTCACCTAGAGACTACTAGGGGCTTGAGTAGGTTACGGAAGGGCGATACTGCAATTTACTCATTTACTCAATTTACAATGCTTGTTTGGTTTTGTTTGCAGTCATCTGAAAGTTCACTGACATTATTACATTATTATTCAAATAAAATATTTTTGCCTCCAATGGCATAGCAATCTGAATGCTTTATGTGTATCTATCTATTTGTTCATATTAGGTTGTTTCTAAAGCTAAAGTGTGTGTTAGGTTTTGGGTTAAGAAGACCTTAATAGGTTGTGTGGGTCAATGGAACAATTTGATAGGTCCTCAAGGGTATTCTCAAGGATTTCGGTCTGAGCTCAAGAGGTTATTGTGATTCTGTATAGAAACAGTGAAGCTAAGGTCTGTGTGAAGACAGACAGCTTCCTACTAATGACTGTATACCAACATGATCCTCTGGCCTTTCCCTTAATAATCTACTAGTGTCAAAAGTATGTGCTTTAAGGATGTGATCAAATCCCTCCTTGTCAAGTGCACCAGGCAATGAGAAAGACTCAGAGAGAGCTTCAAAGGTCTGGATCAGTGTTGTTTTCTAGCAGTTGAAATGTCAGTTGGTATTTTTCTTTGTGTTTGCTGAAATTAATATACTGTGATTTCATGAGTTAGATGCTGAATGAAACTTTTATTTGTGCATATTTCATATAGACAAATATAGAGAATGTAGTCAAATTTGGATGCACATGGGTGTTTGTGTGTGTTTGCATGTCAATGCTTACTCACTTCACTGTGTGTGTGTGTGTGTGTGTGTGTGTGTGTGTGTGTGTGTGTGTGTGTGTGTGTGTGTGTGTGTGTGTGTGTGTGTGTGTGTGTGTGTGTGTGTGTGTGTGTGTGTGTGTGTGTGTGTGTGTGTGTGTGTGTGTGTGTGTGTGTGTGTGTGTGTGTCTGTGTATATGTTGCAGCAATGGTACACCAGCACCATGAATCTGTTAGCAACGTGGCTGACTGATCGCATGGATCTTCAGCTTCATGTGTACCAACTGAAGATCCTCATCAGGATAGTAAAGGTGAGGACACATGTTTTACTCTTACATTTGTATTGTTTTACAACTCATTTTGGTTTATTGGTGGAGCGAAAAAAATGTATCCATTCATTTGAAAAATATATGGATATATATGGAAAATAAAGTTTCCAGTTGCCACAGAGATAACAATCCAGTAGCACAGATGGCAGAATTGATCTAACTCCCCACCAGAAATGTCTACTGTATCCATTTTTCAAGGTTTTCAGACCGTGAGCCCTAAAGAGCTAGGAGTCGTGACCCATTTTGTCTTGGTTGGATGTAGAAAGGTTTGGGATGTGGAGCCAGGTGATAATATTGCAGTGTGATAGTGGAATGGTGTGAGTGGTTAACAGATTCCCAGTTCTGTGTGGTAATCTATGCCGTAACCTGACGCAAACCACAAAGAACACTGCCAAGAACATACTGTATGCATCATATGGGACAAATCTAGCATTTCCAGCATATGGGTGCAAGCTAGTGAAATCATGTATCTCTCTAAAACACTTTGAAGAGCGAATTATTGATGGACAATAGTTGGTAACAGTATGTGATGTATATTATTTTATGAACGATATTCTAGGCAATTTTCTACATTGTTGCTCATACTGTATGGTGCGTGGTACCCACAGCTCCCATTGACGCTTTGCTTATGTGTGTCATGTGGACATGTAACTTTAATTTCAGTTAAAATAATTCAGGAATTTCATCCCCTAAACTTCTATCTGTTTTAAGTACATTTAAACCAGTGCATATACAGCAACGTCAAGTCAAGTCGAGTCACATTTATTTGAATAGCCCATAATCACTGTCACAGTCTCAAATGGCTTAACAGGCCCACATTTAACAAAGAAAACACAATTAAGAAGAGTACTATCTTGAATGTCTTGAAACCTCTAATAACAACGCTTTTCATGTCTTTTATATGTAATCATCTTTTTTCTTTTTCTTTCTTTTTGTCAGAAAAAGTATCGGGACTTCCGTCTGCAGGGGGTTCTGGACTCAACGTTGAACAGTAAGATGTACGATACAGTGAGAAATCGACTGACCCTGGAGGAGGCCACTGCTTCCGTAAGGGAAGGCGGGATGCAGGGCATATCCATGAAAGACAGCGACGAAGAGGACGATGACCACTAGATCAAAGAAGCTAAGGTCCCCCTTGACCTTTTTTCACACTGCCCAACTGAGCTATGCTACACTGGCCTGATTATGTAATTAAAAAATAGTTTGAAGGCAGGGCATCCTAATAGTTCAACCAGTTACTGACCGCATCATTGCGTCGTCCTGGGTTAAAATTCCACTCAGGAACTGCGTCACGTGTCATACTGTCCTTCGACCCAATTGCTTTCCTGTCTGTCTCCATTGTACAGTCCAATAAAGCAGAAGTTTGACACCCACAGAGAATATGAGAATGTGAATGCTTTGTCAGACGTGAAGAGCTACGCTACCTGTTGAACCACACCTACTCTCAGCCATAGTCTCTACTACACCTGGAAACCTTTATACTTTTCTATTGTACTTTACACATCATTCAAATACCCTTCTAGGTTACAATTCAGATATCAATTATATGATCATCAAAGGGAATCACACTGCAAGATTCAACTTTCTTATGAAACACAGTCTTACGAGATTTTATGAAACCCAGCTTCACAAGAAGTGATTCACATATGAAGAAGGTTTAGGACTAGCAGTTCTTGAATATTGTCTATGAAAGTGCAGTCTGTGGAGCAATTAACAAAATAGTCATGGGAGAATATATTGTTTCATATTTAAAGGTTAGTTCTTCTTAGTTCAACATGTTGGCCAAAGATGGCAGAACAGATGAGAGAAAGTACTCTGAACATTGACTTATCCCTAACTAAACTACCCCTTCACTCATCCTACAATATACCTAATACCATCCTCATGTTGCACATCCATATAAAGGCCATTATGCTGTAGTATGGTTCAGGGTGAGAGGGTGAAAATGTTTGGTGTCTGTGTTTAGCCAGCCAATCAATGCATGTACCAACTGTTTACTTATGTATGAAGTCACAGTTGTGACCAATCCTATGTCCATGAATAAACACCAATTAGAACAAATGGTTACTTATTGCATTTCAGGTCAACTTTACCACTCCTAAAACAATTTGACCTACTAAAACTGTTCAAATATATCTTGTATGGTTATGGTAAGAGTTTCAGATTTTCTGAAATTTCAAATTTGCCTAACATCACTCCTGAATGTTTTCTAAGCAATATGGAGAACCATTTTATTTGCAATGTCCAGTACCATGTTTATACGTAAGGCTATAAATGTGTCTTTCTGCAAATCTAAGAACTATCCAGGTGCTTCTTTTAATGTGCAGTGAATACTATGGTACATCATTGTAAGTGGTGCGAAAATCTGAAATGTATTCATTGTATTCTCATGATGTGATTTGCCATACAATATGGCACAATGGTTGTCATTTAATGATAATAACCTGCTATTTGATTTAAATCACCTGTTGTTTACGACCATGATGTCTGCAATCGAAATACAATGAATTACATTTTTGTAAAGGGTTTGCATATCTCATTCATGATGGGCTCAAATAAACAATTTACAGTATTTGCACTGGCTTCTTTGGCTTAAAGACCATCTTTAATATTACATCAAATATTTTTGCCAATTTAAACCCCATTTCAAGAATTGTGCCTGTAGACGGTCCCCTCCCTCTCTTAAATGCTCCCAGCCACTTTGGATGAAACAAATGATGACACCAAATATAAAACATGAAACCTAGCGTCATGTCATAATAGGTGACCATTCGGCAAAAATAGGCAAACATTCAGCAAAAATGACAGATCTGCTGAAACCACATTGCATTGTGAGCTTGTAGATCAGCTATTTTCAGCGAAGAGATTTGCTGTAGAGGGAATAAAGGAGGGGACCAAGTATAGACCCCTGGGGGACCCTGGTCAATACAGGGTTTAAATGGTTAAACTAAAGATGGAGGTGTATTGTGCAATGTGCATGCCCTTTACAAAGAAAGTGATACCATGTTGCTCATCTGAGGATGAGTATAAACTGCCTGACGCTAGAATAATCACTGAATTGTATGTGTTGAAATACGCGCTAAACTGCCTATAGTCTCTCTTCATTTATCAATGTTTCTTCATTTATCAATGTTTTTTGTTACATAGTTTTTTTCTGTTCCAGCCCAATACTCCTTTAAATCCTTTCTCCCTATCTAGATGAAAATCTCAACTATTTTTTATAGGTTAGATTCATCAGTGCAATATACTATACACAACTAGTTTGATTATTTTATCTCACTTATGTACTTACAGAATCTTTTTTTTAAACATCGAAAATATTTTTAAATCATGTTTTATTAGTTATGTTTATAGCATTTAAATAATAGTTGATTTGTTTACAAAGTAAAAGAGACATTCTTTTATGTGCCCTCTATTTCATTCCAGGACGTGTGGTGGTTGTTCTTTTTCTTTTTCACATTTTTATAAAGGAAAGTGAAGATTGCCTGTCTTTTCCCCTCTGCCAACTGTTGTTTTATACTGTATTCCTAGAGTTGTACCTGTTACCTGTGCGCAAGTACTGCATGTCCCAGGTACTGTATCCACTGGCCAAAGTGTTTTGTTCCCTGTGTAAATTTACTGGTGGATTTATCATGCTTCTGCCTCTTAGGAGAAACCACTAGGGGCCAAGAAGAAATAAAGGTGAATGACAAATGTGGAAAGCAATTATATTCCTTGTTTTTTTGTGTTTTTCCCCCACAGCACAGTTGGGGCCATCAGGCGGCAAGTTCGGGTCAGGCAGTCAAACGTATATTTAAGTCTTTGTAAATGACTATCATTTTAATGCAAATGGTGCGTTTGTACTCCATACAGGAGTGTACCTGTACTCCCCACGTCCTATATCATAGGGTCCTATGTTAAAGGTTTTTAATGTTGCCCGCTTGCAGCCATGTCTGTTGCTCGCTAGCTAGATAGGCCACTAACGTTATCTAGCCTAATGCAAGTCATTGTCAAGTGCTGTGCAGTTTGGAAACAGGTGATAACCTATTCCATCCACCATGGCTTGCCAACTAGGGCGACGTATGTGCTTGTCAACTCGGCCATCGGTTGCTCTGGGTGGGCACTTGCTCATCTTGTGGCATGCCTCATGAGCCTCAAGGCCTCACTATTGGCACACCTGCCTTGTTGTCAAGTAATACAACAACCACAGCTATGAGAGCGTGGGTAAAGTAGAACTGGGGAACATGGGAACGTAGGACCCTTTGTCAGAACTGGGGAACCCATAGAACATGATTACCTTCCTCTTATGACCTACACCAAAATGCTTATCATTTCTTTCTTTTTTTAACGCATGTGCTTCACGCTTTTCAGCACCACTGTGTTTGTCCATAAGATCTGACTTGAGTTTCAATACTTATATCATTGAGTCAGTCAAAGATTGGCAATGGTGCACAGATGGCTAACTGATCAAAGTGGACAAGGCGATGTTCTGCAGCCAGAGTGCCAGACTGCAAAAAATACATATTTTAATCCCCCCTTCTCTAAGAAAGAGTCTGAGATTAATGCCTTGGATTAAGGCTTCATATCATCTTGAGAGCCCAGAAGGATCAGAAGATCAAATCAAGAATGGCTAAAACCAAACCAAAGAGGTCAAGATGGAAGATATAACTAAAGGCAAGAGGATTAGATATAATGTAGACATAAATTAAAATAGGATAGGATAGCTTTTAATTATTCTGTAGAAGGAGGAAAAACTAATCCACAGGCTAAATCAAAAGAAAATAAGACTTGGGATGGCTGGCCTTAAATGAGGTACCCCAATAATAATAATAATAATAATTATTATTATTAATAATAATAATAATAAGAGAGTGGTTTCTCTCCAGTGAGAATAAGTACCATGGTATGTCCTTGTTTCTATATAGACTTCGGATTTCAATCTTGGAGGAAAAAGGAAATTTAGGACACATGAATTACAGAATTCTTTTTAACAAGTGGTTAAACATCAGTTTCCCAGTTTCCATAACTGTAGCTAGAGGATGTGGGAGAGAATGAAGTGAGGCTTCCCACTGTGGTAATGTGCTCTATGAAGACCACTCACCCTGACCTAATTGTCTCAACTGAGGCCCTTCGCTTCACGCCCTGCCTGCTGCTGCTTAGACTATATAATAATCAACAGCGTAGACCCAAAATACCCTATTTGTAACTTCCAATCCGCCGTGTCAGTGAGCTGCCTTGGAATATTATATATTTAATATCCCGAGAAATGCAGGCACGGTGGGGCCGTTTTATGTGAGAGCGGACAGCGAGACGGATTAATGGGCCCAGAGATTTATGCTGGCACGATCTGAGCTCCTTTGGCGTTTAAGCTCCAATCAACTAGGAAATGGAAAATGATAATGGTATCCAAATAAAGGCATTTCCATTTGACCACCACAGTGACAACTGGCCACTGATCTGCTGGCGCGTCGCTGCAGCAGGGAGTCCTGCAGTGATACGAATGTGACAACACGTTGTTCTGACACATCAATTCCATCAAGCCATCTCACTGACATATGTGCACATAATGAAAAATGAAAACACAAACACATAAATCAACCGAAATGTGTAACTTCAAGCTGCCAAATATATTGGCCTCTGCTTTGTTTTGAATAAGCAATTCATTATACTGCATACAATGGCATCTGGGCAGTCGGTATAGGACTGCAAAACAACTTATTTTTTCATTGTTTTGTTGCTCTGCGTATTCAGAGGTGTCAGAATTTCCTGCCATTTGTGAGGGCAGGTAGATGTCAGATACGTTTAATAAAGACGGCCCATAAAGCCTCTTATGTTTTGCTGCCCCACCAAACCTTCTTATCTCAGCCTTAAGAAGGGAACAACAAGCTCGCTGATTAATTTTAGATCTTTTTCCATGAAAAGAGTAGCTTACAGTTTAACGCAATCTCACTCCATGTTCAGAGGCAGATTTTATTGTACCTTTGAAAGGATGAAAATTGCACTGGACTGTTTGTCCTGTTTCGTGCTTGTGAAGCCCATATGTGGATCAACCATATCATCGTCAAACCCTGGGACTGCTGAGGCCACTGTTGTTATGAGGTGGATGTCAGGAGTTAATCCTTCACCTAGAGCAGTGATTCTCAATCTTCTTCATTTCAAGGCCCCCCAGTTTGTTATGAATTAGGCCACGGATCCCCTTGTGAGTGATCTATTTATTTTATTTTAATTATTAAATTAAACTCTGGAACCAAATGTACGTGTAAAGGTCCATTTGGTTCCATTTGTAGACCCATAAGTGTCCTTTTTGGTACGATTCAGTTAGCTGGGGACCCCCTGAAACCCCCTCAAGGGCCCCTGGGTGTTCCGGAACCTCACGTTGAGCACCAGTGGCCTATAACATCTGCCCTCAAGAGGCCTTGCCTTTTGACAGGACACAGTAGTAAATAAAGGTTCATTAAAATAAATAGAGCACACATTTCACATATCGCACACATCACATATCGCATACAGTATGTTTCCGGAAAGATTTGCAACTTCAAGGTAACAGATTTACTGCTGTGGAACATTTCCTTGAATTTGAATGAACCTGGACAACTGTAATTTCTTTGCCGCGAAGGCCCTTGTATTGGTAGTGCACCTGTGATTCCAGTTAGGCTGCAGTACGATGCACTAGGGTCCCGAATCCTCCTAGCGACACCTGAACATGGTCTAGCTTCATCTGACTCACCTGTGTGCGAGGCCACTCACGCACGCACGCACACACAGTGAATCATTTAAACTTGACATGGTAGAGCAAGCACAGTAGCTTCTGGCCCACTCATTCTGACATTGGCACATAACATCATTACATAAGACTGTCATGGTGTGACACCTCTGCCCCTCCCCTTTCATTACCTTGATTACCCTGAGGTGACTCACCTGGTCCACCCGAGCCTGGTCTGGCTAAAGAGCCAGCTGTCTGTGTGCATGCTCTTTGCTGGTGCAAAGTTTTGTTGTCAGGGCTTTTGGTTTGAGTTTTTGAATATTGTGTTTTGTGTTGTAATCAAGTGTTGTGTATGTATGTTGTGTTTTTTGTGTCTTTCAAGTCTAGTCTGCATTTAGTCGGTGTCTCTTGAGTTTGATGTTTGAATGAGTTCCTGCAATTGGGACCTTCTTGAGTTGAGCCTGACAAAATGTCATACATTTTTAAAGCAGTTCTTAAATCATGTGATGAAGAGCACCAACATGGCACTTTTTTTAAATTGATGAATTTCAATCATTCGTTGGTGAAATTATGAAAACTAATGTCAAGATCTTCAATTTCAATGGGATGCTTGGTCTTGTATAGGATTACAATATGTCATTACAATAGGATGCTAATAAGCATGCAATTGTAATGACAATTCACATCCAAATAGGTGGGATGTGGCTTTGAGTGACTTAATGAGAATAATATGTTTTCAAGAATCGACTAGGTTTTATTCGTCACTCAGTCATCATACAGGTACAAGCAGTGAAATGTTGGTAAAGCATTTCTGCAAGACAGCAGAGGCAGACTGATGGTCATAAAACAGGCCCATGGCTTTGGTGTCCATTGTGTTTTTCAGTTTCAGAGAAATGAAATAACAAATCCCTCCATGTGTTTAGTCCCATTCAGAGACCCATGGGCTGTCAGGTGGCCTCTACATGTTGAGCTCTTTGTCCCTGGCTGGGGCCCCATTCAACTGTACCAGCACCACCCCGTTAAAGGTATCAAAGGGCCATGAGCCAGTTCCACTAACTATATAGAGAACCTCTTGCACTTGGAGAAGGGGTCAGGAAAATAGATGTAAGCAAGAATGTTTGGGGGCATGGAAATTAGTAAAAGTAGACCAGGGGATTAATGTTTAGGAGAGAGAGAGAGGGAGAGGTAGTGAGAGAGAGAGCCCTTAAAAGAGTGGGAGACGAAAATGTGCACCAAAAGACTGCTGGGGAAATAATAGATTGAATTGCTCAAGTGGGTACTCTATGGAATTGGGTATGAATGGTGTGAGCAGTGCGGTTGTGCTGGGGCCTGTGGGATGTGGGGCCCAAATGGCGGTGCAGTTGTGCTGGAGCCCGTGATGTGTGGGGGCCCGTGTGGGGCCAGGCCCTCTGGCGGTGTCATGGGCGGAGGGCAGGTCCTTCTGGGTTATTCAGATTGCCACCTTGGAAGGACTCCTGTGTTTAATGAACTCACTTTAAATTTTAAATGGGGTCATTTTGAGATATACCGATATACAGAAAAAAAATATATATAACAACATTCTATGCTTATTCTACATAAAAAAATAAACAATTAAATGAAATCATTTATTTTATTTAGTGTTTTTGTCATATACTGTACAGATTTACAATTAGAGCGCTGAATATAACTTAAATAACATAGCATCTGTTGACAAGCAAACGGCATATACTGTACATATATTTGAATAATGTATGTGAACGAGTAATCAACATACATCTGGATAACATAAGATGAGTGTTTAGACTGAGGCTGATGTGAATTTGAACTCCTTACTTAGGGGGAGAGGTCATTCCACGGCTTGGGAGGCAGGAGAGTTTAGGTCGCTTGGATCACTGGCCAGGGTTTAGTCGGGATGGGAGGGACATATGTCCTGTATAGGCTCTATGCACAGCAGCCATTTTTGGAGAGAAATCGGGCCTCTTCTTACTTCCTTCACAGGTGTTACCAATGATACTAATGAAGGCTCTGTTCCATTCTGGTCAAACAGAGTCAGGGTGCTGATATTGTGCATGTTGGCTCACGAGAAACACTAGTGGGTCTCAAAGTGTGGTCCAGGGACCCTCATGGTTCCTTGAGGGGGTGTAACTCTGAGAGTTATGGGGGTCCTTGAAATTAAAAAGTTTGAGAACCACTAAATGGAACAGATCCTTAATTAGTATCATTGGTAACACCTGTGAAGGAAGCAAGGAAGGGGCCCAATTACTGTCCAATATGGCTGCTGTGCATAGAGGGCTGGATCATATCCTGCAGGTAGGTTGGTGCATGGCCCTTTGTCACTCTAGTTTCCTCTGTGATGAACTTGAGGTGATGGAAGGACATTCACTGTGAGGTGTCAGGCAGGCATACAGAATCTGAGCTCTTCCACCTGCATCGTGGCAGACGGGAGGGACGGAGAAAAACTGTTGTGTGTTGTCCATGTTACAGTAATAGAAGAATTGTGAACAGAGATGATAGGGCCATGGTATCACTTGAACCACTTGAATTCGGTCCTTGTGAGGAGCTGGTGTTGACTGTATCAAATGCTGTAAATAGGTCAAGAAGGATAAGGAGTGGGAGGCAGCTTGAGTGGCATGAGTGCCTCTGTGACTGTGAGGAGCTAGTAGAGTATGCTTTGGTAGGCCAATATAGGTAGACATAAATATGTTTTCCACATGCTGTAGCAGTGGTGGATACAGACCATGTCTAATATGACTGGGCCTGGAAAATTCTGGCTGGGCCTCAGTGTTTTAAGCTTAGATACTATGACCAGTGGATGATGTCAATGTGACAATTATTTTCACTGTCAATTTGGTTGACAGTGAACCCACTCTGTGAGTGGCCTCCGGAAAAAGCCCACTTTCCATATCCGGTAATTTGCACACACATACTGTACATGCACGCACCACTTCCATATCCGTTGTGTAGACCCAGACCGGAACAACAACCTGCAAAGCGGCTTGATCCCAAGCTAGTCTCCACTGACAAACATAATAACTCTTGAACCGTAGGTCATACAATAGAAATCATGAAGCAACTCCCCACAGCCTACTAGATTTTCCACAGTTTGGCATTGTCTTTAAAACACACTTTGTGCTACTACTCCTAGTGATTTGGTCGAATCGGTACACATCTATGCAATGTCTCACTTTATTTTGAGCGTGTGGAAAGCTCTATCAGTTTGGACTTATTGATGCTTCCAGCACCTTAGCAAATGTTCAGCCGAGTGGAGCGGTGGTCTACCTGCATTATTCATTCATGTGTAATGTGAATAAGAAATGTTGTTGTGTTGTCTGATTTGGTAATCTTGCATGGTCTAGTTTTGATCTTGGCAAGCAGCGCATACATGGTGCGCATACAAACCGAAATTGGTGACCTTCTATAGCATGCTGCGACTCCATAGATTTCCATGGCAACCAGCTGTCAATCATGTTGATGTTGTGATACCTGCATAGTGCATATACAATATCCTTTGGTTTGTGTTTACCTGGAAAATGTATAACCCCACCTGGAGCAATACATACTGGGGGTTGGGGGGTAATGCATGTCTGTCTGTAAACAAGATAACTCAAGAACTGATGGCCGTATTTTCAGTGGTGGATGTGATCAGTAGGCTTTCTCAAAGGGATGATTAACTTTTGGGTTCAAGGTCACAATCAATGTCAAGGTTAAAATCAAGAACATTTGGGTGGATATTCATGAAACCTTGTGAGGATGATCAGTATGTTGTGTAGTGTTGTAGTCTATGTGATATGGCATACACTATGTATGCCCATAAGAATTTTCCATATATATAAAATGAGATGATCAATGATACATAATTCCCACTGCAATATTTATACTTTTCAACATTTCAGTTGGTAATTATTACCTTAATAAATCTCACAGGGTGAGAATTTACTCAGGGTGAGATTTTACTTTTACTTTAACTGTCAGGTTTTGTGGCCCTCGTAATCCTATTGCTATTTTGCCTGCTGATAAATTTACTGTAGGCTATATATAATGTAAGTGGTGCTAAATTACGAAGACAGGTCAAACCTGTTTAAAGCTGCTCTATGTTTCTTTCCTCTTCTACCCCGGATTTGAACTTTGTTTCCTACGCAAGTGCTGACATTTTTACCATTGAGCTAATAGAGCCTGCCTGTTGGCTCATGAGATAAATTGAATCTTGACCATCAGGTCAAAATTTGTGTCAGATGCTGTGTCTCGGTGAGACATTACCTTTTGACACAATCTAAATGTCTCAATAGAAGAGTAGGGAGACAAAATACAACCACCCCAAGTTGTATTGTATTAACATGCTCTACATACCATACAGATTGGACAAAACTACTTTTTATTCATAAAAGAAAAGTTACATAGTTCCGCTTTAATCACATTGACCCTAGCGTCCCTATTCTGGGATTGAACATTCGGCAAAAATAGATCTACAAGCTCATTTTGTGAGCTTCTATATCGGCTAATATTTTCATCAAAGAGAGGGAGAAAAGGATAGACCCCTGGTGGACCCAGGTGTGTTTTTGTAATTGACTTAATATTTTGACACTTAAGTTTGGCTGTGGCTCTGTTAACTAACACTGGTGTGAGTATAGGGTTTAAAATTGTAGCAGAGGGAACAGAGATATGCCATTTCTGGGTTGGTGTCAAAATAAAACTCAAGCTTGAGGCCCTGCTGTGAACATATGGAGTGAAAGCATACAGTAGGTTGCATTGGCAAGATCGAACAACCACGCTTTCTTTGAGAGAATCCCCCTCTAGTCACACTTTCCCATTACATTTCCTCAGGGTTAACATCAGTGAAAGTTGTCACCACAGAAGGAAAGTGCGAGGACAACTGTCTGCGATTTCCTCTACTGACTGTGACGTGCTAGGCTACTGTTAGGCACACTATCGATTCAGGACATTATTTTGTCATAGGGTCTATGATGGTAGGCTGAAGCCTTTGGAATTCCTGCCTCCCTCCATTATAACTCTTGAAGTGACAGTACTATTGATTATGATATAATGATAAAAAATATTGTAATTCAGATTCAGATTTTTTTATTATTGTCCTCATGGATAATGTGTTTTCACGTTTCACTCAAAACAGGGGATAACCAAAACCCAAAACATATCATCAACAACATTGGACTGTTAAGCCTATAGCTCATGCAAAGATTTGCGATGCAGACAAAACTGTTTTAAGACATATTTAGAACCTCATCGTATATGACTGTGTCTGAATTTACAGTGTGCCTAGGCCAGGGGTCAGTCAAGAGTAATTTTACTCTTGACTAGATTTTTAATTAAGATCTTAATTTCTTTGTTTAACTTGAATGTAAAGCACTTTGAACTATATATATGTCTGAAAGGTGCTCTAAATAAAGATTATTATTATCATTATTATTGAAGGGGTTCCAGGGGGCACCCAACAAAATTAGTTACTATAGCATCACAATCAGTTTAGCCACTTTAACCCTGTTTATACTTAATTGGCTATTCAAAAATAAGCCGATCTACAAGTTTACTGTGAGCTTGTTGTGGAACTTTTGGAAAACTCTTGAAAACATTTGGAATGATTTAGAATTTCACAACATCTTCTCTTCTGGAGGTCCCTGGCACAACATATTTTCAGATGGGGGTCTGCGGCCAAATATATATTCATTTGGGGGTCCTTAGAGGATATGTTGAGCATAGTAGTAGGTGGCACAGACAGGAGGACCGGTTCAACAGAAACCTTCTATATGCGAGTACAAGGTGCACAGGTTTTGACTGAAAGTCAAGTTATTTGTATTAATTTTGCATGAAAGAGCCCTATACGTTTTGGTGGGCAGGTAGTCTTTGTTGCAGTGTTTATGGATGTCTGTGAAGTGGTGAACAAAGATCAGCTTATTGTCCAGTATATTGCTGAGGTGCAACATCTTACAGTTTAATGTGTAATACAGCTTGTCTATGTAATATGCTTATGGGGACAGGTAAACACCTTTCAGTTGACTGATCAATCCTGGCAAATCGTTAACATAATTATGGCAGGCCATTATGTGTGCTGCAGGGAAAGACTGTCGGCCAAACTACACAGGTGAATGATCAATTACTTCATGACATGCTGCAGAGATGGATTTTACCATCAACTATTCTGAGGCTGAGCGGCATTACTTTTACTATATTGTGAAAACAGATGAACCAGTGAAGCTGCTTAACTTATGGTGACATTTTGTCTTGCTGTATGTATGTATTTCTCATTTCTGCAACATGTCAAAGTCCAGCACTGCTTGGAGTCCAGTCTTTGGATGCTCGCATTTTCAATGAATTGCCCACTGGCTCAAAGATGGCGGGTATTGGACAGTGTAAGAAGCTCATAGTCAGGGGATATTAAAAAAAATCTTGGAATAAATTCCTTACCAAAAAAAATCTTCACCAATGTGTTTGTAAAGGTGTCTAGTAACACATCTCACAAAGACTGAAATGCAGTCCCCCTAGGAGAATTTTTGACAGCTCCTTAAAGTTGGGGTACCCAACAAAAAAATCAAAATTTAATTCTGTTTTAAGTAGCATGTGAGGTGTCAAACTAGGGTGTTTTTATGATTCTGAATCCATTGCAAGCATTTATGCACCAAAACCACTCCTTGGGCTAAAAACGACCCAATCTCAATGGGCTTTTTACACAAAAAGTATACCTGGAAAAGGATGGCTATGGCCGTTTTTAGCCCAAGGAGTGGTTTTGGTGCAAAACAAATGCTTGCAATGGATTCAGAATCATAACAACACCCTAGTTTGACCCATCACATGCTACTTAAAACAGAATTAAATGTTGTTGTTTTTTTTGTTTGTTTTTTAACCAAGGTTATGGTGGGTACCCCAACTTTAAGGAGCTGTCAAAAATTATCCTAGGGGGACTGCATTTCAGTCTTTGTGAGATGTGTTACTAGACACCTTTACAAACACATTGGTGAAGATTTTTTTTGGTAAGGAATTTATTCGAAGATTGGAAAATATTCTGCTAATAACCCCTGACTATCAACAGATCCACCATGATATGTTTGGCAATATGGACTAATGCAGTGAAGTAGGCTACTTTGGATAAGGCTCAAATTGACAGAAAAAAGAGGATCAGAAACCAATGTTTCTTTAAGGTGTCCATTTTTTTTTACATTTTAATATTTGGTACAAAGTTAATATTGGATTGGATTAAAACGTGTGCAACCAAAACATTGATAAACAGGGCAAAGTGATGCATATTTGGGGCGTAATAGTTGCTGCACACAAATTACTCATGCATATAGCCCTAATGTTCTATAGCTCATGTTCAACCTGGTGCCAACCTGATATCAACTATGTAATTATGTAGCCTATCATCACTAGTGAATGGTTGGAGACTACTGATGTACCTGCATGCCATAGTCAGGGGTGTAGCATAGACCAGTGGTTCTCAGCCAGTTGTCCGGGACCACCAGTGGTTCTTGCGGGGGTTCCAGGTGGTCCCCAGCTAAATGATGGAGAGTTGGTAACCAAATGGTCCATTTGGTTTCATTTGGTTTCATTTTACCGATCTCCAGAGTTAAATTATTGTAAAACATCTGCATTACTTAATTTACAAGAAGTCTACATAATTAGAGAATGTAGAAGAATTGTTATTTTGCCTGTTGTCTCTCCTATGGTACCAACATCAATACAGCATGGAATTGTGGACAAAATCTTATAACGACAACAAAATATTCTAAGTTTTGGGTCTGGGAGGCTAAATCTCATCAAACGATGGTCCTGGGCTCAAATGCCAAATAAAAATGGACCTTGATATGAAAATGGTTGAAAACCACTGGCATAGACAGTCATTTTTAATTATAAAACATAAATATAGGTCTACACAAATAAATACAAAGTGCCTGTCTGTTAATGATACCATAATAAAAACAAGAATGCTGCAGGTAGCCCTGGCTCATACCTGCAGGAGACAGTCGTCATTAGACAGTCGTCTAATCAATGCTTGAGCTAATTGCTGTGATAGTGGCGCTGAATGCAGGGGCCAAGGGTACAGCAATAGATCAATGTTTATTGTGCAGTAGATGAGCCAATAATTGAGCCTGAATACACTCAAATTAGAGTACTCTAATTTACATATGTGGCATTAGAACAGTAATCCTTCTGCACTGACCAGCAGGTGTACAGGTATACAGACAGCGTCCAGCATACTTTAAACAAATATATATAAAATGGCATAGGCATATTATAGTAAGTATAATGAGGAATATAATAGACTATAGTTTAATAGGCCTATATTTGACACAATGCATTAGGTTCACAGCCCGTATACCAATGGTTCCCAAACGTTTTAGCTCGAGACCCAAAAGAGAAATGTGCTGTCTCCCTTGCTTTAAAAAATAATGATTGGAAAATGTTTTGAAATAATAATAATCAAAAACAAAATGTAGGAAACAAAAAATAAATTGATATTTACTCGTAACCCATGAAAATGTGTCCGCGACCCACAAATGGGGAACAGTGCCGGAGTACCATCATAATGCGCATCATTCTCGCGTGCACGCTCGTGAATGTTTTATTCCACTTGCATGTAGGCCTACATTATATTTACATTTACATTCCTATAGGCATTTTAAGACAAACAAGTCAATTTGTTTCGAGTTCCCATTTTATTTTCCTTATAATTGTTTTGGTTTCCGGTATTATCACCAGAAATGCATAGCAATGAATTGCATAGTATTGTATATTTGCCTCAAATGCCTGTCGCTAAATGTTTCAATTAATTGAATACACATGGACCCCAATGGAAACTAGGCATAGTGCTGTCTTGGGTTAAATCCTTTTAGCATGGTATTTGTATTAAACTGTACTTTCTGTGCTTTTTTTTTTTTTTTGCAAACTGTTAATAAAGTATTCAATCAATCAATCAATCAATCAATCAATCAATCAAAGTTCACAGCCTGTTTTTAGTTTACATTCCTATAGGCATTTTAAGACAAACAGGTCCAAGTTCCCTTCATTAGACCATTTTATTTTCCTTATAATGTGTTTGGTTTCAGTTACTAATTCGCCTGCAAGTGCAAACACATGAATCAACCAGTGTTCATTTTGTTGAGTAAGACTAAGACTAAAATAGGACTAAAACTAAATGGTGTGTTATTCAAAAGACTAAGACGAAAGACTAAATCAGAATTTGCTGTCAAAATGAACATTGGAATCAACACCGTCCTCAGTCGAGAGGGCGACTGGTCATTGTAGCCAAGCACACAAAAACTGTGGATTCCAGCAAACCTTTATGCTATTTTAAAAAAAGGGGTTCTTTTCATTTGTCGGCACAGCCTATATACCTCTGGCCAGGCTAAGTCTTTTCTTTTTACCCCCTTTAATCCGTCCTTCCATTTCAGAAGAACACAAAACCAGGTTCACGCAGTGCTTTAGTGGCTAAAAGTGAAAGAGCTTGTTTTTTCTGTGCTGAGCCGAGCCTTGTTGAATCGCTCTGGAAAATTGGTTCTTGTGAATAAATAGGCGAAGGAGGAACAACGTTTAATAGGATCCAAGGGAGGTTCTGCTCTCGCAACCTGCTCTTAAACAGGTGGAAATTGGACGCTCTCGATTATACAAATAGTAAGTATAAGCCAGCATGGAAAAGCTATCCCATCTCCGAGGATTAGGAACTTTCAATGAAAAAAAATGAGACTTGTCAAAAGCAAAAGGCCCAAGATCATTGTTTTGTGAGAGAGTCCACAATTTGAAACTCTCAAAAGCAGCTCAAATTAAGAATGGGGGCTAAAAAGACATGCAATGTTTTCAACAAACTAAATAATAGCCTATCTAAAAACATGGCACTTCCAATTGAGCATAACAAATAATCATATAATTGAGCATAACAAATAATGATGTCAATAGTAATTTGGTAGTAGTAGTAGTATGATAATAATAATGATAATAATAGCCTAATGATAATAACCTAATAACCTAATAATAGCCTAATAAAATAATAATTATAATAACGTAATGCCTATATCATTGTAGTCTACAATGTAGGCCTAAATAAAAAAACAAAAACAAAAAAAATATTTTTTTGGCCATCGGACTTTTTTGCAGTAGGCTAGCTAATGCTCATACCACACGACCCCCGTGTTCGTATATAAGGACCAACAGGAGCATGCACGCATGCATGGGAACTCTGATGTCGTGTCCTCCTTGTCACCCAGTTAAAGAGTTGTAGTGCTCTGATGTCAGGAGACAGTGATCTATAGCACTGATGAGGGCGGTCGCTACCAAGATGTGACAGCGAGCAGTCAACGCTGCTATCTTCCATCCAATCCATCTGTCGCTGCTAAAAGGTAAACTTCAACACTGACTGACTCTCTCTAGCTGTAAACCTTTCCATTCCACATTTTCCTGAATACGATTTTTGTCCCTTTTTGTATTTTTTGGTCATTTTTTAGTCTTTTTTTTGGGGGGGGTAAACTTTTCCAATCCACATTATCCGGGGCGCTGAATAAGAGAATGTTTTTGTATTTTTTTTGTCCTTTTTCATCTTTTGGTAAACTTTTCCAATCCACATAATTCGAGGCGCTGAATAAGAGAATGTTTTTGTCCTTTTTTCCCTCCCTCTCCCATCCTTCCTTCCTAACGAGCTCTGAAATGTCCTGTTAATTTTGTGTGTACTAGTTAATGAGCATTAATCTGGTACCCCCTGGATGCTATTGTTGCGGGGGATGGTCATTTGAATGCAAATGGCGTGACACTGTGATAGCAAGGTGCTTATTAAACTGATGTGTCTGTCTGTCCTCTTGTGTCTTCTTGCAGCTGAGGAGGCAGTATAGGCTGGCGCTGCTGCTTGGCTGCTGCGGTGCTTCTGCTCACACCAAGTTCGCTCCATATAATAATGACCAGTTCTCTTCCTCTGGACAAGGCGATGGCTTGCCCTGCACGACTGGACGGTAGGCCTGCATATCACAATTATTACATCACCGTCTAATCGCAATTATTTGAGATAATCGCAATAATTTTTTTGCATCATCTCAAAATCGTTTCCATGATAAAAAAAAAAGCATTTTTAAATATTAAAAAAAAGCTGAAATAGCTGATCTACAAGCTTACAATGTGCATTGTAAGCTTGTAATCAGCTATTTCCACTATTTTTACATTAAAAAAAGAAAAGTAAATGATTAAACATGTCAGTAATTTATTGCCCCGTGCAACTTTTGATTACAAAGCTTAAACGCCAAAACAGAAACGTAATGTGTGTTCATATGCTCCATGCAGTTTTCAAGGACATAAACGATTAAATCGTTAATCGCAATTATTTGTATGACAATTAATCGTCAATTTAAAATGTTTTAATCGTGACAGCCCTACTGGACGGTGGTGGCGGTAGGAACGGGCCAGGAATCGGATCCGCTACTCCTCCAAAGACCCTGGCCTTCTCCATAGACCGGATCATGTCCAAGACCTCGGAGCCGAAGGAGAGGTTGCTCGGTCTCTGTTCGCCTCTGCCGTGCATGATCCCGCTGCAGCCGTTCAGCCTGGACCTCCAGGCCAAGGCGCTCATGAGCTACTCGGAGCTTTGGAAAGCTAATTTCAGGGGGACGTGCAAGGTGAACTGCGGGATGTGCAAGGCGAACTGCGGGATGTGCGGCAAAGCGGACGCGGCCTTGAAACATCATCATCTGTTGCCAGGGAGCCGGGTGATAAAACCCCAAGTCATCCATCAGGCCATGGCGATGCCCAGCAGCGGTTCCTTGTACTATCTCAACTATCTGGACTCTGCCTACCACCAGCAGTCGGAGTTGCTGACCGGACAGTTTTTCTCCTCGGCGTTGGCCACTTCGCATCAGGCGTCGCTGGCAGCGCACCATAAACTTTTGCTGCTGGAGAACGCCAAGCTGAGCGGGACTGCAGCGCCGGTCGACAAGTTCCCCACACCTCAATACCCGCACAAGGAACATCTGCCCGGGCAGCTGGACCAGATCGTCAAGGAGAACCACAGCCTGCAGACCTCGGAGAAAAACGGTGTTAAAGCTCATAACAAACTCGCCGCCCAAGACGGAAAGCCCAAAAACTTTACATGTGAAGTGTGTGGAAAGGTATGCAAACAAATATAATAACTAATAGTCTGCTAATATTTGTTGACTCGCAATTATGTGGAAAATGTTTCTGTGTAAAGAAAAAAAAGGCATTCCGAAAATGTGTAGCTATTTGCAAATATTGTTTACAATGTTACTGTTTTCATAAAATGAATGGATTGTTATTCTTAATTAAAATAAATTGAGGAACCGTCATCAATAACGAGAAAATGCACATTAGATTTGTAATATCCTGTGTTGCTGTGGGTCCACACTATGGTCTCGAAACGAAATAACAATGCATTGGCTGCACCACCGTTTCCCAAACAGTGGGTCGAGACCCATTTGCGGGTCGCGGACAAATATTTATGGTTTGCGAGTAAATCTTCTTTTTATTTTTGTAAAGAAAATAAAAAAGCTCAAAGATTTTTCAAAATAATTTGATAACTACATTTAAAAAAAATAATCCATTAATTAGAAAACAAATGTTTAAGAAGGTGTGAAAATAGCCAATCTACAAGCTCACAACGTGGTGCAAAGTGTGGCGTTGTGAGCTTAGATCGGCTATTTTCACTAGTTTGGGTCCCGGCTCTCTTTTTTTGGGGTCTCGACTCTCGAGCTAAACCGTTTGGGAATCACTGGACTATTATACTGTTGAAAATATGAAGAACCTGCCAATGCTTTGAAAATGCGGGGGTAAAATCGTCTTCACAAGGATTCCTCAGCACAATTTACATAATTGTACTCGCTCTGCAGGTGTTCAATGCCCATTATAACCTGACTCGACACATGCCAGTGCACACTGGAGCGAGGCCCTTCGTCTGCAAAGTGTGTGGGAAAGGATTCCGCCAGGCGAGCACGCTTTGCAGACACAAAATCATCCACACGCAGGTAATCGGTCTTTATATAATTATGCTTTATGGTGTGTATATATATATATATATATATATATATATATATATATATATATATATATATATATATATATATATATATATATATATATATA
Organism: Gymnoscopelus microlampas; assembly: GCF_963454915.1. Taxonomy (NCBI): domain Eukaryota; kingdom Metazoa; phylum Chordata; class Actinopteri; order Myctophiformes; family Myctophidae; genus Gymnoscopelus; species Gymnoscopelus microlampas. The sequence goes on from NC_139944.1 coordinate 28,598,044, forward strand.
TATATACACACACACACACACACACACACACACACACACACACACACACACACACACACACACACACACACACACACACACGGTGTATATACCCTATATAATGTTGGCCTGTATGTATGTATGTATGTATGTATGTATACATATGTCTTATCTATATAATAATGTCTGTTTTTGTATTTTTGTTGTACCAGGAAAAACCCCATAAATGCAACCAGTGTGGGAAGGCGTTCAACAGAAGTTCAACGTTGAATACTCACATACGGATTCATGCTGGCTATAAACCGTTCGTCTGTGAATTCTGTGGGAAAGGTTTCCATCAGAAAGGTAATTCACAGTTAAAGTAATGACAATTTAGCTCATTAATGGATCATTCATTTTGTATGTGTTTTATGCAGTAATGCAGCTGTCCTGTGTCTAACATGTGCAGTAGCCTATTGTTGAGTACGATAGGACATTGTTTTTGTAAATTAGGTTTCATTGAAGTATTGTGTTTTGATTGAATTGAAGCCTGCAATGGTCTATTGTAGCCTATACACCGCATGTGCAAAATAGGCATTGGCTCCATATGCTAGACCACTTTGCATGTTGACTTGGCATATAGGGATAGGGATGACTTATTGTTTCTGAACCATTTTTATGAACAAAAGCTTCTTCCCCCTCCCCTTTTCTCTAGTGTGGTTGTTGTTTTGGACATTAATTCAATGCAAATCTCAGCGTCTAGGCTACACAAAATACAACTTGACAGAAGTTTTTATATCAGAGTTTAAGATAAAAAAAATACTGTATTAATTACCACATCATATCTTATTGTTATTGTATATAGTGGTTCTCAAAGTGGATTTCAGGGACTCTCTGGGTTCCTTTAGGGAACTTACCCTTACAAGTATGTAACTCTGACAGCTACAAATGGAACCAAATGGGAACAGTATACGAAATGGTACCAAATGGACCCTAACCTAACGGGTCCATTTGGTTCCATTTGTATACTGTCAGAGTTAAGGGGAGACCTTGAAATATAAAAGTTTGAGAACCATTGGTATCCATGTCACTGTCACTACAAAAAAAAAAGCATGCTCACCTAGAGTCGTATAGGGAGGCCCATCGTGAGTATAAATCCATATTTTATAGGCTTTGGCTGTTCAAAAATATTGGAGGAATTATTATCTTTTAAATAGCAGATATACAAGTTCATATCGTGGCACTCGGTGCCGCGAACTATTTTTGAAAAATCTCGAACATTTGTGAAAATATTTGAATACATATATATTTATAAAAGGAAAATGTTTTACTCTAATCTTTGCTTGGGGGTGGGGGTCCGCGGCCATATAGCCTACATATAATTTTGTGGGTCCTTGACATGGAAAAGTTTGAGCACCGCAATATAGCAACGTTTTTTCAGAAAACTGTTAGGATTCAGAAGACATTTGTAGAATTGGCCTCAGGTCGCTTGAAGCGATCAATGGAAATGGGACATGTCACTTTACACCCACTAACTCTGCCTACAAGACGGTGGGATTTGCTATGGGTCAGTTAGCAGACCTTAGCCGACTTGAAAATCAGTTTTTACTTGTTGTGGGGTTTGATTTTGACAAAGTTTGACAACTTCTTGACTTCGATGCGGATAACTCCCGATTAATGAAGGCTGGGGGTCGGGACGATTGTTGAATATAACTTAACAGTGAACTAGTGACCTTGCGTCCAAAAACGGGGCCTCTTTCATGTGCAATTATGACCAGGGCCCACTCGATGCTCATATAGTGCGTTTGTTCCAGTGTTGCCATGTCCGCTTATTATAAGCGACGTTGGGCTTGTTTTCTGCCAAGCTGCTTGTAAATATTGGTATAGTTTTGCGGGTTGCAGTTTTGGTAGCCTGGTTCCAGACGAATCTGCCTTTGCAAAATTGCACTTTATATAGGCTACAGTTTTGGGATTGTTTCCAAAGTGTATAGGTTGCCTTGCCTGGGTCCCCCATCTGAAAACATTTTATGCCAGGGAGGGACCCCCCCATACAAGATTTGTGTTGAAGATTTTTTTGAAAATAGCAGATCTGAAATAGCTAGTAAGTAAAGTAACTAAGCACATTTACTCAAGTAGGCTGACACATTTTTTTTTTTTCTTTTTACTTATACTGGAGCATTTCCATTTTTTTGTGACTACTTTAGTTACTAGTTACTTTGTAGATTTTGATTATTAATACAAAACATACATTAACCACTTCAGCTCTGTACATTTCGGCCATTTGAAAATAGCTGATCTGCAAGCTCACAATGCATCACATCATAGATGTGCTATTTTCAAAAGATTTGTATACATTTGAAAACTTAAATAAGATAAGTTCTGCACAATGAGTGAGTACTTTCTACTTTTGTTACTTTAAGTACATTTTAACTTTTTACTAAAGTAAGAAATGTGAGTATACTTTTCTCACCACTGTTCGTTCTTCTCTGCATGTTTCAAGGAAATTACAAGAACCACAAGCTGACACACAGCGGGGAGAAACAGTACAAGTGCTCCATCTGCAACAAGGCCTTCCATCAGGTCTACAACCTGACCTTCCACATGCACACGCACAATGACAAGAAGCCCTTCACCTGCGGCATCTGTGGCAAAGGGTTCTGCAGGAACTTTGATCTGAAAAAGCACATTCGAAAGCTGCATGATAACAACGCCTCAGCATTATCTGCAGCCTCTGCCGCCCCCAGAGAACTCAAAAGTTGAGCCACGTTATGATGTTATTGGTAACAGGATAGGTGAGCACTATAGGACATCTGGGCACTTCGATGTAAAATTGGCTATTTTGTAGCCAATTTTTTATGTGAGAACATGCTTAAACATTAGGCAATTAAGGTCTAATATTTCTATTGCTACAAATTGCTACGAAACCTGTATATCCAGTCATTTTAGCGCATAAACAAGAAGTTGAAGGATACAATTAAGTCTGGTAATGATGTACTGTGCATGTTCACAACTTTACATTACTTAAGACCATTTTTCAAATATATATATTTTAAAACATTTGTTTTAACATGTTGGACAAAATAACCAATTTTACATTGAGGTGCCCAGATGTCCCTTGTGCCCACCTATCCTGTATCCATGTCGTTTCCATGTGGTCATATCATCACCGGTTGCATAACTAGGATATTTAAAACGCATGAACTTCCATCATACTGCCATCATATATTTGGAACCTCCCCCTGAGCCCTAAGCCCCCCCTAAGTTTAATATATATATATATATATATATATATATATATATATATATATATATATATATATATATATATATATATATATATATATATATATATATATATATATATATTCCTGGGTTGCCTATTTAAGATATTTGTACTGCCCTCAGACAAGACTATAATATAACATTATATCTTATTCCGTGATATGTGAAAATGCAATTGTAAATAATAGGATAAATAAAATGTTATTTAATCAATGTGAAACTATTGGGGACATTTTCATGAATTTCTCAGAAATTGTTAATGTGTACATATATCTAAGTTATATGTATATACCTAAAACTGAATGTGTGAACGCTTTCGATCTTCTGAATACATTTTTGCAAATAAAACGGAATAATCAAAATAGCCTATATAATGTTACTTATTATGAGAGAGAGAGAGAGAGAGAGAGAGAGAGAGAGAGAGAGAGAGAGAGAGAGAGAGACACACAGACAGACAGACAGACAGACACACACACACAGAGAGAGAGAGAGAGAGAGAGAGAGAGAGAGAGAGAGAGAGACACACACACACACACACACACACACACACACACACACACACACACACACACACACACACACACACACACACACACACACACACACACACACACACACACACACACACACACACACAGAGAGACAGACATTTCAGCATGACTTTATAACTTAAGGAGAGGTATAGGTAGTATATGGCTATTTGAAATATTAATTAATGCAAATTAATATGTGCACACCACAGGATGGTGCACATGGTAATGTGTGTATATTTATATACATATAAATATACACACATTACCATATATATATATATATATATATATATATATATATATATATGCATGCACATTATATCATATGCACGCGCCTACATATAAGATAGTCTAAAGAAAGCTGTCCAGTCCCACTGTGTGTGTTATGCAGACACTTTTGCTTCGGCACTTATTGACAGACACGATCCCACTAATGCAACATTACACTTGACTTCTGTGTAATGGCACAGATGATCAGAGGTAACATGGACTCTTGAAAGCGAATTACATTAATCAGCTAAACGCCCTCGAGGGGGAGCCTGGGCGCATCAAGTCGTGTTCATCACACAATGAGAGATAATGGAGCACTTGGGCCACACCAACCATGCGCTCTCCTCATCTGTCTCGTTTTAATCAACCTGAAGGGATGCTGTACACGGCTTCTGGAACAATATTATCCTTACACACATTCTGATGAGAGACGGACGCGTGCTCCCAAATGTCGCTCTTTCCATTACGCCGCAATTTAGAACCCTAATTAGCAGCCGCGCCAAACCTTGGGAAGCCGCAGTGTGGGCTAATATTACTAGACAAATGAACCGCTCAGCCTCACCTGTTTCATTAAAGCACACTATTCAAATGGGGGCGAGTAGCCTAGTTATAAGGCATATAGGCCTACACTTCTGTGAGATATAGTGAAAATGGCACATTAACTGGTTAATACAGAAAACGAACTATTTCAAGTTTACAACGTGGCTGTTTTTGACGTGGTGTGATTAGCCTAACATTACATAAATAAATAAAGAGGAATAGGCCTACGTTTAGGAGTAGGCGGGCCTAAATAAATAAGCAAATTACATACATAAATAAATACATACATACATATTGCGACACAAATAGGCATATCAACCGCATGATGATGATCATCAGGTTACATGTCCACATAATTCAGATCCAAAATCCCCGGTTCTCTGTATTAAACTGAGCAGAGAGAGAGAGAGAGAGAGAGAGAGAGAGAGAGAGAGAGAGAGAGAGAGACCGCGAGGGGGGTTTAACAAGTAGTCCCAGTCTCTCAGAGACATGTTTGTAGTGAAACTCATCTGACTACAACACACGAGGCCCAGTCTGTGCGCCTCCTCGAGTGAAAAGAATGTCGGCCTAGTAAACAAGCTAAAGGCAGGCCAGGTTGCCCTTTTCTCTGCACTTTGCCTCTCAGACGTCTGAGCAACTGGCTTGGTTTCCAGAAACACGTTAATTGACCACGGAGCTCATTACCGCTGCACACACGTGACGCGGCGAGGAGAGAGATTATAGGGACAAGAGCGCGTTAATCATCTGTCAACAATCGAGTACATCTCCGCGACCAGGATCACCCAAGATTGAGCCTTTGACGGACCACAAAAGGGCTCTGCGGAGACAGGAAGAAAAGAAGAAGCGTACTTTTGTGTGGCCAATTCTATTGATAATAAATGGCAGAGATTAGGGGGGGGGGTTGCTTCGGCGTTTCATAAGTGCAGAGCGAGGAGAGAAAAGGACCAATTAAATCTACCAAATGTTAGCTGCCTCAAGTTTCCCCCCGCAGTTTAGCACACATGAAATTCCAATTAAAGCCTCCCTGGCTGCGACATCATTTTGGAAAGCAATTTATTTCGCGGTTGGAGGCACGTGTAGGCCGCTTGGACCTATATTGTCGCATTGGAACAGTATAGGCTAGGTCAAGATGTAACATTATGAGCAGAAGCTTTGGCTAAAAAACACACACACAAAAAAACCTGGAATGATAAATGTGATGTAGCCTATGTTGTTTAAAGTCAGACTTTCAACTATGGAAAATGTTATTGACATGTCACATGCCATGTTTGTTGTTACCAAATCCATTGAATGGCTAGCCTAATAATCCAAACTCTGTATAATGTAAATCTAATCACAAACAAACAAACATCTCTCTCACACACACACATACACACACACACACACACACACACACACACACACACACACACACACACACACACACACACACACACACACACACACACACACACACACACACACACACACACACACACACACACAGAGAGTGCATGCTTGGACCCCTCTTCCTTGTATGCGCCTTGGCATCTCAAGGGCACATTGGCTGGAAGAAGGTGCTTTGTGACTGGGAGGTGTGTTGGGTGCTGGGCTACATGCTTCTGGTGGGAACCAAGCAGGGAGAGAGCTCTCATCACCGATCTGTTGTCAGTCTCCACTCTGACCTCTATTCACAACCTGTCTGTCCATCCGTCCATCCATCGCTCTGCCTCCTCGTCCTAACTGCTCGGGGCCACGCAGCCTGATGAAACCCCCATCACCTTCTCTCTTAGCCTCCATCTTTAACGAGAAAGGAGACCCTGACCTCCAAACTCTCTGCTTCCATACAATCCATTTGCAGTTCTTGCCTGTACAGAACAGGTACTGGTTCCTTCTCAGTGCTTTGGATCCATCTGACATGGTCAAACCAAACCATAATAAAGTCAACACTTGAATATAGCAAATCATGAACACATCAATATCAATTTAATCAGCAAATTTACACGGTCCAGTTGCAAACAAATGAGTGATTTTCTCCATCGCAGCCTAGCTGCATTGAGTCCTATTCTAGTGGAATTAAACCAGTGCTTCATTGTTGGCTAGGATCAGTTAATTTGGGGATGTCCGGTGGCACTGGCTGCTAATCCTTTTGACCTGACTTGGCCCTGCTGGGAAATGTCTACTTCTGCTGTACCGCTCTGTGAGTTCACACAATTAAAAGACCCCCTTAGAATGAACTCCAATACAAACTTACAAATCTGCTTCACTAATAGATGAGCATTTGAAATGCTACAGAAACCCCTAGAGATAACTAATATAAAGTAATTTCATTACCAAAAAGAAAATATTTTTTTGGAATCATCTATTTAAAGGTCTGATTTAAATGTTTTGTGTTGAGATTGTACACTTATTTAGGCAGCATTTCCAGGTGCAGTCAACAGATCCTTGCCAAGGAAATCAATATCAACAAAAGGCGCAAGTAACAGGCAGAAACAAAATTCACACACACCCTCACAGTTTCTCACTTAATCTATCTATCAATATTAATAGTGCTACACACTCTGACTTACCAGGCAAGAATAAAAAAAAGACATCCACAGAAGCGAGATCAATAAGCCTACAGTGATTTGAATGCAATTCACCAAGCACAAACATCCCCACAGGGTATTTGTCCAATAGCTTAGGTATATTCAAATCAGGCTTGACAACAGTTTTCACACTAGACCAAAAGCCCTTTCAATTTAAGCATATCCCACTAGAACTGCAAAGGTGTCTCCGTCCAAAACCTATTATTTGGAAGGAGGTGGGGTGCCCTGTGAAGTTCATTGAGGCATATTGACACAAGGAAACCAATGACAATTTGATAGGAAATGCTATACTTGAAACGTGTGCAGTTGACGGCAAGTGGCACGAGGCTCCCTTAAGGCCAATGTTCCTTCCTTTTAGTGTACAACATGAAACATTCAATTTAATCTGGAACAACATGACATGGGACAACAGTCATGGCCTATGTGTAGGCAAAGACAAAGAGCTGCTAGATGCAAGGCACTTAAGTAGAGATGACATGCCATGATCAAAGGACAACTGAGGGAAATACCACTTGATCATAGGGCTGTACACAAGCCATACAACAGGCAAGAATGTAAAACTTTACTTTTAATGTAATCTGAGAAATCACATTAAGCTAAAACAACAACATGTGTGATGAGTATGTGAAAAGATTAGTTGAAAAAAATATCAAAAAACAAATAGAAAGCAGAATTCAGCTTGGCGAAAATATTTTCCTTCTTTCATTTTTTCCCTCCCTCTTTCCCGGCCACACTAGAACCAGTGCCTATGATTGACTGAAATGCAGCATGCAATTACACATTATCCAATCAATTGGAGACGACAGTTAACCATTTACTAGGCTTTGGGCTCAGCCAATTATCCGACAGGGCTCTCAGTGGGCTCTCAATAGCCAGGCCACATTGCATAATCATATGGCTCCAAATGTATCTGCCATTAGGGTGAAGAAGGGACTTTGGTTGAGTGGTAAAACCCTGCTGAGACTGAGAGTTGGCGGGCTTGGGAACCAGGTGTCTGAGGGCTTGTTGTTGTTTAATGCAGGCAGAGAGTTAAGTGAGGTCTGGTGCCCCTTCAGCCTCCACCCGCCAGCCACTGGGACCATCAGGGGGGACAGACTGTGGTGTCCGTGGCTAATCCACCTCAGGGCCCCTCGGCATTACAATACATAATGCAGAGCAAGTCATTTGGAAGGGCTCCAAAACGTGTTCCTCGAAACCATTTTAGAGAATTCACTACTACCTCACCTCATCCCTTGTGCTCTCGCTCGCCTGTGATTGCATGCATACCCCAATGCCAACCCCCCCATCTTGCCCATGACCTCCCCACAGCCCTCCCGTACAGCTCCTTCCACAACCAGAACCAAATGCCCTCCTCCAACCCGTTCACCACCACAGCCACCATCCCTCAGTCCAGGCCAGTCCAGCCAGTGGTGACTGGTGGCTGGTTGACCCCGGGGGCTGGGCGCCCGGGCCCCAGCTGAGGAGCCGGGGCAGCTGCCAACCATGGCCACTTCAACCCCGGCCATCCGGATGATTGCGTTTGTCAAGCCGCCACTCCGTGTCAGCCCGCCACAAGTTTGATCACTACAATTAGGCTAAAGCAAGGGGATCCATCTCTGGCATGGATAGAGAGAGATAGAAGGGGGGGTTTGTGGGAGAGTGTGTGCGGTATGTGTGTGTTCTGTGGACAGATGAGGGGTGGCAGGGTTTCCATGTTGACAGTCAGCAAGCAGGTGGAAGGTTTCGCTGTGTTTTTTCATCCATCCACAAAATGGTGAGAACCTGGCGTTCACCAGAGCATGCTAATACAGCCTGTCCCCATGCACACTCTCATTACGCACACACTGTCACTACTGCCCATGTCTGCTTACAATGTCCAACCAAGAGCTCATATTATATCAGCCAATTAACATGTGGGACTTGTTGTGACCACTTTGTAATGCCATGAATGGAAACAGTCATAGGGCAAAGCTTATACATTTTACAAATAGCAAATGACAGAGGCCTCCAGTACCATTTTATTCAAAGTATACCGTTCACAATGCTACATGCAAAACCACAATATTTGGACAACTCACACGTATATTATAACGCATTATTAGCTGTTTTTATTTTTACAAGATTAAAGGGATATTTGACTTTCAAACAGACGTCATTTTATAGTCTACTCAGGCTTTTGTGAGCCCCCCAGACAGTTTTTAAGTTTCTTGATTCTCTATTTAGATATTTATTATTCATTTGATCAGACACGCCCCCTTCCTATACAAATCCATTGTAACTCCATTTTAACCATGATAGATTCATCGGAAACACCCGTCCTTGGTTCTGGTGACTCATATTGTCCTTCTAATACGTTTTTTTTTTCATTTATTTTTTATAAATCAAATAAATGAAAAAAGTTATCGAAAAAATACGGCCTCCTCAAGTATTAGGAGGGCAGGATGAGTCACCAGAACCAAGGACGGGTGTTTTTGATGAATCTAACATGTTAAAAATGGACTTTGTATAGGAAGGGGGGCGTGTCCGATAAAATGACCCAATTTTGTTTTGAAAGTTAAATATCCCTTTAAGTGCTACTGACTAATATAACACTTTTGTTTATTATTTACGTCATGAACGTTTAATCATTTCAATTTGCTTACACCTACACAAAACTAGTCTGCCTTGTTATAACACACTGAACAGTTCTGTAAACCAAACTATTTGGGAGGATTCTTTTTTACTCCATGTCATCTGATTGCCATGTACTTGAGAAGATTATGGATATTTTGAGTATTTTCTTTTTTTTACTCATTAACTCATTATCAAAGATACAGTAAATCTATCCATTTGTAACTCAGAGTGCACAAATGTAACCAAATGAACCCGTAACACTAAATAAACACTGAGGATTTCATGGTGTATTACAATCATATTAAGCTCCCCACTCTCCCCTTGCCATTACTTCCCCTCACAGCCTAAAGGATCTGCAGATGTGAATGGGTCATTGGATGCCCATTTCTATGGAGCATTATGAGCATATGCCAACTGGTTGACCTCCAGCTATTCTTAAATAAAGGGACAATACAAAGCAATTTCAGTGGACACAGAGGTCCTTGTGTTAAGTCTTTTGTGTAACGAACACGGGACACAGAAATCCTTATGGCAGCCCTTTATGTAATAGAGAAGGGACAACTTTATTGTAGCTCAGATACAAAAGAGGGCTCTCCACACGCTACACAAAGGTTTGAGATATGTGTGAGACCATGCTCCAATGGCTAGGGCTAATAATTTTAACCTGTCTAATGCATTAGATATACGGCAAGATCAAGTGCAAACGAGAGCACAATAAAGAGTTTAAATGGCTTTTGAAGAGAGCAGAATTGCAAAAGAATAACCTGAAGGAATTAGCAAAGGGTATGAAATAAACAATTATGCTAATTATGCATAGGAATATGACATAAGAACAAAAGACAGTCACATTTTTATGAAAATATGAGGTGATTAGCCTACTATGATAAATGGTGAAATAATGATATATATAATAGTTCAAATGTTGCTTATGTTTAGATTAGTACTATAGACCTAATTACAAAATGTTAAGATGACAGGTTTTATTTGTCATGATGCAGTGAAATGCTTCGTAGCATATTCCATTGACAGTGCAATATACAGTATGAGGGAATTCACTTTTTTAAATTTATAATAACAGGATAATTGAAAAGAGTTATAAACTGTGTATGTACCTTACAGTGCAGTGTCATGTGCAAATAATATGCGATCAACGATGATCTGGACATATGTGCAATGGAAACAACTTGAGCTGTCCAATGTGGAATTATGTACAGTATATTTATTACAGTATTTAAATATAGATTACAAATATACAGTTTCTTTTCACTAGTTATATACAAAATAATCATACAAATAGTCAATAAATACATAAACAGATGGTCAGTGAAGTTCCTGATCAAGATTTAAAATACAGCTCACAATGGAAGTAATTTTCTTTCTCTTTCAGCTATGAAACTAGCTCCCTCTTGTGGCCAGCAGTACACCACACACAAATAGACCTCAAAGACATATTTCATTTCACAAAATATTTTTTCACACACACAGGAACCACATGGCAAAAAGGCTGGTCCTTACCTGCACGAGATACAATATAGTATAGGCCTATCAACCAGGTTCCATAATTCAGTTATTTAACAACATATACCGCATCCATTCAGTTATTTAACAGGCTTTGCCTTTGGCCGAGGAGGCAAGCTGTGATCTGGGGCTGCACTAGCCCTCTGTTTGGCTCTCCTAGTACATGACCCGGGTGGATCAGTAGGGTGGGGGCCCTTCCCCAGGAGGAACTGCTCCCAGTCAGGGATGGATTCCTCCACAGATGTCCAGTATCTCATCTGCACATGATACGTTTAAATGCTTTAGGTTTAAATGCGGACTCACTGAATGTCCACATTATCTGCCAGAACAAGAGTATACTAATGAATGACATGTAACACAGGTCATGCTGGGCTGAATTCAAGCAGAGATAGGATTGTGTCTCTACTATGGGTACACACATAGATATAGAACAGAAATGCTGAATTACTCCATCAATTATGGTGGGATAATCGCCATCCATCGTACCTGGGTATTGTTTACAAAGCAATTACTATAATTTCATGAGAGGGTCTGTGTGTGTGTGTGTGTGTGTGTGTGTGTGTGTGTGTGTGTGTGTGCGTGTACCTTTGGATTTATCACTGGCATCACCATTTGCCATGTCATTACAGCACGACACGTTGTGACCTTGTAGATTGTGTAATGATAATGCCGAGGCCGCCAGGTGTGAACATAGAAAGCAAATTAATATTGTTTTTAGTTCATAACCAAATGGACCCGGAGCTCATCATAAAAGACCCCCCCCCCCCCTCCTTTCAGAGGGAAAACAAACTCCAACAAGCTCACTAATAGAGAACTGCATCTTCAGATAAGAGGACCTTTATGGGCCATTGGAATGTCTTCAGAAAACACACACACACACACAGGCTCTTTGGTTTCCTCTCTACCTCTCTCTCTGTCCGGCATCTTTTAAGAGATAAGGATGGAATTTTTACGACATGCAACGAATGTCTTGCCAAGCGCACACAGTATCACACACACAGACTCACTGAGCACAAGACAATGAGCAACAAGAACTTTGAATAAATTGGCTTATGTATTATGTTCTGTGACTTCAAAATATATAATTATTGTCCTGCATTATGACCACAACACTAATATGAACTTTGGTGATGTAAAATGTAAATGCTTCCATGCTAATTACACTTTGATGCTTACCTGCTTTCTATTTGACATAATGCCGTCATGTTTAATATCTAGAGAATTCTAATTTCATTGTGATTCCCAATATCCAGTCAAATGTGTTAATAGGAAGTCCCTAAGATAGTTAGCAGAGAAGTGTTAGTTTTTCATATTGTAAGGTAGGAGGTTGCCACCCCAGCTGCCTCCAACACACCCCCCAATGGGCCAAGAAGGAGACCCCTCCTTTTGCCTATAAGAAGAACTGCTCAGCCAGTTCTCTCTCTCTCTTCCACTGCACGCTTGATGTCCTGAGGGTCGACAGAGTCCCCTCTCCCACTCTCTAAATAATCCGGGGTGACGAGCCGACACCGTCCCCCGCTGCTCTCTTCCACCGCTTCTCGACGATCCAAGGGTTGACCAAGTCCCCTCTTCCTGCTCTACATGCTGGGTGGCTCCCAGTTCAACGCTCTCAAAGGACCCAGGGGCAGACGATAGCCACGTCCCCCCCCACGACGATCTCTCCGGGGTGAACATTCCCCCGTGCCTCTCTCTCTCCTACAAGGGTGGATCGGAGTCCTCCCTCCCCCCAACGAGAAGAGCCAACAGCCTACGTCCAGCTCTCCAGCCAGCAAAAGCCAGATGCCCTGCTGACCCGGAACAACCGCCCTGCTCCCTCTACTCTACACGTGGGCCCTCGGCCACACATCCTGTCTCTTCAAATCCGAGTTTGAATGGAGACTGAGGACTGCTGAACCGCTACCAGATGCCCACGACCAACTGTTCCCTCTCTACACGTGGGCCAAAAGCCACACATACTGTCTCCTCAATCCAAGTTGAGTGGAGACTGAGAAGAACTGCGTGACGCAGTGAGGTAGCCGGATGCTAGCCAAACCTGCTAGCCAACGCCTCATGGTCTCTCCCCCAGAGACAATGGAATCATCTCCTCTCCTATCCCAATGGACCAGGCGAGCATAATGCATTCACATGTGGTGTGGCAACCTGAGTGTAGTGTAAGGGTAGATTAGCTATTTTTAGTCATTGATCTTTCTCTTTTCTTTTATGACTTTAATCCCTCTTTCTCCTTTAGTAGATCAAAATGTGGCCATTTCCTGATTTGACCTGATTGAACTGTAGATCTGTGATTTTGTATTTTGTTGAGATTTTAACCAGTTTCATCATCTTTTGAGTTATTGATCTATTGTTCTTTTCCCCATTTCATTGGTTGTTTTAATATCTACATAGGATTTATCTTAATAAACACTTTATTTTGGTATAAACGGAAGTCCTTTCCAATTGATTTCAACGCATATATTTCCAATCATTTTCTAACCAGAACCCATGCATCATTACTGTGTCCAAGATTCTTGCGTAGCCCTTTTCATGGTTGTGTGGAGGTGCGAATTAATCCCTTAATTTGCGCGATTCCTTAATTTTTGGTGAAAATCAATATTTTGATTTTTCAGAAAATATTTTTAATATTTTCATAATTATCGTTAATATTTCCCATAATTATTACGCCATGTCCGCTACAATTGGCTATTTTAGAATTTTCTATTTTTGAAAAACTTTAATCAGATCTAAGTTTTGTGCAACAGAACCACTGAAATAACAAGAAACTACAGCGATGTCCGTCTCCCGCCCACTTCCGTTTCTTTGCAGGCGCGTAAATTTGTCCTACTCTAAATCAAATTAGTCAAAGTATATATAACTTGCTGCGTATCAGAAATGGACATTCTCTCTCTCTCTCTATATATATATATATGTATATATATTTTTTCATCAATGGAAATAATTAACAGATGACAGCTTCGGTCCGTTTGCGGCTTTTACATGGTGTAGTTACAGACTCTATGTATTTGAAGATTGTGGAATAGTTGTGTGGCTTGATAGACAAATGAAAATCTAAACATGCCAGACCACCAGTATGGTCTTTTCTTGACATGTTGCCTCTATGCTTTTATTTCTATGTTTCCATAGATACAAACCACCGTCCTGACTCATGTATCCTCATGTATTTTGTGGTAATGTGTGTTGTGTGAAAGTACATTATAACACACATGCCATGTAAAATGCTTAATCATATGGTAGATTGATTGCTGTAAAGGTTTATACTCATTTAATTCAGTTAAAAGACTTGTAATGAAGTTGAAAGATTGAGAAGAAATTCAAAATGACAACAATCCAATTTATTTATTTTGTTGTGGATGCACCTCACCTCCAATGCCAGGATATCTGGGTGTGGCAGTTGCCTTCTATTGAGCCGCTCCTCTAGCTTCTGTATATCCTGTTGTAGGCAGATAAGATAAAACTGTGTTGATCCCCACTGAACAGGATTATTACAGCAGCCAGTGAGCAGTGAACCTACTGAAAATATAAATTTCACCCACTTTGTTACACCCGTAAACCTGTGATGTGACAATAAATCTTATTCATAAGAGTTACCTCTAGGAGCCTGCCGTTCCTCTCTTGGGCGGCTTGGCTCTCGACCAACCGCTGACTCTTCTTGCTGTTCTGCTGTTCATTTCTGCTCTGCATCAATCCAAGTAGCACTGCTCTTCTTCCTAAACTGGACCCAGCACAGAACACTTTCAAAGCTTAGTTTTTGACAGTATGTGGCCTAATAATTATGAATAAAAGAAGAGTGACTTACATAAAATACTACTACTACTAATAATAATAACAAGACAGAGATTTCAATCTCTGGTAGCATTGGCCAGCCATTGTGAGTTAATGTGTATGTAATATGTAATATACATACATACATACATACATACATACACCTATTTTGCAGGTTTAACGAGAAACGTAGAGACAACGATGGACAGAGACTGTGGAATCAGCCACCGGGCGTGGCAGACCCTGTCCCTGAACAAGCTCACCGGAAGGTCAACAACTCATGCGCAGTGTCCCATTACTGCAAACTCCATGGCGTCGCTCTAGCCGAGTATGGCCGCCGCTTGCCTAATGCAGACACTAGGACAACATCAGCGAGAGTCCATGAACTGCTCAGGGCCCCAGGATGCGATTCCATCAACTTCACGACTCAAGAAATCGAGTCTGGCCACCCAACGCCTGAAGACTGGTAGTGCACCTGTACAGTATACACGGCATCCACCCTGAGTACATAAAACATCAAGGCAAAAAGGCAACCGACTGGCTCCGTTTCTTCCTCTCTGCATGCCTCCAGTACTCACAGCTGCCAAAGATCTGGCGTTGTGCTAAGGCCATCTGCCCAAAGAACAAGCTGGCTCTCGAAGCAGTAGGTCGACAACAAACCAGGTGACCCTCATGTGCCACGGCATAGAAGACAGATTCCAGGCAGGAGAGAACCTGCCTGGAATCTCACAGTTGCCAACGACACTTTCTGGCTGTGTGGGCAACATATGAAGCTTCTGGAGACCATCCCAGACAGGCACATGGTGAGCTTTATAATGGAGATGCTGAGCAACCGCATGCGTCGCGATGCGACTCATTGTGACCCTTGAGCTTGTAGATCTGCTATTTTCAAAAGATTTGTATACATTTAATACATTTGAAAACTTGTGAAATGGGACATTCTGCATAATGAGTACTTTCTACTTTTGGTACTTTAAGTACATTTTGATTTTGATGCCAATACTTTTGTACTTTTACTCAAGTACATTTTTAATTCTGGGCTTTTACTTTACTTGGGCTTTTACAGAGTATTTCTACAGAGCAGTATTGATACTTTTACTTAAGTAAAAAATGTAAGTACTTAACCACTGGTAAATACACATTTTCTGCCTTTCAGATGGATATTAAACTATATGACAAGAGCTGTTCCCAAGTCGCAGCAGTTATTGGGTAAGTAGTGGTTCTAATCTATGGCTGTATTACTGAATACAATTATGGATGGTATAATAGCCAGCCGTGGCACGTCGACTGGACAACATTACGTCAGTAGCTTTAGCGTAACATTAGCACATGATGCAAACGACATCCTCAAATACGATCCAAGTGGTAGTCTACATACAAGATTTGTCAAATGAATGTGAGGGTTTGTTTTGAAAACGAGATGCGCAGCTCACATTTCCTCATGTTTCTTGCTTAGTTCAACTTCGTCGGCGCTCGCAGACATTGTGTAAACAGTACAGTCACTTCCTCTCAAGCTTTGACCGTATCCATAGCAATGGAGTCAGTGTTGCCAGGTTTTGCGAGAGAAATAAGCAACCAGGTCTAAGAAAACAAGCTCATAACGGCCACATGAGCACAGTACTTTATCGGCTATTTGAAAATATTCCAAATATTCCGATGCGACGCGTTGTGAGCTTGAAGATCTGCTTTAAAAAAAATCGTGCAATAAAATGTGGAATATTTATATATATATATATATATATGGTTTAATCATTATAACAAACAACACAAATGCACCCTCCCTCCCTGGCACAAAACATTCATGAAAATATTTGAGAACCACTGGTTTAAATAATAATAAAATGTTTTGGAAGCAAGCCTAAATAAGCAAGGTACACTTTAGAAACAGAAAAAGAAGCCCAAAGTCGCTTATAATAAGGTGACATGGCAACACTGAACGGAATATTGTGTTACACCGAAACGAGTGACATCAAATATTATGCATAGAGTTAAAAATAATAGAGAGGGCACGGTGCCCTGCTCACCCAGCCATAGAGTTAAAAATAAGGATATTATGACTTAACGAAATAGCGTTCGCGCCGCGTTTTTCCTCTCCATGGTTTCCCTTTCCCTGTATCCAACCGGCTTTGTTTACCGTATGGGTGAAATAACAGTATTATTAGGCTATGTGTGACAGGTTGTAACTTCTCCAAACAAGCATGTCACAAATTGGATAGGTTACCAATTTCAGTATAACGCACATACTGGTGGGAAAGGACTATAGTGCCCCTTGCGTTCACTCCACGAGAATATCACAAAAATACAATAATGTATTAACATACAATCTGTTTTGTATTAACACCGTCAAAAATAGGTTTATTTATTGTATTTTATTTGTTCCTCTGTTGAGATCACGGTGCTATGAAATCACCACTAGATGGCGGCCTCTTACCGTTTACTCTATGGTTTACTCCCACAATCTTTGCGTGCTGTGGATGTCTTTAATCACAGTTAATTTACAGTTAACTTTTATAGTTGAAAAAAGGTGTGTGTGTGTGTGTGTGTGTGTGTGTGTGTGTGTGTGTGTGTGTGTGTGTGTGTGTGTGTGTGTGTGTGTGTGTGTGTGTGTGTGTGTGTGTGTGTGTGTGTGTGTGTGTGTGTGTGTGTGTGTGTGTGTGTGTGTGTGTGTGTGTCTCTCTGTTTGACACACACACATTTTGGCCTGAGGGTGTCGCTTTAAGATAGGTCATGGGGTCATTCAAAGATATAGGGTTCATATTCTAGGGAACATGGATGTGCTCAGCAAGTTTCATGCCCTTTCCTCTAGCAGCTATAGCAGAAAGCACACAGGGTCACCATCAGTATGGCGAATCCTTGCTGAGTGCATTACGTTTCATGGCAACCTGCAACCTGCCATGTTACATTTTAAGATATCATGTGGTTGAAACGATTTGCCTAAACGGAGGAATTGGAGCATTGGAGGAAAAGTCATTGTGTGTGTGTGGACATTTTGTATGCAGTTAATTTCATGCCAAAACGTAACAAACAAAAGGGCTTTAGAAGGGTGCAGGGTGAAATATGAATTTGAACCTACACCCTTTACAATGCATGTCTCTAACATGTGCTACCAGGGGGGATCTGGGATGCACTGTGACAGCTATCTACTGAAATGCCTAACCACTTAATGTATGTCAAATAGCCTCTGAGCTTGTAGATCAGCTATTTTCGCAGAATGTTCACCTATTTTCTCTAAATGTTTGTCTATTATGACCCAGAATAGGAACTCTAGGACTCATGTGGTTAAACATTTTCTTTCAAATACTGCTAGCACAAACACACCATACACTAAAATGAGATGTTAATGCTATTGTTTCTTGTTGTACTGGTAATGTTTTGATGGTCATACAATGTCACATTCAGTAATAAAGTATTCCACATTCTCTGATGAGGATAATACTATGGTTCCCTGCTTTAAATGCATGGCCAACTGTTCCACTCTGTTCATGTGATCTAAGAAAAGCAAAAATACACTCATTTATAGAAAAGTGACAACCTCATGAAGCTGGCTGAAAAAATGCCAAGATATTCTACATTGTAGGAAATATTAAAAATGAAGAAAAACCCTTGGATGAGTTGGTGTGTCCAAACATGGAACTCCTAGTACTGTATACTAGTACAGAATGGACCTCTCATATGCCATCAGACCTTTTGGTATGAGGGCTGTTGTACAACTTTTGGTCTGATGGTGTCAGTGTTGCTACACCGTAGACTCCCATATAGCAAGAACTGTATTATAGATGTTTAAGAGAAGTATAAAAAGCTTGTAAGACCAAAAACAGCCAACATCTCAGTGACACAAAGTGAAGGACAAAAACTAATGTGTTCATCAGCCTGAGATTGAAGACATTAAGCAGGGAATCGACTGTGGCTTTTTATACTATAAGACTTGTGATGGAGAGATATGGTTCATGCACACACCACTGTATTGAGAAAAGTATACAATTATTATTTCTCAGGGTTTGTGTTATCGTCAAGGGCTGCTTTGCCGTTTGCTTGACTGTCAGTGCAAACAGAGCTGTGGTACTTTCAAATGAGTATGGTGAATGCTTTTCATGGGGAAATGTGTGTGTGTGTGTGTGTGTGTGTGTGTGTGTGTGTGTGTGTGTGTGTGTGTGTGTGTGTGTGTGTGTGTGTGTGTGTGTGTGTGTGTGTGTGTGTGTGTGTGTGTGTGTGTGTGTGTGTGTGCTAAACAAATGTGTTGTTTCAAATACACAAGCACTGCTGATGGGTTTACATTTTTCTGTTTTTGTTTGCTTGCATAATGTGTTCTGTATCTGATTTGATATAACTGCAGTTGAGGCTCTGCTGACTGTTTCAAAGTGTTTGTACTTTTTATACTATCACAATTTATACTTTGTCATTAATTTACATATTTTTTGCTTGAAAATCAGCTATTTTCAGTGAGTGACACAATATGAATTGGGCTGTTTTGGGCTATTGCTACTATAAAACCAGTAAGGATTTTACAGTTATGATTATTACATTTTGAAATGGCCTGCTTAGAGAAGACTGCCAGACCCTGTACATTAGTACAGGGTCTGGCACCATTCAACAAAAAATACATCTCGGCGCTATTGCAGTGTCTCGATTGTACATTGAAAGTTCCAATCATTCATTAAATTATTAGCTTCCTGTCTTCACATTAATAAGAATAAGGCAACAACTTGGAAGAAGGATACAACACATCTTCTACTACAACTAACAATAATATAATATACATACATACACTATAACTTTATGGAAAAATACATGCATAATCTATGAAATCACTTTCACATAAATACTATAAATACCTACAGATGGATGCATTGGATTAGAGATGTCTGATATTATTGGCCCCCCGATATCATCGGCCGATATTAACATAAAAATGTAATATTGGAAAATATTGGTATCCGTTTTTTATTTATTAGTTCAACTGCTGTAGGCTTCAGCATTTCTGAGCCTGCATGAATGCAGTATGAGACGATCACCGGCGCGCACTTGATGACGCTGATGAGGAGATATGTGATGTTGTTGCCTGACATTAGTTTTGTTGAAAAAAGCCTGCATATATCGGTTGATGTCGGAATTGGAAATTGAGAGTTGGACAATATCGGAAAATCGGATATTGGCAAAAAAGCCAATATCGGACATCCCTAGATTGGATGAATTACAATGGTACGACTGCATGAAACAGACATGAATTGGATGTATTAAAGCGGTACTACTACATGTAACTGACATGCTTGCTGCAGTACACACTATTTGTGCCATCAAATTTCACCAAGACCATGGACATAGTGTTAATGTATACGTTTGTAACTCAGAGTGTACAAATTTAACCAAATGGACTTATACTGTGCAGAGTTCTCAGTGCACCACAGCTTATAGATTCAGCAAAAGGAACACACATTAAGCACAATGGGCAGTGTGCTGCCCTTTTGTACTTGCACCAGCAGGCAGGATTCAATCACAATCCAGCAGGGGTATGTGTGGTTCTGGAGGAAATGTCTGAAACCGCTATGCCATCAATAAGCACAGACAGACATTGTGCAGTAGGATAGGAGGCTTTTACTGTGGATTATGGCAGCAAGCATGCAGCAGTTACAAGGGGGCCCACAGTTCCATGTTTCTCATCCTGTCATTGTAATATCATACCATTTTGTAACACTGTTATTATGGTGTCGACTACTATCATTTTTACATTCATTCATGTTATCCCAAGTGAAATGCTGATCTCTTCACTGGGAAGTTGTGCGGAGAAAGTTTAGAGCAGTTGAAATTGAAGAGGCTCAGCGTCTCGCCACCCACTCTGCTTCAAATCTACACATCCATCACTAAATGCAGCATCATGTCCTCTGTGACAGCCTGCAGTGGAACCTCCTGCACCCAACCAGGAATATTTTCAGAAACGGCAAAAATGAACCTATAAGTATATGCTCTCAGAGGGAAACTAACAGATGATTTGGCTGTGTACGAGAAACGATTATGCTGGTAATATAGACAGTTCTACACTCTAAAAGAAATTGGCGCTTCAGTGGTTCTTTGTTAAGCTTGTGGTGCTATATAGCACCTCAGTGGTTCTTTGGGATTGTTGAGGTGCTAAATAGCACCTCAGTGTTCTTCAGTGGTTCTTTGGGATGTTTGAGGTGCTATAGCACCTCAGTGGTTAATTGGGATGGTTGTGTTTCTATATAGCACCAAACACAGTTCTCCTATGATTACGAGCCAAAGAACCGCAGAAGCACTTGTTTTTATACAATCACTCTTTTTTTACATCACTCCAGTAATTCCATAAACTAGAGTACTATATTGATTGATGATGGTGAATCAAACATGGAATCCTTCAGTATAATTTCTGCTATGTAAATAAACCTATTCACCAAATATAATGGTTGGCCAGATAGTTTTGCATTTACAACAATACAGTCACCACAGTCTTTGCTAGGAGCAAATTGCAGGAACACACATCCCCCTGTCACCTCTCTAATCCTTATCCTTGCTCATAATCATTACAAAGACCCTAACAGGTGGATGTCTTAATGCAAGACAGTTGGCTTACTTATCATTTAATCACCTGGAAGCTACTAATCGGGACTGAAAAAAATAGATTTGACTTCATTTTATGCCAATGGACCATGTGCATATAGAACGTAGTCTCTGGTTTTGTTTTAAAAATGGCAATCAAAATGGTTATATCATAGAAAGAAAGGGGGAATGCCTCTCTTTCATTCTACATCCTCAACAACACTATTTTCTTGTCCTCTCCTTATTCTACCATCCACAATAAAGGGTATAGAGAACTTCGCGCTGAAATCAATGCAAAGTGCAAACATTTACTGATTGACAACTTAAACATATCTCAAGAGCCAGTTGGAGTGCCTACCAGTAGTTCAGAGAAGCTGTGCCTGGGAGACTGTTTAATTAAATCCTTGACCTGGCTGGAAAGAATCAAGTCAAGAGGAGTGTATAAGTGCCTATAAACTGTATACTGCTACTGAGTCTGAACATCTGTAATATATATATTTTATAAATTGCCAGCATTGCAAGCAACTAAGTCAGTTGTGTTTTTCTCAACCAGTTTAGTTTTCTTCAGTTTCTTTTCTTTTCTTTTCTATTCTTTTCTTATTGTATTTCAGAGTTATCAGAATCAGAATTTTACACAAATGTGGTTGCGGCTTTACATGATAAATATAATAAGGCATATAGTAAATAATAATAATAGTCATAATCATAATCAGAAATGTCAGGGGAAAAAAAAAGACAGGTCTCCGCCAGGTCAGGTAGGTTATTGTGGCCTTCTGGTAAATAGGCCAATGTGAGAAGGGTGGCATTTCTTCTTAGGGTCAGTTCATACAGCAGGGTTGCAATAGTAGCATAGCTTTCAATACATGTTTTGGTAATATGAAATTAGACCTGAGAACGTTTTACTTCAAAGTGCTGTAGGTGGAGGGCCTAACTGGTGCTGTAGATGACGATGTCATCAAGGTAGGCGGCTGCATATGCTCGTAGCACCTGGTCCATCAGCCTCTGAAAGGTGGCCGGGCCATGGCCCGAAATGTAAGACGTTGTAAAATGTCCTGGCTTTGACCCAGGAGCTCCTTGATGTCTTGCTGTTGGGAGGGGGAGAGCTCTTCACCTATAGGAACCAGAGGCAATATCTAGGGAGAGACTGATATTAGTAGGGCCGGGCTGGGCAGCGGGCCTACCCGGTGCCCTGCCCTGCCCTGCTCATAATGTTAACATGGTAGATTTAATGGCCTTTACGCCGGCCCAGCTGCCTTACCCTGTAGTCGACCGGCCCCACCTTCTCTACCACCTCATACGGCCCCTGCCATTTGGCCAGGAATTTGCACTCGTCGCTGGGGACCGACACCTTCTCTCCGACCTGGAACTCGCGCACCTTGGTGCCTCGGTTGTAGGTGCGGCACTGGGCTCCCGAACCAATGGCCAGACCTTCCTCGCCCTGGCTTGCAGCTGGTCGATGTGTTCGATCACACTGTGGTGATGTGACGGTTGGCTCTCCCAGGCTTCCATGGCCAGGTCCAGCAGGCCCCTGGGGTTTCGGCTATACATTTGAATATCGAGTTTTGGGGTTTGGCTACGGACTTTGTTGTACTTGATAGGCCAAGGCCATAACCAATCATATCCTCTCAAGGCGGTTGAACCTGCATCCGTGGCGGTCTATGGTAATTCTGGAACGATCTTTGAATATAAATGATGCTTGCGTATGGGAGTAAGGCCACATCCACACTAAGATGTTTTTGTTTGAAAACGCATAGCCTAACTTTTGATTCATTTGTACCTACTGAGCATCCACACTACTCTGGTGATTTTAAATCCCTAACATGGAGTCTGTAGCCTACTACATCATCATACACTGGCTCGCAATGATTGTACTGCTGCAGCTCTGGCTCAGAGAACAATGACAAAAATGGTAAAGAAACTAAAATAGATCTTAGGGCATTCCAGCCCTCATGCACAGACAGATATGGATTTATTTATGTTTCGCCTCAAAGTGGCACTTAATATTGGACATTCAGCAAACAACATGTTAAAGACTAATAATAATAAGATAGACACAAAACATGAGGGGTCTTTCAAATATTAAGCAGACAAGACAGGGCCAATCAAACATGCTTTGTCCAGGGATGCAAACTTTGAACTCTGACTGGGTGAGAGTCTGGGAGATAGGAGGGGTTATTATAAGTCTAATGATCGGTACAATGTCCTGATGTTTTCTAATGTGTCTTTGTTAAACTTAATACTGTATTCATATGGCACACTGACTATCAAGAAAACAAAAACATGGCACTAGGCACTTCATGACAAGTTGCAGACCCCCTGCTGCTGTAGAGTAATGTTTGTGCAACTGTTGCAGTTTTTGCAATGTGCTGAATCCTCATACCATGTGTCATTCTGTGATGTGCTAATTTGCTGTTGTTCACTGCACTTTGGCAAATAAAACTGAACTGAAAAATGTGCCTAGTCAGTCTTCCCAGGACGGGAGAATAAGGTATTTCCTTAGGATGTACCTTAACCTAAGTAGGTTAAGAAGGTTGCACCTGTGTCCTACATTGGTAGAAGGGTCATTACTCTTAATCTTAAATAAGTATGGCTTTCCCATAGCTAAACTTCTGTTGATGTGCCCTTGTAGCCATACACTGATCATCAGGGCACTGGTACTGTAGGTTGAACTGTGACTATGCAGCTAGTACAGTATAACTCTTGAACACTAGTGTCCCTATTCTGGGGGCAAACATTCAGCAAAAATATCAGACCTACAAGTAATATGATTAACATCAGATTTATATAGCATTTCTCTTGGTACCGAAAGTCGCTTTACATCAAAACAAAACAAAATAAACAACTTTAGATAAATAGTTAAAAGGCTAGAAATTGAGCAAAGATAAAAACATTAAGCTAAGACTAAAAGGTAGAAAGGGAAGTGAGCTTTCAGATCTGCATTTTGCTTCGGTGTACTGG
Organism: Gymnoscopelus microlampas; assembly: GCF_963454915.1. Lineage (NCBI taxonomy): Eukaryota > Metazoa > Chordata > Actinopteri > Myctophiformes > Myctophidae > Gymnoscopelus > Gymnoscopelus microlampas. The sequence goes on from NC_139944.1 coordinate 28,622,567, forward strand.
GAAGTACTAGCATCCCTATTAGAGAGCCCTGTGGGACTCCAATGACATTAGTATACAGTGTTTAAGTGGATAAACCACTTTATCTGTCAGCCGGTTGGTCTGTTCAAGTTCAGCTAATCACAAAGTAAATACTTGTTATTGTATTGTGCAAACCTCGATCCTGTACTCACTATGTACAACATCCAGAGGAATTAACCACTTAATCACTTTTTAGTAGTGAAAATAGCTGATCTACAAGCTCACAATGTGTTGCGATCAGGGCAGGAATTTCAGGGAGGCCACGAAGGCCATGGCCGTCGTTGCCCCTCAGTTTGGCCTTGTGCCCCTCAAAAAAATGGCATGCCCTGAGGCCACAGTGCCCTTAATGCCCCCGCTGACTGTACCACTTTCTCCTCTGTCTCTTTCTTGTCAATATGTAGACACCAGTGTCTTGGTGCAGGGCTGAGCTTGGATCAGATTGTAAATACCATACTTTATTTATTTCACTGCAGATAGTCTACATATGTATTATTAAATCCTTAATTCTTAAATTCAATTAATTCTTTCAATGGACCAAAATCTTGTTTTATTTGATGGCATTTGGCCTTTGTGCCCTCAAAAAATGGACAACACCAAAGGCCAAGTGGCCTTGCCCCTAAAATTATGAAATTCCAGGCCTGGTTGCGATGCTTCCTATGAGCTTGTAGATCTGCTATTTTCACTATATTTTACGTTTTAGAAAAGGGTTTGTTTTATTCTTTTTTTTTTGTATGTCACACATCAAATAGAGTAGTACCGTCTGAATACCAGCACCCACACATCAAATAAAGTAGTACCGTCTGAATACCATCACACACTCAACAGAGTAGTACCGTCTGAATACCAGCGCACACTCATCAGAGTAGGCACCGCTTAGTCATACTGGGTGTGATTTTTCTTTTAGATTTTTGAGAACATTTTGAAATGTATATATTTTTAAAGGCTATTTAATTGCAACCCATAACAATGGATCCAACCAATGGTTTGGTAAATAATGGTCTAAAGGCCATTGCCCCTTCGTGCAGTATGATGACGTAAACACCAGCAAGGTACGGAAACATAATATGGACTACGTCATCTTATACATGGAATGTGCAAATGTATGCAGGGAAGTCAGAGGGAGCAGCCCTTGAGCGTAACCAGGGGACACGGGTTATACATTTTTCACATTGTACATCCTGGGACAGTAACTTCTCAATAGAAAGCTGCTCTCAAATTCTGTGCATGATTCATGTGACAGGCATGACCATGCACACACAACTTTATCCAGAGTTCAACAGTGACTAAAGCCCTATTCGCTCAGGACTTTATTACCTGAGGAACCTTGCAGAGGTCATCTGGGACCTTTATGCAGTGCAAATTGACCCTGTCCCTAATTTGTAAAGTCAATTACAGTAAAATACAGTCTGCGCTTATCCCCTGCGAATGCGCTAGCTCACACAAAACTCAGATGTGGGGTTTCTAAATTACATGAGGTTACCAGGTAACCCGGAGTCATGCCATTAATCTAACAGTCTATCGTTCTGAAGGTTTTATAACACATTTTTTTCAGAAACGGTATCTAATCTGTCTGTCGTCTCTCTCTCTCTCTGTGTCTCTCCCACACACACTAATAAGATATCAGGATTTATAATATTAGCTTAGTAACTGCCTGGTTCCAGAGTGCACTGAGGAACAATTTAGATTTTTAATTGAGAATATGAATTTGAGATCCCAGTTCAAGCATGTTTTTAACTAGGGGTGTCACGATACGGCTAATCCATGATTCGATTCCACTTTTGAATTTAAGCACAACACTTGTAAGCATAACATTCCCTTTAGAGAGAGTAAAACAGGAGTTTAGCATAGCAGTTCACTTAGCAGTGACATAAGGTAATTGTATTGCCTTGAAAATAATTGAAAGGCAGAGAGTTGACAAAGGTTTGCTTTTTTGCCTTGAAAATAATGTAAGGTAGACAAAAATGTCTGTTATAGCTAACAGACATATATAGCTAACTCAGTCAATGACCTCTAAATTAATATGTATTTGACCGCGGACCCCCATCCGAAAATATGTTGTGCCAGGGACCCCCCATACAAGATTTGTGTTAAGATTATTTTAAAGATTTTAATCTACAAGCTCACAATGCGTCGCATAGCGACATGTTGTTAGCTTGTAGATTGACTGTTTTCAAATAGCCAATGTATATATGATTAAAGTGGTTAAATAGTTTTTTATGATATTTATTAATTTGGCTGGGGACCCTAGAACCCCCTCAAGGACCGCTGGGAGTCCCCGGACCCCACTTTGAGAACCATTGCTGTATACTATATACTACTAGTAGCCTAGTAAGAACACGGTGTAGGAGAATCACATTTCTCCTACACCCATTTTTTCACAACTTTCGCAAGTTCCTGCAGCTTTAGCGAGTTCCTGTGATTTTAGCAAATAACCGCAAATTCAAACTAAATAAAACCCCTGCATATTCCATTGCATAATTAAGGATTCTTGCCCACAAAATCAAGGATTTTGCCTGCATAATCAAGGATTTTTGCCCAAGTTTTTCTGGAGGGACTAACTAACCATGAACCCAGCGTCCCTATTCTAGGCCAAACATCTGATGAAAATAGCTCATCTACAAGCTCACAGTGCAACACGACATGTTGAAAGTTTGTAGATTGGCAGGTGCTATTTTCAGCAAAAGGATTTTGTGTTGAGAGAACTAGCAGACCTAGTATAGAGCCATGGGGACCCTGGTCAACAAAGTTCTGTAGTGTTTAAGTGGTTCATTATGTATTTTTTTTATATGGAAATTGATTTGATATATTATAGCTATGACTGCCACACATTGGGAAAAAGTTTCACTTCGTATTTAACAGTTTTCCTGAGAATCTGAGCTTATTAGTGGTAGGTAGTAGTAGTATGATATATATATGTCAACCTGTCTATGTCAACCATTTCTAAGTCAACCCTTTATTTATGCTATTCTTTTATGACAATTTGTATTACACACAGGCGCTTTAGCCCCAGATGTGTATTGTGTCATTTTGACATGTACAGTACCATGCCATGCAGTGGAAAGAAGGTCATGCATTTTATTCTGAGACAGATAACTGGTCACGTCACCCTGAAAGTCACAACAACAGCATTCAGTCAGTCAAACTGCACAACATCTGTGACCAGAAATATATATAGTTTAGGTGGGAGTGTCATTTTAAATCGGAAATCCAACACCTTTTCCCTTGTGGTTTTGTCTATTATACATCATTTAAAAACATCTAAACATGCGACTGGAAACTTCTTATTTTTTGTGTCCCTCAGAACAAGCTTGTCTTGCCGCTTACTTCGTTCAATAGCAGCCTTTGTATTTATAGGTTATCATATATACATTTTTTTTTACATGATTTTAAATGATTTTTGTCAAAAGGGCCCCTCGAGAATGCTCCTGCCCCTGACATGCCCCTGATGTGGAGGTATTGACTGACAACAATTAGCCTCTGGGTGTACTGCAAAACAGATTCTTCCATTAGAGAATACTGAATGAGTGCATATTTTTGTATTAAACTCAAGCTGTTTTTTAAAACAAGTTTTTAATTTCTTTATGAATTTTCAGAAATGATGAAAAGTCTGTTACAAATCGTTTTCGGGGCTGGATCTGCTCTGCGCTCCACCAGTTGAATAACCTTACACTAGACAGTATACAACTGTAACGTGTAAGACTTGCCATAGCGTGTGTGGGTGTTGGGGAGATAACGTGTGTGTGTGTGTGTGTGTGTGTGTGTGTGTGTGTGTGTGTGTGTGTGTGTGTGTGTGCGTGTGCGTGTGCGCGCGCGCGCGTGTGCGTGTGCGCGCGCGTGCGCGTGCGTGCGCGTGCGTGCGTGCGTGGCCACGCTCAAGACATTTATTAACATCCTAAGCTTAACCTACTACATGTCTGGTGGTTGACACATTTAAGTGGAACAACACTTTGCATCTCATGTGTTGTTCAGTGATGTTCGACCTAGATTATCCAAAAGGCCGACGTTTTGTGAATTCCATTAACACAAGCTACACTGGGACCTGAGAGGCAACAGGGAGAGATGATTCTACAGGGACTCATACTGTAGGCCTACCAGAAATGAATAACACAGCATCTGTCAAAGGACCTTCATTTAATATGGCAGAAGAAATTCTGGAAAGCAAATTGATTTCCTTCAGGAACACCTCTGAATAAGTGATGAATTACATTTTCGCACCTGGGATGAATATGTAATGAGTGTATGGTTGGTGTAATATTACGACTGACGAGAGGTGGTCGCTGTGGACTTCTTCATGCTGGCCATAATGCTGTCTCTTACCTGCCTCAGCTTAGATAAGCAATGAAATGCTCTGTCTCAACTGTGATCCAGTTGTAAAGGGATTAGTAACAGAAATTATTCTTAAATCCATCCTTGCCTTAAACAAATGTGCCAGTGGTTACAAACTGGATATAGAGTTGGTTTGTCCACCCTGAGCAGCAGTGAGATGTTTCGACTCTCTAATAACAGGTTGTTGTATAGATAGGACAAACCTTTTCATGTCAAGGACCCCCAAATTAATATGCATTTGGCCACAGACCTCCATCTGAAAATATTTTGTTTCATGGACCCACATACAAGATTGGGGTAAAAAAATATTGGAAAATAAAAATAAATCAGGATTTTTTAAAAATAGCCGATCTACAAGCTCACAACACATCGCATTTATATCCGATGTATATAGGGTTAATATGGTTAAACTGATTTTGATGATATATTAATTCATTTTCATGTAAATCTCCTTGAACCTCCCCAAGGACTGGCGGGGGTCTGCCATAGAGTTAAAAATAATAGAGAGGGCACCGGATATCGCCTCCCATCCACTTGCATCGAGTTGCTCACCCAGCGCATGAAGCGAATTCACCCCTTCTTCCGGGTTGTAAAGTGTGATGGGCGTAGCCTATTTGGGGCCACTGTGATACGTTCTGCGTCACAGAAGTGACGCGTTTTACGTCACAGAGGTATGTACTCAAACCCCAGCAGAGCTTCCTCAACAAAACAGGACAAAGGTGACATTGTTTGAGAGAGAATGATACAGAGAACAGGAGGAAAAAACGTAGTTCTACGGATGTGAGTTCACCTCCATGAAAAGCCTTTTAAAGATATGAAAAAAAAAGAAAAGTTCCTGCATAGAAGGCCAAAATGGGACATATGTGGTGATGGTAACCTGGGTGCATAAGAATACTAAAGATGTCTGGCTGACTTTAAGCTTGCATGAATGAGTAGTTGTTCCTAACAAGCATGCATCCAAAACAAACAAACAAAATCACCAATTATGGTTAACATTCAGAACAGGTGATGGATATGAGGTTACAGAGCCTATTTTCTTCACAGTGATCTGAAAAATAAATTTGCATTGCACTTTCAAGGCATGCCAAGGCAAGGCAAGGTTATTTGTATAGCACATTTCAACAACAAGGCAGTTCAAAGTGCTTTACACAAAATATTAAGCACTGTGAGACTTTTAAGACACAGCATTTAAGCACATTATAAAAAGCCATTTGAAGAACAAAATTAAAAAAAAGTTTGTACAAGGCTGTGGCAAACAGAAAAGTTGTAACTTTGATTTTAAAGAATAAGAGTTTTTAGACCTGCAGTCTTCTGGTAGTTCCATACAGTATGTGGTGCATAACAACTCCTTCTCCATGTTTAGTTCTGACTCTGGGTTGAGGAAGCAGATCTGTCCCAGATGACCTGGGATACATTAGCATTGGTATTGTTGGAAGGGAATAGGGCTGCAGCTATTGACTATTTTATTAGTGAGTATTCTATCGATTACTTTTTAGACTAATCGAACAAATGAGAAGCACGTTTTTGGGGGATACTTATTTTTTTAAATACATGTATTTGAATTGAATGTTTTTGACTAAATCAAATATTCCGATTAACCACTTAAGCCCTATTTTATACTTTATTGTACAATCGTGTCATGCAAAAGCAGACAATCTACAAGCCCACAACGTGTCACAGATCGGCTATCTTCACTGTTTTGGAAAAATATTGAAAAATCGATTTTATTAAAATAGATTAAGACAAAATATTATCGATTTAACTGATTTGTACCCCAAGAAACCGTTGCACCCCAAGAAGGGAATCAGACCTGCGTCAGGTGCTTGTGAAGAAACTATATTTACCAAACTAGAGGATCCACAGAGGAAGACGGTGAAAGGAAGTTACAGAACACAGTGCTTAATTGTTGATCAGCTAAGGTCTCTAAGCATTGTACTTGAACATTCAACCACTGGCAAGGGCACATATTGCATGTTAACGTCATTGTTGCAGTTCCACAAATGGCAGAGGGCAATCATTATTGTCCCCTAGTTCTTTAGAGTAGACAATCATCTCTGCTTGAGAAAGATAACTAAAAACATAAAGGGACTACAGCATTCAAAGGCTGTCACTACAGTAGTGCAGTATCACCAATTTCCATACAAATGAAAGAATGCATGTGACGAGACTGCTTCAAAATGACAGTGTGTGATGCATGTATGTGTTGTGGGTGGGTCAAAAGAAAAAGGTGGAGGAACACAATGTTTTTTTCTGAAGTTTTTAGAATTTTCTTTTGATTTGGTGAGATTTGGGGGGATCTTTATAAAAAATGTACTTGTTTTGAATTTTTCACCTACAGTATTGCCTGTTCTAAACCTGCTTTACCCCAGTCACATATAACATGAGAGTTACTCTGGGAAAACTAATTGATTTCCCAGAAGATCTTACACTTTCATATTATAGCATAGGGCAGCAAAAATGGGTTATAGGATTTCTCTTTTTCATGAAAAGAAAAAGAAGAAAATCAATCTGTGTGTAAAAAGAAATTAAAAAAAAAAAAATCAAAGTTTGGAAATAAGTATCAATAGGGTGAATTAGAACGGAAGAAATAGCTAATTAAACCATATAATGAGATTTTCCTATGAATGGTGTGGAGCAAGCACTATCATCACAGGCACAGATCACATTGTGTCACCAGAATGCCACATTTTAAAAGGCACCGGTTGTCATAGATGGTGTAGAGTACAGCCACGAGTGGCCCTTATTCAATAATCTTCAGATAGAAAAGCACAAGCTGAATGATTTTACACTTCAGCGCTTCGCACCCTCACAGGCAGACTAATGAAAATCTTAACATCTGAATAATATTCATTCCGTTGTCTGAGAGACTGAGACCCCGGTTGGAAAATATAATTTCGCTGGGTTTACCTTATTTTTAATTAAACGTACAAATGCGAAATCTTTTTACGGAAACATAATTTTTATATCATGTCAGTGAGCAGCTGTTTTTAAGTAGGCTACTAATGAGTGTTAGATAACACATTTCTTATTTTATTCATTTGCCTGGATTTAACTTCAGTGTTGTTTGAGAACTGACATTGAGACTAACTTTAGGCAGAAAGTTATGTCTGTATTCTTAGTTGCGTGCGGGTGTGGCACACCAAAAATAGTCAGTTGTGGGCTTGTAGATCTGCTATTTTTGGTGCACGACACTGCCACGCTACTAAAAATACAATACGTTACACGTTGACACTTGTATCGGTACATGATGTTCTCTTAGTGATTACTCATGCATGTAGTGAAAGCTATGATAATCTGGCAACAGAGTATTTCTACATTGTGATATTGATACTATTACTTAAGTAAAAAACTTTTGAGACCTTCTTCCACGACTCTTGCCGCTATCAGTTTGCACCTCCACTTTCCACTCCCATTTCACCAACTGTTGAAAATAACTGAATGTCTCATTTGTAAAACTGTACCATTATTTCTGTTCATATCATCATATCAACTTTCAATTCAACCTTCATTGTTAATCTGATTTACATGAACCAAAAACAAAATTTGAGTTTCTTTCACGTCAAGATTATGTATGGTGCTTGCATTGACCAGCAACTGAACATGCATGTCCTTTAAGCAACGACAGATTTGAAGATAGCAAAGAATAAGAACAACCCTCAACATTATGGAAGTCTCTGAAATAGCTAGGGCTATGATCATCCTTGCAAAATCGCAAAAATGAAACATAGTACATTTTTCGTTACAAGGCCGTTTTGCTTATTTATGTTCCTTTACTGACTCTTAAGCCCATTAGTGTTTTTAATCTTCAATCACATGGACAATTTCTTATTCCTTGAACCCATGCAGTCTTTGGTGAAAGTCCATACTGCATTTATTTTAGGGGGAAACTTTGTTTATGCTGCTGTCTTGGCCAGGACTCCCGTGTAAAAGAGGTTCTGAAGCTCAATGGGACTGCTCCTGGTTAAATAAAGGTGAAATAAAAATAATTTAAAAGTAAATGTAAAGAATCCCTTTCTTTTCCTCTTGTGACAACCTCAAACACTGTGCCCAAACACTGGAACAATACACAGCCCCACTCTAATAAATACACAATTAGCTTATTCTCAACAGAGATTATTTGAAGGATAAGCAAGGTAAACACAACACATCTAAATGAATAGACACAATGCCTGAAGTGAATGCAGTGTGACAGCTCCGAGCTGATGTTTCAGGCGCCATTTATGAGTGCTTGATTAGGGCGGTAAAGCCGTCATTAGGGACAGCTGTCTTTTTTATTTTCCGTGTCTGCATGAGAGGCACAGCGGAGGCTCACATCTCTTAGGCTTGTAATCTTGCAGAGTAACACCTCCAGGAGAGATGTTATGTGCACTTTTGTGTGTAGCCTATGTTGGTGTGGGTTTGAGTACCAGAGTTATTTGTGGCTGTTTCAGGGAGGGACACAAATGCCAAAGGCACAGCAATGAAAGGAAACCAGGTTCAAGGTGTCTTTTTTCCGCATTGGATCCATAAGAGAGTAAGAACAGCGTAGGCCTCTGTGAATGAACATTTCAATTCAATGGTTTCCGTTATCAAATAATAAGCCATAAGAATGTAGAAGCCTTCTACGTTCTACAGCACATTTCTTTTTTATCTGCAGAGTGAATGAGAAGAAAGAGACAAAGGATGGGATATTGGGAGAGAGGACAAAATGTATCTAACTGTTATCCTGGGTGAATATGCTGTTTTGAATTGCAGTAACTAAAAGTCTTAACATGTTATGTGTTGTGGTAGTGCATTATTGGAAATTGAAGCACCACGTTCCAGAGGCAGTCATGTCGTCTTGCCTCTTGCAAGGGCATCTACATAAGGCCAGACAGACACAAGATAATAGACCTTTGTGCTCAGCAACATTATCACCAAGGATGATCAGCTAATTGTAATTATGACACAGAGGTCATCATGATTATTAGTCCAAGACTATGTTATCATTATAGTCTCATCTGTCCTGAATCCTTCACTGTGCCTCTGGCTTTGCCAGGCATCCAGACAGCGAGGGCAATCTTTATCATTACACCAGTGACTCCTACAGGTTGGTCAGGGCAACTGTCAGCAGAAATGTTGCCTGTCAGGCAATCCCAGGTGTGTCAATAAGGGTTTGGGGTATCAATAGGCTTTGTGCTTACTAGGTTTCCAGAAGGTGGCATACCCATTTCCTGTTCAGGTTCATGTTCCCATATCTTAGTTTTGGCATCAGATTTGAATGGGAAACACATAAAAGTGTCATTTGTGTTTAACGTAACTGTAGGTGCATCCACACATGGACGTCGAGTCACCGGAAGTTCCATCCACTCCCATGATTTTTTTTCTTTCAGTTTTTTTCCCATTTCATTGGAGTGGATGGAACCTCCGATGACTCGACATCTGTGTGTGGATGCACCTTATGGGACACTGAACGGGAACAGGAAACGGGTATGCTACCTTCTGGAAACCTGGGACAACAGCCAATAGCATCCCTGCCAACCAGCCCGAGACCAACCACTAGGGGTCAGCAGTGACAGATTACACACAAGTGTGAGGGGAATTCGGGAATTGGCATAACAACTTACTTACATTGGGGGAAAAGGGGAACAGGCGAAGAAAAAAGGTAAGTTGATCTACCCTGTTGGTAGGGAGAGCCGCTGTGAGGTGAGAGCTAATGAGGATCCTGTATATTCTATGCACGTTAGAGCGGTCGTTATGATGGTATGATGAGCCTATTTTCACTGCCCTGGCTGTTACTGCACACCCTGAGGCCAGGGTGGCCTTCCTCTGACTTTTATTTAATGTCCCATTAATGATAATGAACTTCACTGTATCCCAAGAGTGTGCTCCTATACCACAGTAACTGCCAGCCTTTTCTTAAAGATTATTTTCATGGCATTCTTTGTTTGACTTCACAGTAGTAGAAAGATTTCAGTCTCAGTCTTTCCTCAAAGATAACAGGATGCCTTGATCAAGTCTGTGCCTGACTCGTAATCCAGCCTTAAAACCAAACAAAACCAAAACAATGTTGCCTTCAAAAGAGAGGACCAAAAGTTTAAAACACACAAACACACACACACACACACACACACACACACACACACACACGCACGCGCGCACAGGCACGCACGCACGCGCCCACGCACACACACTCCTGGATACATAGGGATTGGGTTTCTTCCATGGTTTAAAGGTGTTTATTGCCAGATTAAAAGGCACAACAAGGCACAAGGGGTGCCTTGTAAAAAGAACAATCAATATCAATCTCGCCAAGATGGCTTTTCGCTCCACTTGCAGGCAGCTGTCAGGTGAGGAGTCCTCAGTTCTGGATTATTATTGGATTGTGTTCATTTGACTCAGAGTGGTACGGTGCTGGACATTCATATCATAACAAAGTAATTTTCCCACTGAGGGTACATAAGTGGCAGCTCAAGTAGCCCTGATTGTTTGAATTGTTGTCTGTAACAGCATAACAGCATAAACCCTAGTATAATTTGTTACCAGAGTCCCACAAAGGCTCTATAGGCTACTAGGCCCATTACTTTTTTCCATCTACACTAAATATATTAAACAGCATGTCACGTTGCGACTTGTTGTGAGCTTGTAGATCGGCTATTTTTGCTAAATATTCACCCCAGAATAGTGACACGAGGGGTCAAGTGGTTAAATGTGGTTTACTTATGTCAGTGGTTCTCAAAGTGGGGTGAGGGAACCCCCAGGGGTTCTTGAGGGGGTTCCAGGTGGTCCCCAGCAAAATGTGTTAATATGGCATCAGAATCAGTTTAACCACTTTAACCGTTTTATACAGTACATTGACTATTTTCAGGGTCCCTGGCACAAATTGTTGTCTGCTGGGGGTCCGCGGCCAAATACATATACATCCTTAACATGAAAACTTTTGAGAAATACTGATTTATGTGGCTCTCTCTCTGTGTTTGCTTGTTTCTTGCAGGTTGCATAGGGTGTAGTTGTGGAAAGGCTGTTAGGGCATCATATACGTGTAGACAAACCCATTCCATTTTCCTGTGGTGTTCTAATAATCATTCTGCATCCTTTGTTGTGGTATTGCTGTATGTCTGAGTCTTGTTATTCGTGACAACGTTCTCCTCTACAGTGATACTTTCATATTGCCTTTAAAGATTAATTCCTTTTTTTGTATTCATTTATATTCATTTATTCTTATCCAAAGCAGCTCCTGACTACTGAGTACTTTTCCAGGAGACATGGCTGCTGTGAGGTTTGATCTGGGACTTTAATATCACTCCTAACAATAGACCTGACCACTAAACAGCCACATTCATTTACTGACTGGATCACATTCGTAATGCATATGCAGACATAGAAGATAGCAAGTGGTATTCCCCACAAAATTACTTATTTAGTCATAGAATCACTGATATCAAAACATAAACATACCCCCCCCCCCAAAAAAGCGCGTGTGCGCAGTGCATAATATATGAAGAGAGATGCATACAGTATATGAGTGTATACCATTAAACATATTTAAAATAGGGGCAGCAGTGGCTCAGGATGTAGAGCGGCCTTCTTAGAATCGGTTAGATCCACGGTTTGAAGTGCGTCAAAGTGTCCTTGAGTAAGGAACACTTAACTCCTTCTAATGAGCAGGTTGGTGCCTTGCATGGTTTCCTCCGCCGTTGGGGTGTGAGTGTAATGTACATTGGCCCTATATAAATGCACCATCATTTATCATTTGAGAATAGTTCTTACTTTCCCACCTCAAGTAAAAACTCATGTTTTACTGGGTGAGTTTTTGAATTCAAACTAGTGATGGTCCATCAAGTACATGAACATAATACAAAAGAGATACTAACTGGAGAATGTCTTGTGATGGGATCACAGTAGCCATGATGCCAAATTGGTTTGTATGGTGCAATGGGGCACATGATAGGAAAAAATTGAGTTTGGTGAAATATTTGAACTGTGTCAGATTTTCATTCTCGCCCTTTTTTATGAGGTAGGTTGGTAAAATAGCCAAAAACCCTTTTTCATTGTCACTATTCTGAGAAATATCCATGCAGCCTAAAGCCACAAATGTTACCCGTCACATCGGGTACCTTGTTTTCCGTTATATTCTGCATTGTTAACCACTTAAACGCTATACTTAGTCGCAAAAATCTCTATCAGTCTTGGTCCAAGACTATCCGTTGTCAGAGTACCCATTGTACCCGTTGTACATGTTGTCAGTGTACCTGTTGTACGTACCTGTTATCCTAGTACCCATTGCAGCCATTGTCAGAGTACTTCAGTACCTATTATCATAGTGGCCAGTCTTTGACGTCAGTACTATGACATCATATTGCGTATCACTGAGGACATCATAGGTCCTCAGCGATACGATACGCACAGGAAGTTTAAAGTCCATCGGTCGGAGAGTTCTCGAGATATGCGGGGGACACACAGACATACATGCTGAGAATCTGTGCATTTATAGGTAGATTAGAACGTAACCTATAAGGATACTCGGCCGACACACGTTGGGGACGATAGCCATTGGGAACGCGTGCCCCTCCGCTTATGCAATACCCAACCCAGTGGAGCACGGCCACACAGCCGCAGAGAATTGTTTGTGAAGTGAAGGACAATTTCCTGGTAGAACTCGCTGCACAGAGACAATATTAAAAAGCCTGTGTTTGTTTTGAGTTACGTTCCGTCTTCGAGTCAATCGTTTCGTACTCGAGAGAGGAGCAGACAGAGTGACCGCAGCCAGATAAACCGACCAGAGCTGTCTTGAGTGAAGGAGTGGAGGTTGCTAACCACTGCACATCAGCAGAACATACAGCGCTTGAGTACATTGAGTACGAGTACCAGTTTCTCATGCTTTGCTGAAACAGGATGTAGAGTAGGGTTATATACAAGAGATCGCAAAGCCCCGAGACAAGATTATATATATTCTTTAATTAAAACTGGGTTTTAAAACTATATGATCAAAATTTTCATTATTTCCAAAGATAGCTGAAATGGTACTGTAGGTTGTCAAATGTTCAGGGTTCAAGATTTCAAGGTTCAATGTTTCTTTATTCTTACATCTTGTGTATGGGTACATACAGATGTGCCACTTCAAAACTTCACACGTTACTGTTCTTTCCCTGAAAGTGCCCTGAAAATGCATTTTTTTCCTCCCTTTTCTGCCCTTAAAATGCACTGTTTTGCCCCCTGAAAAGAAGTTGTCACTACACACCCCCGTTTTTCCCTTCAACAGACATCCATATACATGCGAACAAAAGAATGTGTGTTGAAGAAGGTGTCAGACTCATTATGAGGCGAAAGGTGATTTGACCAGTTTCTCAAATTAATTAGCATCATAAAAGCAGTGATCATCAAAATAATTCAGCATTTTAAATGCCCTTCTTTGTCCCTCTTATTGCCCTGGGAATCCCCTGAAAATGTACTGTCTTGGCGATGGCAGGACATGTGAAGTTTTGAAGTGGCACATCTGTACGAGTAGGATTATTCACCTGATTCGGATGCTATCAATGCATAGAATGGGAGATTATCACGTTCTATCAGACCATTGAATGGGCGAAGTAGGCGACCTACTAGCTACCCCGCGATTTATCAGACCATTCATTGGGCGTAATCAGGAGCTACTGACCTACCGACGGAGATGACTTAAATATTTCAGTTTCGGTTTTGGTTTTGGTTGTTTTGGTTTCGGACCATGACGAAGGCGCGCAGTCTCAGGCGAGCCTGTGCCTACTCAGCGCCGTTCGAGTTATGTACCGATATGGACAGAATCGTAAATATTGTTGTGGGGACTGCTCCGCCTCCGTCGGTAGGTCAGTAGCTCCTGATTACGCCCAATGAATGGTCTGACAAATCGCGGGGTAGACAGTAGCTCGCCTACTTCGCCCATTCAATGGTCTGATAAAACGTGATAATCTCCCATTCAATGCATTGATAGCATTCAAAGCCGGTGAATTACTTTGTTCTGGCATTGTAGCAGCAGCAATAATAATAATAATGATAAAACCATATATACAACATCAAGGAAAGAAAAAAGAAAGAGAGGAATAATCAATGAATAGCAGCAGTATTAAGAAAAATAACAGTTTGTCCGTTGGTCCTAGCGCTTAAGGTTCTTGAAGGTAGTGTGTGCTTATACTGTATGTAGCTGATGCGGCTTGCAGATCAGCTATTTTAGCTATTTCCCATACAATGACATATAGCGTTTAAGCAGGCAGTCATGAAAGTAACAAACAAGGGTCTATAGTGAGGTCTACCCATGAGCAGTTGTGGGCACATCTGGAGACAGCTGTGCTGAACCTCGCCTCCCTCCCTCCTCCTGGCCCTCCAGCACTGCAGGCTCAAATCAACACATAATCATCTGTGAGTCTCCATGATTGAGCGGCAGGCTGTGCCAAATGTGTCATCCTCTCCTCATAATTTAATTACAGGAGGCACACGGGAATGATCGGTGCTAATTAGACGTGATCCGTACCTGGGGTGGAAAATGACCCTTTGAATTAGGACATTAAGAGTGCATTTTAGCCACGATGCCACAAAAAAAATCGATATGGCAGTCACCTCCATCTGTGTTTGAGGACGGGGACTGGCATCAGAAGAGGGTGGGTTGGAGTGTTGTTGCAATGCACTGGGAGGCCAATTTCACCACATCTCTGGCAGGAACCCTGGAAACCAGCCGTGCTCTTTTTTAATCAGAGCGTAATTTTTGGTAACATCGCTAATGGCTTCCCAGGAGCGGGGAAAAAGCAGATGGATTAATGGCTGAAAAGTGAGTCTGTGGAATGTGCATGCCTGTGTGTGGGGGTGTTTGTGCATGTCTGTGAGTGGCCTTGTTTCTTTCTTTTTTTCTTTTAACTATCCCCTTAAAGATATGTGGGAAAAATCGTGGAAAGTGAGTATATTCACATTTAATGTGATTTAGGGATATGTCATGGTTAGGGCCAAGGGTAAAGTTACAGTGATGGTTATAAAAAGGTTTAAGGATACAGATAGGGCTCTATTTTGCGCCCAAGTTGCGATACCCACTATTTGGGGATTTAGCATGGCGGAAGGGGCCAACACCTGCACTACCCGTTACATTATGCATTGGTATGGTTTGGGCATTACATTAATAAAACCAATCAGCGTGCCATATGCCATTGCCTTTCAGAGCAGGCTGCGTAAGCCGTTAGGTCCAGTGCTACGCTCTCTCCCTCTCTGCCCATGGAAGAGCAAAGAGGCAGTCCAGTCCGACGTTGCCTTGGAATAAAAATATATTTGATTCACAGAATTATCACTCACACATTGTGTTCTGGATTAATTCTACTGAATGGTCTTGTCGGTGTGGTTAGCCTATAGCAAACATAGATCAAATGACATTTTATTTCTTTGATAAGCTTAACTGGCAACTGCTGATAGAAAACACAACTAATTGACAGAAGGAATTAACAGTCACTCTTTTGTAGCCTGGGATCCAGCCTGATTCGCTACGTTCGGCGGACTTTTTTCTCTCTCTCCGCTTATCAGTCTGGAATGCACCCCATTGACTCGTTTTGCAGAACTACACTGGAACTACATATGTTACGTTAGGCAACGTCGTTGCTGATTGGATGTTGTTCAAACGAATGACGAATCACAACGATCACACTGTTTTTTTTTGTACCACAGACCAATCAGAAGCCACGGCACGACTCGAAACGTTTGTCATGTCCCGCCTCCTTGGAGATAGGAGGCATTCCAGACTGAGAAGCGAAGAGAGAAAAAAAAGTCCGCCGAACGTTGCGAAGCAGGCTGGATACCAGGCTAACTCTTTTGTGCATTACAGTAAAATTGTAATGACAATAACTTAATTCAGAAGCACCGCGGACGGTGTTAAAACTCTGCAGCCTCACTGAGGCGCTTATGTACACTATCCGACGTTTGCGTCACAAGCTTTGGCCTTTGATTGCCTTTCAATAAAAACATTTTTGATGGCTTAAGTATCATCCACCTGTAACTGATTATAGAGAATGTTATATTATTGTAATCCATCCTTTATTTCCTGCGCAATGGATTAATAAAAAGTGTGTGGGTTTGGAGCGAATGGCTTTGCGCAGCACAAATCATTGTCTTTGAATATTATAGACTAACATCTTATATAAACACAATTTCCACAAGGAATAGACACTCATTTCTGCTGATTATAGGAACATTTGAATCACAGAGATTTGTTGAGAATTAGGAGTGAGGGAGACCTCTTAATGTTGTGCGACTCCCGACATTTCCGTTGCAGGCGTGCTCTACCAAACAGGGTTATATATACAGGTATTTAAGGAAAAAGCACCTCCAGGTGTATATGTACAGTATGTGTGCGTTTTGCTTGGGGAAGAAATATGAAGTCACCTCACGCATTTGAGATGATGCCAAGTTTACAGTAGATAAAACAAAGGATAGCAGTCTAGAGAACATGGCCTCAGGCATACCTGAGGGCTTGTAGGAATAAAATAATGCAAATATATTGATGACGATCCTCCTATTGCCCAACAACCCCTGTCGACCACTCTTGTACTCCCAACACGCAGGCATGCACACACACACACGCACGCACGCACGCACGCACGCACGCACGCACACACCGGTATAGAAATACTGTAGACATGAACTCCAACTACCACACATACATATGCACACATAATTATCCAGTACATCTATATACTTTTTCTCTGTGTCAATCCCCCCACACACTCCATGGTGGTTGGGTGATGGCATAGCCATCTGCCTCCAGCTTCAAATGCAGAGAGAGTCGTCGGTGAGCGTGAGCGCCATGCTCAGGCTAATGGCAGCCCTGGCAGCTGTATTCACCTTCTGTGCCAATCCTCATTAAACAGAAAAAGCACCACTCGCCACACACTGGGCGGCTATAGGGCTGTGATCTGTGCTACTCTACACATCAAGCACAGTACAGCACTTCAGTATGACAGACAGGCCAATGTGTCTAATTTTGTGCATGCGCGCGCGTGTGATAAAGGTGGCACGACGGAGAGAAAGAGAGACTGACAGAGACACAGTTAGCTAAATAGACACATGTATAGATGGATGCTGTAGATGGACAGACAGAAAGACGGACTGGAAATACTGAATTAAAATATAGAAATCTTAGAGATTTATTACAAAACTGAATCCAAAATGGATCCAATGTTATGAAATATTTCGAGAGAAAGAGATACAGAAGGAAACTACAGCAGACCAAGTACAGTTTCAACTCATTTATGTGTCACTTAGAATAGGGGTTTAAGTGGTCTACATACTGTATATCCTCCAAAGATAGAAGTCAGCCTAAGTCACTATTATCAGACATAATAACAAGTCTGCAATGACTCTCCAGGGAATAAATGAGCCAGTACCGATAATAGATATTTATCATCGGAGCAGGAATATTAAATATTAATCACTCCATGGTTCCCACATGACATGCAGAGAATCACTGCCACGTCAGGCGTTCAGTACGTCTCCAGTATGGCTATGGCTATGGCTATGGCGGATCAGGCATCCGGGCAACATGACCTGCCCACTGGAGCTGAGTCTTGATGATCATGTTTTCAACGCTGGGTAGACGACACCTCTGCAGGACCTCGAGATTCGATACCTTGTCCAGGCACCTCTGGTGAAACCGTTGCTGGATGTGACGACGGTAGCTTGTTTGTCCCATGTTTTAGCAACCGTACCGTGGGCATGTAACGATTTTCGTAAATCGATTAAAATCGATTCAAACTGGTGAGGTGGCTTTAGAGGTACACAATGATAGCCTCGCGTAGCCAGACAATATCACACGACACACTGCGTGGATATTAGTCTGGTCCCTATCAACGGTAGATTTTCTTCCAAGGGGCGGTTACAAAAAGATCCAATCGGACTCTATTGGTTAGACCTAAACCAATCAGAGCAGTGCTTCCTTGAACGAAACAATCAGAGCAGTGCTTCCTTGTACGTCATTGCTCCAAATAAGGTGATAAGCCCGCCCACATTTGGATACTGGCCCCTGGTTGGCTCCGCACAACTGCGGAGGGAGAGAATTGAAATCTCTATGGAGGGGGGCCAGACCTAATCTGCAGAGGGCTAAAGTGCATGCAATTTTGCAAAGGCAGATTCGTCTGGAACCAGGCTAACACAATGAGATCTCGTTATCCAGATATCCTGCTAGAGATGGTGCTGCCCTAGGTAGCACATCGTCTCCACGGTCTTGATGTCTGTATTATATGGTCACTGGTGTTGGGGAAGGCAGTAGGGTTCTGAGGTGATGGAGGTGGTTGAAACAGCCACACAAAGGCTAGTAGTCTAAATAAGAATAACCACGGATATCTGTGTAATCAATGCCAATGCTAAACTATTAGGAAGAAAGAAAACAAATAAAAGCACACATGGACATTAAACTTAAATTGTTATTCAAATGCACAATATTCAGTTTCTCAGTTAAATGAATATTCACATTTACAGATATTCTGTTCAATTGATAGATTTCTATTGACACAAAAAAAGCATACACATGACCATATATTTGTACATCCATCAGTTTGATACTTTTGACAGATATGATGACAGATACAATACTGTCAGCCCACCTTTAATGAGACTGCTGTGACTGCACTTTATCTGCAAGCCTTTTGAAATCTGGTTGATAGTGATTGGCAGTCTGAGATGTGAGATGTGAGACTGTCATATGAGTTCTATAATTGGATTCATTATTTTCATTTGTGAAAAGGCCCTTTTACACAAAGAAGGTGGAGCCAAAGTAAGCATTTAGCTTTAGTGCACACGACATAATCAGTGGATAGCTCTCTACTCACAAGTGACCAAAAGTCCTCCTCTTCTTTAGACCTGGCCATCAATTCAATGCTGAATTGCATTTCAACAAGCTCCATGTCAACACCTGTAGAAACATCTCCTGCATTTTAACTGGCAGCTGTCCCATGGCAATACTCAATCGTGGTTGAGGTCGACAATAATTATGGAGTGTCAAGTGTTTAGTACTTTTAGATGGATCTTACTGTTACAGCAAGAAAATATTTTGAAAATTTTCTTCAGGCGTCAGTTAGGTCATTCAAGGGCATGATATCTAAGAGTTATAGTAAACATTACAATCCTCTTCTATTAGTATTATTTGGAAAAGATGTGAGCAAGACCTGTGTGATGATATACTCACAGATGAGATCTGGGAGAATATAGTAAACACATTTATTATACTACACCGGGCGCACTGGACTAAAGCAAGGTTGTCCAGGAGATTCCCGGATATAGATCCATTTAGAGGCGTCATTTAAGGAAAAAAAAACAGGGGGTGGCAAAGAAAAGTTACCACTTAAAGGACAACTTCACCCATTTTCAACTTATCTTCATATAATTGCTCCTCACGTTTTGGAGTAATCTTCTGCGATGTGATCTTGTGGCTTTCTGAACCCTTCTTGCCCAACACTTGATACTTCTGAAATGGAAGGAAGTATCTCCTCCGTGGCTCCGTCTCGTACACAGTGGAATGGATCAAAGATGTCCTATATTTTCAAATGAAATACACTCTACAAGGTTTGGTCAATAAATTCTATATGTCATCATGCAGCCTCTTAAGATTGTGTATGTTAAAGGAGCAGCTGGGCATACTCGAAGACCCTTAGTATAGTAGTTTGCACATCTATCTTTTTCTTCTTCTTTGCATTTGTTTTTGTTTTCTTTTATGGGGCATTGCTTTTGTGTTTGTATGTCTTTGACATTTTGAAAATGCATAAATAAAGTTGTCAAAATGACATGCCCAAAATAGGGATGCCAGGTTGAAAGTGGTTCACTGAAGTTGTTTTTGAGCTAAAGAGCAGATCCCCACAATGATCTCCCCTTTATGGAATTGTAATTCTGGCAGAATTGCCTCCATATAGACTAAAGTGGACATCCGGAATGCTCTTCCATTTCCTGGCATTTATCCTACCTTCTAAGAGGTTGACTGAACGTAAGCCATGCCAGGAAGACAAACATTGCACTTTAAGAGAGCCGCGAGAGATTCAATGTATCCCTCATTAACTGAGATGTCTCCTTTACCTTCCTTACCTTTTATCTCACACACACACACACACACACACACACACACACACACACACACACACACACACACACACACACACACACACACACACACACACACACACACACACACACACACACACACACACACACACACACACACACACAGATAGACTTAGCTCAGGTCCTCTTCATTTGTGTTGTCATGGCAACTTCTATCCATCACTTTTTCAAAGTACTTTGTTGCTGTGCTCTTTTAGTGCGTGTGTACTTGTATTACTATAATTGTGTGGGTCAAATGTCCCCACAAATGTAGCAGAATTTAAGAAATAGACATCGAATACAATTTCTTGGTTCTCACAAGAATAATGGTTGTTTTCTGGTAAAAGGTTGTGGTTAGGATTAGTCATTTAGAAGTTACAGTAGGTTTAGGGGTTAGGCTTGGAGTTGCCTGATTTATACTTAGTTGCGTGCCGGCGTCACACACCAAACATATCTACAAGCTCAGATCAGCAGATCGTCTCTAGGGTTAGGGTCAAAATTTACTTTTTTTCTTTTTAAATCTGGATTTATAATAAAATGTGGATCACAAGTATAGTAATACAAACGTGTGTGTGTGTGTGTGTGTCACATGTGTCCCTCATCACCGTGCCAGCTCCATGGAGCTCTGCTCCGTATTATTGCTAAACTAAAGTGGGTAATCCAAGAGAGAAGGGCTTTGGCTGAACGCTGAGTTGGTAGAATTAGCATTTTGTCTCAAACCTTGTCAGGTGTGCAGGTCCTTACAGTACAGGCACACTGGCAGACAGGCCCTCTATTTCTCCTCTGTAAAGAGTAACGTTAACCATCACATTTTAGGCATTTAGCAGATGCATTTGTGCCGAGTGGTTTATGGTGAGTTAACTCATTGACTGGCAATGACGTGTTTTGACGTATGTCTGCCCAACGCCCACACCGCCAATGGCGTCTTTTGACGCATGTTGTGTGTTTTCAGTTTATACGCTAGATGGCGCTCTTCGCTAACCTATGAGTCACCATTTGACTCCCAGTGAAGAAGTGAAGCAGGAAATCACGTGATCGCAAAAATAACTGCCACATTCACACCCATTCTAATGGATTCGGAAAAATGCCTCCCCCGCCGATTCTATGAGACTCGGATACATCTCTTACAGCGATGATGGATCGTTTGAACTGAAGAATAATATTTTATGATTTTTCAAAGATTAGTGAAAACGCTCTGAATCGCTGGCAAAGCCGGCTATAGACAATGTTTTACTCTGGCGGTTAATGAGTTGAAGGTAGAGTTTTTGGTTAAAACAAAACTTTTTGTTTTGTTTTGCTACCCAAATACAATAATATGCACGATAATATGTGGATAAAACTTGTGATTGTACCAGAATCACACTTTTTGCGGTGTGGTCTTGGCAACACACAGGAGTGATTAATGGGCTTCTTGCCACACAGCATCAGACTTACCCGTAGAGTTCGTTCACAACAGAAACAAGTGTGATTAGTAGGCATGTAACGATTTATCATAAATCGATTCAAATCAATTCAAACTGGTGACAATTTAAATCGATTTGATAAAAACATTGTCACGATGCAAAAAAAAAAAAAGAAGAAAATACAGGATCTTTGTAAGAGAATCGATAAAAAAGAGTTTTCAGTCATTTGCTACTGTATTGAAAAGAGGATAAGAGAAAACACAGGGAAAATCGTATCGTGACACCTAGTATCGTGATTTGTATCGTGAGTTAAGTGAATCGTTACATGCCTAGTGATTAGCATTGTTTAAACCAGTGTTTCTCAACCAGTGATGGACAAAGGACAGCTTATAACAAAGAAAAAAAAACTAATTTGTCTTTCTGCGTTTCGACCTCACAGTCCAAGCAATCCCAGATAATTCCTGTCAATATTATGAGCCACCTGAGAAGTGAGAATTGGAAGGTCCCCGGTTCGATCCCTGGCTACTCCTGTCTTTGTGACTAAGTGTTCTTGAGCAAGACACCGAACCTCTCTGCTCTGAATGAGCAGGTCGGTGCCTTGCATGGGTGCCTTTGCCATCAGTGTGTGAATGTGTGAAATGCAGACAATTTACCAAACAAAATGTCTCATCTTTGCAAATTCATCATCAGCAACTTTGTCTTGATCAATATTTTCGGTTACCTCTTGATAAAGAAGTCAAGCACAGGTAGAAGATTGGCCTACAAGTTTGCAGTGTTGATAGCAAGATTGTCATGGCAGTGATAGCATTTGCCTATATGCACTTTATGGAATAATACAGGGGTCTTCAACATTTTTCAGACCAAGGACCCCTTAGTTGAGAGAGAGAGATGAATCATTGTTTGACAACACGAGCATCGATGTATTTTGGATTCATGTTCATGTGTATTTTCCGACATTTAACCACTTAAATACTTAGTAAACTTGACCTTTCACTCTGTACTTAGTCCGCCCCCCCCCCTTCTACACCAAACCTCTCTGCCGAAAATAGCCAATCTACATGCTCACAAATCTTATTTTATCAACAATATTGTAAGGGGTTTTCTACACTGTTTATCAAACTATGCTGGTAATATACTTATTTTCTGCATGTGTTCTCAAGAGAGGTTTGTCTTGTACAGTATAGTCACAATTATACAGTATGTTATGTTATGCAAGCCCTGTATTTCAGACGATAGAAAGAGCTCCTACCTGTGATGCTAATTGATATGATATATCTAATGATATACCGTAACACCTCAAATGCAATATCCATCCACTTTCAGATCCCCAACTATATTTAATTCAATATTTAAAAAAAGAAATACTATGTATAATGTTAATTTTACATATGGCTATACTACTGTACCGTATATGCACATTCAACATTATGCCAGACAAAACAATATTGCTCTGAAGCTGCTCATTGCAAAACTGCTGAAATCATGCCCTGATTTGCCCCTGAGATTTTGTCCATTAACTTTCTGTCACAGCAGCCATAAGCCAAAATAATGTCACAGCCTCTAAGACTAGTTGGCTTATATTTGCGTTGCCTAGCCAAGACAAAAAAGCTCTCGTTTTTGCACCGGTGACAAGGAAACAGATGTTAACAAGATTAAGCTGTTATTAATATACAAATTATTGGTGTCGTATTCTACAATACAAGGCACTTTTATGATAATTCATGTTGCAATAGAACACAAGAGTGTACATTATGGTGAAAATCACAGCTGTGATGATCTACAACTCGGGCTTATGAGCTGTGCTGGCAACCTCAGCACAGCTGCGATGTTATTGACCATGTCATACTCCTGTCCTGTTTTATTTCTCAGCAGCCACATATCACATTCACCACTTTATTGTTTGTCGTACAAAGTGCAATTTGGTTTTCAGCGGAGGCATAAAACACCCAGTAAACTGAACAATAATCACACAAGACACATTAAATGGAAAAATCTAAAATGCAGAAGTATCCCAAAGAGGAGTTGACATGGAGCCGAGTCTGTTATAGCAGTGATTCTCAACCTTTTAAATTTCAAGGACCTCCAATTTGATATGCATTAAGCCACAGTGCCCTGTTTTTGAAATATATTTCTGGGACCCCAATTTAACCTGCTCAGTGCTTTCTATCCTCAGTGTTTATTTAACTCTGAATTACGGGTCCTTTTGGTTCAATTCTTACACTCTCTGAGTTACAGAGCCGTAAGGATCCATTTGCTTCCTAACTACCAATCATTTAGCTGGGGACCCCCTGGGACCGGGAGGCAAACCAGTGACCTTCTGATTACCAGACTGCTTGTCAACCCTGTCTAAGCTACAGCCGATTAAAGTCTCCCTCCGCTCATTTTGTTTCGCCACCTACAGTTTACTCCTCTTGGAGGCATGACTTTGATTATACAGATTGTTATATGCAGAACTTTCCACCAGAGCCTCATTTTCACATTCTTCTACTGAAGCTGGGGAGCTCTATGAGCCAGCTGTGTGATGTCAACCAATCCCTCAAACCTATCATGTTCCAATATGAACAATTAGCCACTTGCTGAAACCTGACACCACTTTGCTTAGCAGCAGTGGGTGGGTGGGGTGTGAGGCAGTCATGTGACATGTGTATATTTTAATATTCATGGCTACAGACTTTCTCAATGAGGGAGAAAGAGTAGATGTGGGGAAAACCATGTTAAACAACATATTAATCATAGCAGAGCATTTTTCACATGCTTTAATACGTGTCTGGAGGGGGACTTTAAAATATTATGGTTTAAAAGCAAATCTGTTTATGCTTGCTTGTCTGAGCTCTGCCTGGTCTGAGAGGTGCTTATTTTCAAATGTCTTCGATAAGAACTCACAGCTTATTTGTTCAGTGAAATATGCATATTATATTCTCAGTGGTTCCCAACCTTTTCTGGATCAGGGCCCACTTGAAAATCTCAAATGTTTCAATCAATTCTGTTCCAGCTTGGATCCATGGAACTAACTAACGTAGTATACTTTAAGTTCATATTTATCGGTATCAAAATAAAAACATACCATGACATTTTGTTGTGATAATATTAATTATATTGTGTTGTGCCCGCTTGCAATATCCTCACGGCCCACCAGTGGGCCCTGGCCAACAGGTTGGGATTCATTGTTTTAGACAAAAGTCTTTGTGATCACATGCTCTTTATTCATGTATTGTGGTGATTATGACCTCAGCCTCCAGACTCAGATTGATCCTTATTGTCCTCAAATGACATCTCACCACTCACCAGTGCTTTCGTTTCCCCCTCAGATTCGTAAACTGTCGCCACAATATAGGGCCAAATGGGAGTTTAAAGGCCCAATGATTAACAATACGCAATAAACAAAGTAAAAAAGCTAAAACATTTAAGACAAATCACGATCAGACTATTACTTTAACCTGTTCCAGGATGTACCGTGCTGAATTAGCTTTTCTTCCGCAGCCAAAAATGCATCTATCTTAACAGTTCAGGAATTAAGTCCATTTTGTCACGCACGCACGCACGCACGCACGCACGCACGCACGCACGCACGCACGCACGCACGCACGCACGCACGCACGCACGCACGCACACACGCACGCACACACACTAAATTCTCGCTTATGGGTTTTATATATAAATTAATTAGAACAAACAGATTTGATGCATTATGGCGATATCAGGAGAGTAGGGCAAATTGCTCTCTTAGAAGCCTAAATTCGGTAGTTTGGATGAGCAGTGTTTGTGCATGTTGATTGTGTAGTGTTTAAGTATTTTCCTACTGTCTGTTTCTAAATGAAAGAAGACCTTCTAGTGTACTTGGACTCCCATAACATCTCCGACCCTGACACACGGCAGGTAATCCATTCAAATTAAGCCAATGTCCCCCATCTCCAAGAGGTCAAGTCTTGGGTTATTAACAGGGCACTTTGTTATCACGACTCAGCTCCTTCATTGACTCGTCCATGTTGTCGCCGTCGGGCAACAACCTTGTATCTCCGTGTTTCAACTTCTTATGTTTTTTCGTAAATGAATGCCCTACGTTGCCATACAAGAGTGTCACACAAAATAGTGAAAATAGCCAGTCTACAATCTAACAACGTGTCACGATGCAACAAGTTATGAGCTTATAGACCAGCTATTTT
Organism: Gymnoscopelus microlampas; assembly: GCF_963454915.1. Taxonomy (NCBI): domain Eukaryota; kingdom Metazoa; phylum Chordata; class Actinopteri; order Myctophiformes; family Myctophidae; genus Gymnoscopelus; species Gymnoscopelus microlampas. The sequence continues at coordinate 28,648,524 of NC_139944.1, forward strand.
CACTATTTAAATTAAAAAGAAATGATAAAAAATGAACGGATTTGGACATACAAGGTTCCCACCGACACCGACGAATTGTGCTGCTAATGCAGATACTGATAAGATGTCTTTGAGAGAGGTCTGCAGAGTCCAGTCTCACCCAGGATGCTTAAAGCTGCAATCCATACGTTTTATGCCCTCTCCCGAAAGAGAACTGAAACCGGGTCTGAGACCAAACATCTACCACTCATACAAGAGGGGAATCCGCTGTTGGCCCACGGGAGAGATTGATGTATGCGCTTCAGGCAGGGCTTCTTGTCAACGAGGTGTCCTACTCTAAATCCCTCAGTGAAATAGTAAGGAGACCACCTTTAACCACTGCAGGTGTGCTGGTTTTACTTTACCATAAAGAAAATAAAGTTTTATTCATTTAAAAAGTACTGGATTGGAACAAAAATGTATACTCCGTCAGACGTGATTCAAAATGTTGTGACATGTTGAGATGCATTGTGAGGTTTGTAGTCGTAGATCAGCTGTTTTTGGCGGACTCAGGAAAATTGTGGAGCTTTTGCCTGCAGAGATGTGAGTCGCTGTAAGTATATATTACAATAGACTATAGCAGAATAGAGTTTATATTCCACCTACATGGAATTGACCTTTGTCTTCACTGAGGTGGATTTTTCTTTTGTCGAAGGGGGACGTGCAAGTCTTGGTGACTTCCACTATACAGCAGGGAGCCAGTGAATCAAACCTCCTACAACATACAAGCAAATCTGACGCTTAGTATATTAGAGCACGTTCAGGCATGAACTGATGATACATCTCCTACATGCTCCCATGGTTATCCACATTTAAACCTCCTGCACACACACACCCAAACACACCGTCAGCCCCCCCAACAGATATGCACTGACACCTACAAAAGGAAAGGAGGGGGAAAAAAGGAAGAAAACAGATAGATACCGAGAGTGGGGGCCGTGGAAAACAAAAGAACCCTGGTTGTCAGAATCAATATTGGCATGTATGACAAAGACGGTGGGTCTCCGAAGAAAACTGCTAGACTGAATGCGGCGCTCGAAATGACAAGTGACAAGCCAGCCCCTGTCTGAGGCTGACAGACGAGCTAACGACCAGAGACCTCCGTGACAGATGCTCTCCAACTCGTCAAGGAAAGACAGGGACGCAGGAGACCAAGACGACAGTACAAAGTAGATTAATTCCCTCTAAAAAAAGAAAACAAAGGGACCAAACCCCATGTACAATGGAACTCCCTCTGAAGGTTTAGAGAAAGCGCTACCAGCTTTGAACCAGACTGTGCCCATTTCTCCCTGATTAGCTGCACAATGAACATTTTTGTCATAAAATCTGTCATGTGTCATGTCTTTACATAAACTATCATTTGTTTTAGATATGTTCTCTCCTTACTTGCCTTCATTATACTTTTACTTGAATTCTGATTGTTCTCTGTCTGCATTGTTGAAAGCACCTAGAAGAAAGCATTTCACTGCATTTAATGTAACTTCTTATACAAACTAGAAAAGTGTGTTCCTCGGAGCACAGGGCCTGCAAACTTTGGTCATAGCCACTTAGAATGGGATCTAAAAGATCTAACTCATACATCTTGATCACATGACCTTAGAGATAATGTGTACCAATGTGTGTGAGTTTGGACAAAATCTGCAGGAATAGTAACAAAAAGTGTGTTTTGAAGAAAACGTAATTATTGCAGAAAATGTAATCTGGCACAAACAGGGCCTATAAGTCATGATCCAAGGAATCCAGGGGAAAAATATGCTGATTATTAGACCTACGGTTCAAGAGTTATAGGCCAAAACGTCAAGTGGGCTGTTGTAGCGCCAACATGAGGAGATTTGAAAAATTTGGGATGGACATTCTTCCTTGGTTTAGTGGGGATGTGCGTACAAGTTTCCAGCAATCGGGCGCTGCATTCATGATGTGTGGCATTTTGTGCAAAACGGCCACCCCCACAAACTTTGGAGGCCAAACTTAGCCAATCGGAATGGAATATGAGAAATGTGACAGATGCATCTTGATCACATGACTACAGAGATAATGCATACCGATTTGCATGAAAAAAAGCAAAATTTAGCAAAAATCTGCCTCCTGGTGGCGCTATAACAGGCCGATGTGAAAAGTTTGCCTCCAGGGTGTGAGTGTGCACAATTTCACACCGATCGGTTCAACGATGCTGGAGATTGCTGTCCGCTGACAGACGGACGAACACACACACACACACACACACACACGGACGGACGGACGGACGGACGGACGGACGGACGGACGGGCGGACGGACGACCTTGGACCTGGTGGAGACAAAAAACCTAAAACAGTGTGACTAAAACTGTTGCAACACCTCATAATGCATTAAAATACACTTATACTCCTATACTTCCACTGAGCTTATAATGCATTATGACCAGCACTTATAATATGTTATAAATTATATAATACGTTGTCAACTTGTCATACATGATTATAAACATTTATAACGAGTGTTATAATGCCTTATAACCACATTATAATGCATTTTAAATGCAATTATAATGCATTATAGACCCGACCTTTAAGTAAAGTGTTACCCACCCACTCACACACTTGTTCACAGTTCTTACACAAATCTTATTTTTTTCTTTTTACAGCTTGACAAAGCTGTCAATAAACAGACGCTGCAAATAGTCGTCACTTTCTCGTTACTTTCTCACTTTCTCCCTATTGGCTAATGAAGGGTCGCCAATGGCTTCCCATACTCTGAACCAAGCCCCCAGAACCGCGGTAGAACAGTAAAGCTGCTGTGCTGCCTGGTCGTCAAATCTGGGATTCCGCATTTAAAACACAACTGCGTGCATTTATCGTCTGAAACCCCAGTGCGCCTGAGACAGACAGTCTTGTTTTACATGTAAAACAAATAATGAAAATAGCATGCCTATCTTGAAGCTCACAACACGTTTTGCAAAGCCTTGTAGATCGGCTATTTTTGCTATTTGTCATACAATGAAGTATAGAGCTTAAAATGGTTAATATTGAATTGTTCCTCAGTGACAGGCCCATGTCAAAGAACTTGCCTAGTGTCTTGTCAAGGATCGAGGAACGCTTGTTTCTTTTATCACTAAGATTTAGATTTACCAGATTTAATTTTAACACTATATTAATGATTTGAGATATGCAAAACACAAGAAACTACCAGGATCTTCACGGGGAAGCTTCAGATAGACATTTAACAAAAAACACATGATTTGGGGGGGAGCGGGTCCACACTGAGGGGACTTGATACCAAAACTGAATGCATCAATATTCACGCCTCCGAGTGTACGTTAAATGTTTTTTCTCAATTTGTTCTTCAACTGCTGTTGTGTTCTTCCTAGAAATAGAGCCATGTGTTCCAAACAACTGTTTTACATTTTTGGATGCATAATTTATAGTCTGATGAATCACAAATGGAGGAGAGATTCAGTTATTTTATCATCAAAGATTAAACCTGATAGTGAAAAATACATGAACATAACTGCATATCTGCACTGTCATAATTATTATGTGACTGTTCACATGGATTGACATTAGCTGAAGGCAATGTTTGATGACAGCCCGTTCCCCCCACACTCAACCTTGATCAAAACAGCTTGGATGTACCGTACGGAAATTAAATGTAATTAACAGCCAATGTCCTGCTCAGCATAAGAGATAAACACCTGCAGGTCTAAATATAAACAGCCTTCCTCATACCGTATATCTAATATTCTAAGTAATGCTGTCATGTGACTTCAGTTAGCAAACTCTGAAGCACAGCTCAAATCATTTTAAAAAACACAATGATTACAGAGAAGAACATAGCATCAGATATGACTCCAAAGTCCCAATATTAACACTTATAATTAACTAATGTGGCCACGGATAATACTCAATACTGATCAACCGGAGGGTGTGCAATATTTTCTGCAAATTTTATACCTTTGATATAGCGGCCTAATCATCTTTCAAAGTTAATTCTGAATAGTACATTTTTTACCAGATCAAAGGTTATTTTAGATGACCCCCTCCCCATCATATCGGGGGTAATTAGCCTCTGCATCATGCATTTTTGTATTTTTTTTATTTATTGCCTGCTTCTCCTTAGAGTTTCCAAAGCGTTACAGTATGTCTTGTATTTGTGAAACCTTTTGTATTTTCTGTGTGGAGAGCGGTCCGATCCATCCCTTTTTAGATGTTTTTTCTTCATTGAGACAAAATGAGTCGGAAAGCTGTGACTGAGAGGTTTAGAGAAACATGGGACATACTGTATGTTTCTTGTGGGATTTCATGGTCTCAAACATTACACTGTCTATGTGAAACCTTTTGATTTTGTGTTAATAGGGACATTTTGTGCCTAAAGGCAAGCCACTGCTCTCATCTTCCAAACCACAAAACTGAAGTTGTTTCCATGGTGAACAGAAGTGCCCCCTAGCCTTTAAGTCTCATTGACACTGGAAATGTGCAAGCCAGTTATTATTTGCCATCTGGTAAACAAAGTGAAAAGTGAAAAGTTAATTATGTGAAATCATTTTCAGAGACCTCAAAGCCAATGTCACTGATGTTAATTGACATGCAAAGTATGACCCTCATGATACTTGGAATATTCAGTATAAAAGCCTTTGTCCCAATAATTGACTAACTAAGTGCACTATACTTCGCTTGGACAAGTGTGTCATTCGTTGCAATTGCTATATCAGATTTAGTTTGTAATTTATTGAAGAATTCTTATAGCATTATATTTATTAAGAAAATGATGTGGATCTCATTGTCCATTGTTCCAATGTGGACTCCAGACTTGGCTCCACTGTGGATCTCGGACTTCACGCACCGAGCCTCTGTTTCACAAGGAAACGTCTCGATATGGACCATGTCACCCGATAAAGACCATTTCAGCAGCAAGTCTTTAGCAAGATTATGCTAACTCACAAATGTGTGACAATGACAGTCAAGTTTTGTGTGTTGTATTTTTAGGGGGTATTGTGTTGGTTTTGAGTGTCCAACTGGTGTATGATCATATTATTAATGTGCATGTACTGTAAATGCATGTAAAACACTGGGCTTTTAATGTATTACACGTTTAAAATCGTACTGTTTAAAAGAAGCACGATTTATAGGTTTTTAAGTTTGACACAGCTGTGGAATTAGTACAGATGGTTCTAAGGGACTAAAAAGGTGGACCTAATCAACCACAGAAACACTGATTTATCTTGTATTTCACTTTTTATTTTTGGTCAATGCACCCAATTCAGTCTATGCGGTTGTCTATGTGGTTTTCCAAATAACAGAATACAGAGGTAATATTTGCAGGTTAGATATAGCCGTCAGGGAAACTTTGCAATACATAGTCAAACTTGCACATTGTCAGAAGAATAATGCTGATACACCTATCCGAATGCCACATCCATGGTGTTTTGGTTCATGATACTTGGGAAGGTTGGTGCTGACAGGATATTCTGTTTAGTGCTGACGTGGAACCCGGTGAAAACGCTGCAGGTAGTTATCAGCCCAGTGTGACACTTTACAGCCCTCAAACTAGAGGCCTGTGTGTTTTTCTGACTTCCCAATAGCCCTAAAAAATATTATTCTATAATTTGGTTAGTGTAAAGTAAGGATTAGGGTTATGGTTCGGCTTAGTTATAATGTACGCCGTCAAATTGTACGCTGTGACATTACTTTTGACATTGCTGCTTGGACCACTGCATTCACCTGGGTGAAATATAACTTCATTTCAATCAAAGTCAGAGGATATAGTATGTATCTACTGACTACATCAGACACAGGCAGAAAACATTTTCATCAGATTACCTTGAATTACTGTCACATATTGTGCCAAACATTTAATGTGGACATGCAGTGAATATACAGCAGATGATGAAAACCACCATTTCACAACACCTCCCCACCCTTTGATTACTATAGCTGCCTTGTTTTTTACGTGCAGTTACTTTAAATGTCCTTCCGCACATGATTTTAAAGTCAAGTGCTCAAAAACAGAAGTAATGTTGCACACAGCACTGTGGAGTTGCAATCACATTCTAGGAGCTAAATAGTCTTCAACCTAAGCAAAACCTGATTTCCATCCAATTCCCAAATGGCAGCACAACAATTTCAGTTCAGGGGCTATTATCTTGAATGGGCACGTTGTAAGAATAACATCCCAAAGTTGGATTATTTGAGGTTGTGGTGCTGCAAATGTGTTGTTAGTGCTCAATTACCTATTACAAGATTACATTGTTTTGTTTGTTATTTCAGTTACACAGCTGATAGAAAACAACGGAAGTTTACATCAATATTTACCATAGCATATTTATGTCATATTTGAAGCTTTATTCATGCTCTCCGCACCATAACCTGTGCAAATGTATGAAAATGGTTGTTAGGCCAGGGACCAATAATCGTCAGAACCCCTTTTGACAGGGTCATACAAAGAGCTAATGGGTAAACACTAATGTTGTGTTATTTAAAATGTTAATCCCTTACTGGTGCCAGTGGGAACCCAATTAAAAAGCACTGGTCCAGCACAATAAGTACAGCACAGAATAGAACCATTTTATGAAGCCCATTCTATCCCTCAACACAGCAAAGTGAGTTTACCACAATGTAATAGGGGTTAGGGTGACACTACACAAAGGCAGGATAGACGGATAACAGCATGCTATTGGGTCACTCAAATATTTAATCCTGTAGGGAAAAGAGCTATCAGACACTTTAGTAAACATTGCGTGGATGAACTGTTTGCAAATTCATAAACTTCTCGCAGATAGAAATAGGTAAGGTCGCTCTTTGGGGGGAAAGGAATGGATTTTCCCGTCTCACTGCAAAGATGGAGGTCAGAGAAACGGCACACAGAAAATTCACTTAGTATGCTGATTTATCAATGCCCTCTCAGGCAAGGCCTTTAACAGCCTCCATCTCCCCATAAAGGAATTCAATTCCTGTGCGGAGAGACACTGGGGGGGGGGGGGGGGGGGCTACAATAATCACGCTGCTTCGGAAGCCCTTAAGCTCATGTTATGATGAAGGCAGACTGTCAAGTTCTAAATAGAAAAACATTACGGTCTCTCTTTTTGGGAAATGCACCTGTCATTCTGTATAGGTTGCATGCAGATCTGGGAACAGGCTAGAAAGCATTATCTGTCACTTTTACTCCCCTAGCACATATCTCTTAAAAGGTAGAGAAATAAGGCACTGTATTGCATGTATGGGTCACAGCTCTTCGCCAGCACGGATTGTGTTCTCTTCACATTTCCACCCTCTCCCTCCCTCCAGCCACTGGGAAAAATGGGTTTGAGTACAATCCATGATTACAAGGATTAGATTGGCTTCAAACTAGAGGTGCCCAACTACTTAAATCTGAAGGGCAACTCTCATGCAATTTCAAATCACATTGGATGGCCTTTCCAATGGCAAAATGAAAAGACCGGAAAAGGGAAGGAGAGGGAAGGAGATAAAGAGCGACAGAGAAGAGAGGGGTAAAACTTGGCATCATATACTGTAGTAAAGGATTTTGCTGTGAGCACAGTCAAGTCAACTGTGAATAATATTTTGAACTGCAGGATATAAAGCATTTGGAGCACGGCCGAGAGCCCTGAAACGCAAGCCTAGCACCGCAAGTCCCTGATGAACTTTAAAAAAAAAACACTGGCATAGTCAATGGTGCATTTCAGCCCATAATTAGGGCAAAGCACACTTGTCTAATTAGACTAATTTACCCAGCATTAATTTGAGAGGATCATTACGGTTCTGCTGAGAAATTTCCATCACAGTCTCCAGAAATGCCTTGCGCAGTTTGCATTCTAAATGGTGACAAATTATTTAAGTCTCTCAGTGTTTTGTTTTGTCATTTTTTAAGCCGGACTATTAGAACCCGTTTTCAAATGTGTATATATATGCACTTGTTCCACATGATTTAGAATTAAGCCGTGGGGGGGCAGGGGGTGCTAGGGGTGGGCAGGCTGTCATTAGAACATATTTCTCAATCTTTCCTGGTGTTTAAATGGCCCTGCACATGTCGATTCCTCAGCGTGGTACACACACAGTAATCAGCCCCATTAGTGGAGCTCACCTGTTCACTTTGCCATGCCAGAGTAAATTAGAAAGCCAGACGCTGGCTGGTCTAGCTGTGCCAAGGAAATTAGGAAAGGCAGGGAGCAAAGGACAGCTGGCTGTGCCAGCAAAAGGGAGGCTAGTTAAAAAAGGGAAGGTCTGGAAGAATGCTATGCATTACAGTGCATAATAGTTCTCACATTTTAAGTAGTTATCTCGGCCAGTCTGAAGGCCATGGATATTATGTTTGTGTGTGTGTGTGTGTGTGTGTGTGTGTGTGTGTGTGTGTGTGTGTGTGTGTGTGTGTGTGTGTGTGTGTGTGTGTGTGTGTGTGTGTGTGTGTGTGTGTGTAGGCCAAGGAAGTACCTCCATAATACAGTATATCATTTATTTTGTATACCTTTGATTTATAATTGCGGTCAAAGGTGTTCGGATTGGGGTGAAACCTTGCCCAAATATGGAGTCATATGTCATAGATGGATGACTGATGTAATGTCCACATGATGTCCAAGATCCACATGAGAGCCATACCGTTATAGACCCTGTCTTGCTGTATAATGATAGGTTGCAGTGGGAGATATCAGAAGAACAGATATTAGCAGGTATGATTAATTATGCAAGGGGGGGTAAAGATTAATTGCGCTCTTTGTTTCAGAAGATTCTCTTCACTAGAGGTTTGGGCCGCTACTCTGCCCACTATCTGTCAGCCAGCCCTTGTCCCTTTTATGCCCATATATGGAGCTGACTGATTTGTTTGCGCCTGATGCCATGACGACACATTGAGGTTAGACAACACACTCCATATTTGGGCGTAGCTGTATTGGGAACACCTTATATGGTTATGGCTGAGTCATGGTGACATGAACGTGACGTCAGAGGTCCTCCCTTAAGCCAAATTTTAATAGGATATTGTGTGCAAAGTAGTTTAGTTGACTGGACTAATATGGATTTCTTCTGCTTCTTCTTTCGGTAATTCCCATCAGGGGTTGCCACAGCCGATCACTTGATCATCTGTACACAACTGTTTTCTGTTTTCTGCATCTTCCTTGAATCCTTGGTAGTTTTGTTGACTGGATTAATATGGACAACTAGGAGCTATTGTATTCCCAGGAAGTCCCAATTCGGTAACACTAGTGTAGTACCCTGCATAATTTTGGTTACATTTGTGTACACTGTATAATGTTATTTTGAGAACCCTGCTACAGATGTGCTTGCATTTTATTCCTAATTCTTTTCAATCTATACTGCTGTTTGTTCAGGGAAGAAATGTTATTGGGGGATAGAGGTGTCAATCAACCTGAGCCAACCTACTGAGAGAGAGAGAGGGTGGGACTTAAAAACAAAGCAGGAAGTCACTGTGGTGTTTTCAGAGGGAAAAAACTAGTGGACAAACAGTGTTTAAATACATTCGGATTTTGGTCAAATCCAATTGCATTTCAGTTAAGAGTCACAGGGTTTGCATCAGAGTGGTTTTGTACCAGTTTAGCCTTTAAGGAAAAACGGGAGAGTTGTGTGTTACAGTCAGATGTCTAGCACAACCAGTTTCTGACAGTGTAACCTAGCTAATGCTAAGCTAAAGCATAAACAAACACAAGTTGAGCTGTCCACTAACACTTGTGACTGCAGGAGGAGAAGTGTAAGGAGGATATTTCTTTTTGCACCAAGTTTTGAGTGAGTATGAATACTACAGTATGTGAGAATTGATTAAAAAAATACATTGTTGTAAAGGATAGAAAGTTAATTAGTGTGTGGGTTTTCCTTTTGGATATAGTGTGCTTCAGGACATTGCAGCACCAGCTGTAGCAATAGAAGTGCTCAGAGCTCGCCACTGCATACAGAGGGTCCACGTGCACACAGAGTGGTGCATTTGGGTCTGCCTACAGCACAGCCACTACTCACCTGGAACTAGGAGTGTGGACACTGCAGCTCCTGCACAGGTTTTTCTAAGGAACTGTGAGTACAGACCATAGTCTACCTAACTGTGAGGATTCTTCCTATGAGCTCCAACAGCGCGCCAACGATACTGGTACCATAAACTGAGTCAAACAAACCCTGGGGTATTTTCTTTATTTGTTTTGGGGAATTATTGTATTTTATTTTGTTTTATTTTATCAGGGTCAGAAGTATTTTGAGGCAGGGTCACTCAGTTCACATGTTGTGAAATAAATGCTATTCTCTTTGTTATAAAATTCAATTCTTGTGTTGGGTGATTCATGAGTAATGTGAGTTTTCTGATGAATATATAAAATAATCACCTGATTCGGATGCTATCAATGCATAGAATGGGAGATTATCACGTTCTATCAGACCATTGAATGGGCGAAGTAGGCGACCTACCGTCTACCCCGCGATTTATCAGACCATTCAGTGGGCGTAATCAGGAGCTGCTGACCTACCGACGGAGATGACTTAAATACTTTAGTTTCGGTTTTGGTTTTGGTTGTTTCGGTTTCGGACCATGACGGAGGCGCGCAGTCTCAGGCGACCCTCGCCTGTGCCTACTCAGCGCCGTTCGAGTTATGTACCGATATGGACAGAATCGTAAATATTGTTGTGGGGACTGCTCCGCCTCCGTCGGTAGGTCAGTTGCTCCTGATTACGCCCAATGAATGGTCTGACAAATCGCGGGGTAGACGGTAGCTCGCCTACTTCGCCCATTCAATGGTCTGATAAAACGTGATAATCTCCCATTCAATGCATTGATAGCATTCGAAGCCGGTGAAATAATAGTATAGCTACAATAAGCTACCCGGGCCTCTTTGCACCTGAACCCAGTTATATGCATTGCAACATTAAACTAGCCACAGTAGACACATCCTGATATTGTATTTTGTTGCCATTACCAATTGAGAATTGAGTGAGTGGGCTAGATAAATAACGCTGAATTAACGCTTAATTTATGATTAACTAATACATTATTTAAGCTTTAATCATGAATTCCTTGTCTTCATCATCAATTAATGTTGAAGTAACTATGACCTAACCAAAGTAATATACCATTAGTTAAGAATCTGTATCTTATTGACCAAGTACTATTATTATTGTATTGTGGTTGATGGCATGAATTTATTTCCGTGGCCCTAGGCCAACTCAGTACTTGATCTTCTCTCCATCTCTCGTTCCTTCCAACAGCCTGCCGTCAGGTGATAGATGCACGTACAAGAAACCTTGGTTTTATTCACTTTTGATGATTAAAACTTTGCATAAACACAAACAGATGATCTGATTTTATTTATTAGATGTATTTGTTGTGCGCTTAGATTTATAAGCTTACTTCAGGTTAAACAGCAAAACAATTTACATGTATTTAATCAGACACTTCGCTCTGTGTTGGTATCTAAACAGCACCTGCATTAAAATGCACACAGTACGCAGCAGTTAGTGTGAATAATCTCCATCTGGTAAGCATAATTAATATGTTTGTATGGAATGAAATAACAATTTCCACCAATAAACATTAAATAAGGTTTGAATTAATGTGGCATTTATGAATCAACTTTTGAATGATGAATGATATGTTGAGTTTCAGCGCCACCCTTCTAGTGTTCATGTAAACATATCCACTAAGTTCCTCACATTTCTACAAACGTTAGTGTATAGATAGGAAAATATGTTAAGGGGTGGAGAACAGATATGGAAGAAACTCAGTTGTTACAGATACTCTGGTTGCTGTATCTGGCAACTTGGGTGACTTTCCACTGAGACAGGTGTCACAGTATAGCCTGATTTGCATTTGGTGCAATAATGTTGGTACATAATACAAAAATGCTTCGCTTTTGTGTGTGTGTGTTTGTGTGTGTGTGTGAGTGAGTGAGTGAGTGAGTGAGTGAGTGAGTGTGCATGTATCAGTTCCTCTCTTTCTGTCTTGTACGGACATGTACAATAATATTGGTACATAATACAAAAATGCTTCACACACACACACACACACACACACACACACACACACACACACACACACACACAGCATAGTTTGTGTGCCTGTCGTGTCTGGGTGACACTTCGGTGGCCTTCAACTGATTTGACCGCAACCCATCCATGACACCCTGACCCAAATCTGTCCTCAGTTGTCTGATCACTGACTCTTCTGTGCCTCATCAAACAGTTTATCTTCCCATATTGTCTGCTGGGAGCTTATAAGCTCTGCAGTATTGGGGATTTATTGGTATTTGTATATTTGACAGGGACAATACAAAAAAGACTGTATCAAGTTACCTAGTTAAAAAATATCCAATTACAATGAGCACAATTATTTGAGATAATCACAATTATTTTGTCATTATCGTTTCCATGTTCAAAAATTTGCAATACATAAAAAAAAGCTGAAATAGCTGATCTACAAGCATATAATGGTCACTTTGTGACGCGTTGTAAGCTTATCAGCTATTTCTCCTATAATTACCTTTTTTGTATTAAATTCATAATGTCAGAAATGTCTTTGTCTATTTCAGTTATTTAAAAGGTAAACAGAAATGTATCTTTTATTCTTATGTTCCAATGTTCAATGCCAAAAACACAATTAAATCGTTTATCGCAATTATTAGTCTGACAATTAATTGGATTAATCGTCAGCTCACATTTGTAATCGTGACAGCGTTAGTGTTCGCAGCTTTGGTTTGATTTCAACCAGTATTTAACCTTATCATTACATATTTTGAGATCAGTTTCTTTGTGGTGTTGCGCATTGCTACCCTGCAGTTGCCATTGGCTGATCCCCTTGTGGTGATTCTATTAGTGCTTGTCTTTCTCATATTAGGACAAAGTACAGCTGGGTGAGATCATTAACACATTTCAAAATCAATTTGATGTCGAAACTAAGAATGTTGTATTTCCTAAGAATTATGCAATGGTGCCAATTCATTAGTTTTTTTATCCATTATTGTCACTGTAAGTGCTTAAGTTGTTTATAAAGTGATGTAATTGGTTTTATAGTTCCAAACAGTAACATACATGTAGTATGATAAACGAGAAAATGTCATGGCATGCATAAACAGTCGGGCTGCGTGCAGTGGTACATAATATTGCATGATCATTCTGAAACAGTTCAGGTTCGTTTTTAGGGTCTTGCTTAACTTTTTTATGTGCTTATCAAATTTAAGTTCAGAGTCAAGAATGACACCCAGAAATGTGAAATCACTGACTTCCTCAATTTCCTCTTGATCTATTGTTATGTTTAGTTCATAATTTACTCTCCCTCTTATTGAAAAGCTCATTGCTAATGTCTTTTCAAGATTCAGAGTTAGGTGATTCCTTTTAAGCCATTGGGACACATCCTCCATTTCATAGATTATAGTATCTCTGCTGCTTCACAAGGGGTTTCAGCCGATAAATGACATTTATCATTTATCATAAATGACTGTGTCATCAGCATACATTTGACAGGTAGTGCTTTTACAGCAAGTTGGTAAATCATTTATGTATAGGCTAAAGAGCAAAGGCCCCAGTATTGAGCCTATATTCATTCTATATCTTTGAGGGGTTGACTGTTCTGCATATTTAATTATCAATCATATCAGACAGTCTAAAATTGATTCAGTCAGACCAGAAGCAGGGCAGGTGAGAACCAGGTATACTTAATGAACTGGAGGCGTGCCCACATAAAAACATAATTTTAACACTTTCTTTACACTTTTTTGAAAAAATATCTTCCTCCTAGTATAACCATAATACCTGATGATTATGTTTTAGGGGGGGGGGATCACTGAAAATCACGGCACCCTGTCTTTAAGGATTTAAAAACAAACTGGACAAATGGATCCAATAACGCTTACGGGTTCCTGTTAAAAGGCGTGCTGCAGCGTTTTGAACTAGCTGCAGACGAGAGAGGGAGGCTTGGGTGATGCGGCATACAGGGCATTGCGGTAATCGAGGTGAGCCGTAATAAAAGCATGTATCACTCTTTCAAAGTTACTAAAAGACAGGAAGGACTTAGCCTTGGATAAAAGCCATAATTGGAAGAAGGAGGATCTTATAACAGCATTTATCTGCTTATCAAATTTAAAATCACTGTCCATTATGACACCAAGGTTTTTCGCTCTGGGCTTCACGTAGGGAGTCAGGGGGCCTAAGTCAGGGTGAGGCGATTTGCCAGTAGTACCCGGTGTAAAATTTCTGACCTCTGTTTTCCTGTCATTAAAATGAAAAAAATATAAGGCCATCCAGGCTTTGATGTCCACAAGACAGTCAAGCAGTGGCTTCAGTGCATTGGTGTCATCTCTTTTCAGAGGTATATATAGTTGGGAGCAGGGCCGGTTCTGGGCTGATCAGCGCCCTAGGCTTCTGGGTGGATTTTGATACGTTTTTTTTTCTGGTTACTTTATTTTGGTTTTAGGGTTAGGTTAGGGTTATGTTATTTAATTCTTATTTTTGGATTGATCCCGGGGGTACCCCCACATGGCAGGGATGCTGAAGCCGATGACGAGCCACCATAGTTGCTTGAGAAGCTTCTCTCAGACATAAACCATTCTAGGGCAGTACCCTTTATGCCAACACAGTGCTCGAGGCGCCAGATAAGGATACTATGATCCACAGTGTCAAAGGCCAATGTGAGATCTAAGAGCATAAGAATGGCTGACTCTCCGGAGTCAGTCATTTTTTGTAAAATAAAGATTAAATTATTATAATTTCCGTGGATTTAAAATCATTGTTTCATTTGATGGCCTTGCTGCCCTGGTGTTTGGCATTTTTGCCCTAAAAATGTACACAACCAAAGGCCAAGAGTCCTTCAATTCAATTTTCAATTCGATTTAATTAAAGTGTCAAATCACAAGTTGTCTCAAAACACTTTACATTTAGAGCAGAGACCCGACATCGTCCCACCCTGAGCAAGCAATTTTTGCAACAGTGGCAACGAAAAACTCCCCCTTAACTGGAATAAACGTCAGGCAGACCCAGGCTATAGGGTGTGGGGGTGGGGGGGGTGGGGGGGGGGGGGGGGGTAGATAGAGAAGGAGAAACACAGAAAGAGACAGAGGGAGATACAAGGAAATATGAGTAGCCCCTGAAATGATTAAATTCCAGGCCTGGCTGAATTAAAACAAAATAAAACTATTGAGATTTGTTTCCAAGACAAGACAAGAACAACATACAATCGAAATAAAGCCCCCGAGAGGGTAAAGTCCTGAAGGGGCTTATTTTTTTAAAATGGCTGTGTCATTGTACATGATCCCAAAACAAAATCTAACGTTTGACACAAAATACTGTTTTTAAATGATTATATTGGCTTATAAGCTTCACTTCATTTCCAACTTAACAGAGGAAGTAGTCTATTAAACCTAATCATGTCACTTGCTGAAAATAAAATAAAAATGTTAATGGTCATAAGACAAAGTAGAACATCGGTCTGCTATCAGGAAATAAAAGACTGCGGAATGCCTTAATTGACCAATCAGAATCAAGCATTCAACAAAGATGTGTAATAAACCATAGTAATGCATGTAGTGTTCTATCATATGGAACACAGGACACCTATATTCTGCAAGACAAGTAGTGACACAGGCACACACTCGCACACATGCACGCACACACACACACACACACACACACACACACACACACACACACACACACACACACATTCACATCCACTTGTGCAAACACATCTTAGTGCGCGCGCACAGGAGTGTGTGTGTGTGTGTGTGTGTGTGGGGGGGGGACTAACAAACAATACATTTGTTTTTCAACCCGTGGCATGGCATTGTTGTTTTGGTGGTGGTTTTAAATTGAGATATTTTTGGTGTGTGTGGGTGTGCAGGTCTGGGCAAGATGATGGATGGCATGTGAGTAATGTCTTATTTGTTGATCAGATCAATCAGGGCTGCAGAGCAGGGGGGATTTAATAACATTTCCATCTGTGAGAGACAATCCTGACAGGGAGAAATGTACCATGAAACCTAATGCTCAGCCAGACGGTAACAACACTGATCTCACACACTCTCCCACGCAGCAGCAGTGATCTATACATACAAGCATCTAGCGTTCTCTCAAAGCCCATGTGTCACTCCCTGCGTTTTCTCTGGGCTTTGATTGTGTGTTAGTCGTTTTACTTGCATTACCAAGTGTAAGACTCTCACAGCAGGACACCTTAGCGATTGGAGTGGGAGTACTGTAAATAAAGTTAACCATGCTATTACAGCAATTTTCTGCTATTTTTGAAGTTTTTTTGAAGAATTTTCTAATTTGAAGGTTTTCACCTATAAAAACATGCCCAAAACAGGAAAGCCAGAGTTAATGTGGTTAATTGAGTCCCCCACAAAATTATTTTATATCTCAATATTGATTTTTTCCCCAATTGTTAATGAAGTAATATAACCCTAGCCCTAGTTGTCAGTCATCTAAATCTCTTACCTGCGTTAAGTCTAACCCTTCTCCCTAAAGCATGTGATTGCCAATATCCTAGATGTAGACTTTTTAGATAAATCAGCTTTGTTTTTAATTAATGTCCAATTTGCTTGGTTGTGTAATAAGATCACAGCACGCTTAAAGCACAGCACTCCCATGTACAGTTCCCGCTCTGCCTCCCTGCCTTCATGTTTTAATTAAACATTTACACAGAGGTCTGACCCGGCAGGGGACCAAAAAAGAAATCTCAGGCACATATTTCTTTTTTTCCACAGTAGCTGCCATTTCATTATTTTTCATCAGATTCCATTTGTGTATATATTATTTATGGCGGGATGCTTTTTCTTATCTTCTTATCCAATTAAAATATTTCTACTGAACTTCAATAATGATTGATGTTTGGAAATCACAATATCACAATATTGTGGTTGTGATGCAGTGACACTAATACATGTAATGAAATGACAGACATGGCCATAGCTAAATCACTAGCCACACACAGTCGAGAGCATCTGGGATTTATGAAATACTGTATAATGACCGTTGACAATCTCTCGGCAGGGGTGAGGGGCACTTTAGCCCTATACTTCTTTGTATGACAAATAGAGAAAATGGCAGATCTACAAGCTTAATTGTGAGCTTTGTGCTATTTTCACTATTTTGGAATAAAATACATTATTGACAAATTCTCCCAAAATAAAAAACAAAAATCCAAAAATAGCAGATCTACAAGCTCACAACGCTTCGCCTTGTTATGCGTTGTGAGCTTGTAGATCGGCTATTTCTGGCGAAGAGATTTGGCGTAGCGGTTAAAAAAGCTGTCCAGGTCCAGTTTACTAAGTCTAGAGGATGGTTGTATCAAACACATCAAACAGTCTATATTTTCCAAATGCATTTTATTTAGTCTGACCAGAAGCAGGGATAAAACATATCTTTACCGGTGATAAAAATGAATGACCAAGAGGGGGGATATCAAAAGCAGAGTCATGGATCCCCCCCCAGCAAATCGATCCCTGGTGACAGGGCACTGGGAGACAGTATCACAGACCGTTTATTTCTTTTAAAGTTTACATTTATCTCATACAGTATACTATCCTAATTCTGACCCTGTATTATTTAAAATGTTATTGTAAAGTATTTTGGCATGTTATGTTTTGATTGTGCATCTGTTGTGTCTTCTCCTTTTAACCACATAAACCCTAATGTACTTCGTTGACCGGGGTCCCCCGCTAAACCGATCTATACAAGCTCCCACACAATGTGTCATTGTGAGCTTGTTGATCTGCTATTTTCTCCAAATGATTGCATATTGTGTTATGTCCAGGGTGTTATGGTTCATGTGGTTAAAGCTGTTAATGTAAATGTATTTATATCAAGTCAGCAAAGCCAACAAATATCCACGTGTGGATTTCCCCCCCATTACTCTATGCTAATATGATGAATTATATTCTAATATAGTCTATCCTATTCTAAAAGCACTGATGGAAATATTCATATTGAGAATAATACTGCACATTTCTGATGTTTTGATCATTCCAGGGAATGTTCCCACCAGCATAAAAGCAGAGGTTTACTTGTCATTGCCTTTTATCTTACTGTCACTGGTGATATGGAAAATGGCTCCAACCCACCTCCGCCACCCCACTCCACTCCACTCCACCCTTGCAGATAAATAAATAACCCCCAACCTATACATTTCTATCTGAAAGAGAAAAGACAGCTCTGTAACAAAGCATCTTCAGTTGACACCTAAATCTATCAAGCTGGATGGGCGTACCATTGCTCCAGTGAGCAGACTTCACCATCCTGGAGGGTGAAGACAATCTAAAACCTGATTTATCCTTGGTTTGTGCATTGTGTCTCGCGCCCCAAAAAAGGCAGAGCTACAAGCTCATGTGTTGTGAGCTTGTAGATCAGCTATTTTTGGCGTGAGACACGGGCGTGCAACTGAGTGTAAATCAGGCATTATGCCTGATTTATAATCAGTTGTGCGCCCTAGGCCTGACTCAGAGAACTGTTACACAGTCTGCGGTGAGTCTTGCTTCAACAAACAACTCACTGCCATTGGCCCAGCATGCACAACTTGGTTGCTACATTAGTGGAGGACTTTTGCATTTCCACTTTTGAGTAGCTGTTATGTGATTAAGGGTTAAGTTTTTCCTGGGGAGTTTTTTGTTTTAAAGCCTATCTGGTTTTCAATAATCAGTTACTTATCCAGGGGCACACAGCAGAGAAGCAGTTTGCTCTTTCATGAGCACTCCATTTAAGAGACAAATCATGAATTGGAATAGGGAATTTGCAAATGATAAGACTACTGAATAAAATTAACAGGTGGAGAAAAAAAATCTCCTCATTGTTAAAAGGTTAATAAGTCATTAAGAGAAAGGATAAGGAGAATGGAAACATCAGTATTCCTCTCTTAGAAGGGCTGGTGAGGTTTTAATGAAGGAATGAGACAAATTCATTCTGCTGGTTATCTAACAATATTGAATGCCCAATAAGGTAACACTTTATTTTAAGGTGCACATTTTAATCATTAATTAGTTTGATTGAATACTTTATTGCAAATAGTTGCTTGTTAGCATGAGTATTAGTAATTTATCAACAACATAATAATGGTTTTAGGTTATGGGCAAATGTCACAAGCTACGTTATAGTCACAGCTCCTGTTATGACACACAAATGGGAAAAGTTTTGTGCTACAGATTTTAGTCCTTTCATTTATTTATTTATTTTAAATAACATGATAAATATCATATCATGGACTTATCACAATATTATTGTATTGTGCAGTTTTTGGTATTATTGCATCCACCATGTTAATGCACCTTGTAAGATTAAAGGTGCTGGACTTTGTATATTGATTTGACTGTGTCTTCCCGTTAGTTCTGCTCTGTTATTTTCTATTGTCTCTTTCCTAATTCTAACTCTGTACAGTAATTGCAATGTAGAGAAAAAATAATTTCGCCTATTCTGTCGTTCTGGTTCATGTGTGCGCGCATGTACGTGCACCAGAAACAGAGATACAGAGAGAGGGAGAGAGGCAGTTAGACAGTGTAAGTATTATTATCATTGAGGCGTGCCTCCTGGCGGAGATTTGCTCACCACTGAGCACCCCTGTTATAATGATGTTCATGCTCCTCTCTTGGTGTGTGTGTGTATGTGTGTGTGTGTGTGTGTGTGTGTTGAACCTGGACTTACAGTACAACAGACCATGCTGATGAATCGGGCAGAAGAAACAAGTCTTGTGAGAATCATGACTAATCGATCCATAAATGTTTGTCATGATTTATCAATTTATCAACTAACACAATTCTGGCAGGACTATTTATGGGGAATTGATACTGAATACACACAAGAGGGAGCCATATCTCCCACCGAGGAGAACATATTTTACAAATAGGACCACAAAAGGATAGTCCCACTGAAGTGATATGATTCTGTCTGTCTGATTCGTTGACCGGAGTCCCAGGGATCTATACTTGGTCCCTTCTACACCAAATATCTTCGCTGAAAATAGCTGATCTACAAGCTCACAACGCATTGCGTTGTTGCACAAGAGAACCATGTTACCTAACGGGGGTAGGGGTGGTACAACAGTTAATCTAACTAATCAATTTGATCAATTAAAGAATATATAGATTTTAGGGGTTAAAATTAAATAGTTTGAATGATTTTTTTTTAAAGAAAATGTTTTAAAATAAAAACAGCGAAAATAGCTACCAGGGTCTATGCTAGTATATATTTCTGTTTGCACTCATCTTGGTCGAAAATAGCCGATCTACTGTATAAGCTCGTAGATTGGCTATTTTCAGTGGATGTTCACCCCAGAATAGAGACACTAGGGTTCATGTGGTTAAGAGTCAAGGTTTTTACTTCTGATGAACACTGGCGCAGCACAGTGACGCTTTGAAAAGAAGGAGGGCGCACTTGGGCCTTATGATGCCCCACCTCTCTGGGTGATCTAGCTGTAAGAAATTCATTAATCAAGCAGCGACACATACTTTGTTCTCATTAACCATTAACAGAAATAATCTAATTCCTCTTGTACCGTGGGTACTCCCAAAAGGTCTTTGTGGTAAGGGGTTCTGGAGAGTGTGAAGGAGTTCCCAGAAGTGGTGAGTGACTACAACGCAGCTTAATGAACACATTTCACAGGACAATAGTCCTCCAGGAGACCTTAGAGTAACCGTACTCTGCAGGCCCGTGGAATCACATTGATTTCCCACTGAGCTTAATGCATGCCGGTGTTAGTCTCCATGTTGAAGAGGTGGTATATACTGTATGGAATAACGTGGTGTGTGTAACAGAGGATAACTGAAGGCTACATGGAAAATTAAGGCTGTAACTCATATTGATTACAACGTGGCTCAAGCTAAAATGAGTGCTTGCTGGGGGCGGTAAAAGAGACAGGCGAGTCATGCTTGTGTTAGTTGTTGTTACCAAGATGGCACCTGTGCACGAACAAGGCAGGATTTCCGCCGCTGCCGCTGGCCCCCTTGCACCCGTAAAGCACATCAAGCAAATGGAGGATGTCAACATTAGACTCCATTTGGAAGATCTACTCTTCTCATGGAAGACATTACGTTCACTCTGGCACGCCAACTCCAGGGGCATAGAATAAAAGCCCTATAAAATAGATGTGAATGAGGTTGTTACAGAGGCCCCAATAAATGTAATACTCATTGAATGAATGATTCATCAATGGACGATCTCAGGGAGATGTAGTCTATTACGGCACCAGGAGGAAGAGAGCACTCATGCAAAGAGGAAGCTTCACAGCTGGAAGGGACAATCAGCACAGGAGGGGCTGTATTTCAGATTCGTTTCAAGGGGGGAAAGTGGGAAAAAACTATTTTCTGAAGTGAATTGCTCTATCTTTGATATGGTCTTTGCCTGTGGGGGACGACACTGTGTATATCCTAACTAAACTCAGAGGGAAAGTCTGACATTCTCTCGGTTATATCTCGGCCAGACTGGCGTGGGAGTTATAGGAATAGGAACAAGTCAGGTTTAATTAATGTGGAGGTGGATGTACAGGGTTGATTGGCAAGCAGAGCACAGCGGTGAGGGGGCACTATATATATGTATGCATATATATATATAAATATATATATATATACACACACACACACACACACACACACACACACACACACACACACACACACACACACACACACACACACACAAATGTTAAACCACACAGTCGACCGATCAGCGGACAACTTTCTTGTGCCAACTGGCACTAGATTAACATAGCATTGCACTCATTTTTGTTCACATACGTTGTTGACATTTCACTTTCACTTTTTGAATCACTTTTTACAGTACAGAAGTCAATGGGGCTTGGATAGTACGAATTTGGGCACGGGTGACGTCATTGGGTAGACTCTTTCAAGCCAAGCCGCCCATAACCCATTCAATCCGTAGAACGCATCTGTGTCATTTTAAGATTTCTTTGGCTATTCAAAAATAGCAAATATACAAGCTGATCATACAAGCTCATAGCGCAGCACCGAATGATCTACAAGCTCCCGGATCTATGAGCTTGTAGATCTGCTATTTTCTTTCTTCAAAAGCGAACTTTTGTTGCTTCTGGGAGGGGAACAAAATATTTCTAAAATACATATCTAATAAATACATATCTAAAAATGTTTTTTGTTTTTTTTCTAAATAGTATGTTGCTATAATATCAGTGGTGCTCCAATTCTTTCATGTCAGAGATCCCCAGAATTATATGTATTTGGCCGTGGACCCCCATCTCAAAATATCTTGTTCCAGGAACCCCCCCCCCCCAAAAAAGAGCAAAGATTGGAGTTAAAAATGTTCGCTTTAAAAAATATATATAAAGATTTGCACACATTTTCACGTTTTTTCAAATATAACAGATCTACACATTTGTAGCGCGGCCATGATCTTGTAGATCTGCTATTTTTGAATAGTCAAATGAATCTTGAAATGACACAGATGTCCTAGTGAGTCAGGATGAAACCTTGGCCAAATATGGAGTCATATATGTCATAGATACAGATTAGAGTTGTGAAGTCAGAGATGAAGCCACGCTGTAGTTGGACCTAGTGGAGAATGCAGATAGACATGGCCTAAGCCACCCTTTTACTGCCTCATCCTTGTTGAACAGTCACACAGCATTAACATAATTCTCTCACATTTGGATTGGATGTAGATATAAGTTAGCAAGAGATTACATTTACACACCTCACATTAAAATTCATCCCTTGTATACACAAATCGGATTTCTCTTGCCTATGCAAAATGCAGATTGCTGTGCTTGTCAGTCCTCATAATTTTTATATCCTTTAGAACGATGGCAAGCACTTGGGAAATTGCATAGCATGCCCATTCTTGACTGTTCCTTGTTTTAAGTTATGGTACAAGCTGCATGCCAACACATTTACACTTTGTTATAAATGTGGTCAAATAATACATGCACTTTTATGCACCTTTTGTGGTTGTAAATCCTGAATTTTCCCAACCTGGGGCCCATGCCAAAGTGCCAAAGATCACTTTGGGGGTTGGGGGGGGGGGCTTGCTTTCATCCACTTCTCAACCACGTTCAACCTGGCACCCTTATTTTGGGCATGTCTTTTGTCAGATGTGGGGGGGGGGGGGGGGGGGTCAGAAAAAAGGTTTGGAATCACTGGTCAGTCTAATCTGGTTTGGACAATATCCACTAAGATATAAGTGATATATGAATTTACATTAAGGATACGATGCCATTCAAACAATGGAGAATCCTCAAAAAAAACTTTTTTGTGTGTGGCTTTTGTGCCTTTATGGATAGGACAGTAGGCTGACAGGAAATGGGGAGTGACATGCAGCAAAGGCCGTTGGGATCGGGACTCGAACCCGCAACGCGCTGTCGGGCTACATTGAGCCCAGGTGCCTGGACCGCTACGGTAGCGGTCCAGGCCGGGATCAACAGCTGTAATTGTGAGTTCCCTGACAAAAAGTCCAAGTGTATCCAAGATATATTCTATAGCTCCATTACCCCACAATGGCAATGCTGCACCTATCCCAAGACAATCATTCAGTTTTATTGTAACTCCACTCCTTTGGGGTATTTAATGTCACTGTACATCTTCAAATACATGACATTTGTGCTCTGCATTTACCCATTCTAACTAATAGGAGCAGTGGGCGCTATTACTCTAAGTGCCCAGGGAGCAGTTAGGGTTTAAGTGTCTTGCTCAGGGACACTTCGATACAGACTGGGCGGACCGGGGCGGCGAACCAGGGTCATTCTGATTCCCAGACGGGCCCTCTACCCATTCAGCTATAGCTACCCCAAGGTGGGAGGAAATACCATGCATTTTCTCCTGTTATGCCATAATAGTATGTTCCATTTAGGAAATGGCCATCTGCTTACCTCTTCACCCCTCTTGCTCATTTCACATTCCTCCACCTCCCTCTCTTCTCCTCCCAAAATAATCACCTCCCTTCTGCTCCTAAAACCCAACTTACTGTAGCTCAGTTTCGGCACAACCTCAGTCCATGACTCAATCATTATATGATTGTGCAAATGTGATGAAATGGGAAAAATAAGTGGCTACATTATACCCACTTATTTTTTCCCATTCTCATTTCATAACAGTTACAGTTTCTGAAGAGTCTTGAACTAGTCAATTAAGTTTCAAGTTAGTTCCACAAATCACCTCTGTGGTTGGAAGGAAAAGTTAGCAATGTTAGCAAGGATTTCATCAGTCGGACGGTTGATTCCCTCCCCCAGTTTACCTACACTTGATATGGAAAGAATATGTCCTGATGGATCCATGATGATATGCAGCGCTCATCCCCAGGAGGTGAGTGCTGATCAATATAAGCGGCTCGATAGCCGCCGTTTTGGAAATCAAGCTTGTTTCCTCTGCAAATTGTGAAGCAGACGAAATGGCTACCGCAAAGACGTCCCACCGGATCATTTATTCACATTAGCAAAAGCAATCATTTAAAAACTTTATCAGCAATAACAGATCCGAGGTGAGTGCCGATGTGTCACTGTGCTCAGCCCATGCTGAGAAAATGCAATTAAAGAACATAGTCAGCTTGCGCAAAATGTGTAAATGATCATATTTCTCTATTACTGCCATGCCTGGAAGCTGTCTGTTTAATAATGATGGATACACCTAAAACTTGAGCTCATAAACTCAATCAGATGAGGCTCAAGACTGCAGTGATTTGTCAGGTAGTTAGTTCGATTCAAACTCACACACTGTATCTCCAAGACTATAATTAAAAGTCATTCACTTTTATTATTCTGACAGGTATAAGAGTGAACTACAGGAGGTGGAACCTTTGAGATTAGCTCAGTTCCAATTCAGGTCTGCTTTGTGGTCAATCCATCTTCACATACTGTAAGTCCACAAAGAGAGAAAGAAAAGTGATGCACATGATAGAGAGCACAATGATGCAATGGTAGGTAAAACATACAAATGACTGTCTATGAGTAGGATAAAAAAATAATGTAATATTTCTGTATTCATTATATAATATGTCTTTGTTTAAACTGACGGTTTCATAAGTTGTGATGGAAAGTAAACTCATAACTTCGATTGGATATTTGTTACCATGGCTACCTGAGCAATTGTGTTTGGCATGCAGGTGGTCAGTATTCCCCTGTGCAGCATTATTCAGTGTTTAGTATTCACAAGACTTCATTGTCCTCAATGCCCCACTGTGCACTGCATTCCACAAACCTGCACCTGCAGTCTTACGCATTTGGAACTTCCAATCAGTGGCAAGTACCAAAATCCTATTAGAAAGTGTGGATTTCTGAAGTACGATAATGACTTTGTCTTTAGCTTGTTTGGAATATTGAAGCCATATTAAATGCTGTACCAGGGTACTAATGACACCACAGTAGGTATATATTCTAGTTTCATCCGACCATCATTGCATTCATCACCAGCGAGATCAGAATACAGGCCATTATAAGGAGCAGCCTGCTAATTTTTCACCGCTGGTTGCATATTTCAGCGTGAAGGGTCTGTGAGGAGGAGAGTAACTATGTTAGAGATATAAATTACCCCCTACAACCCCAGGACCCACACATAATGCATTTATTTATGTAGATGAGACTAAAGAGAAAGCCCACACTCATCATTGCAGGGGGAAAGAGCTAGTGGTGGGGGTTGGAAAGAAATGCCAGAGAAAATTGATGGTTCATGCATGGTAATTTTGAACTTCAAGGTAAACACACACCTACACCATAACTTGTTTTCATTTTGACCTGGTGGAGAAACAAAACAATGATAATGACTTTTCTTTACCTGCTGGATGAACTATGGAGTTCTATGCTGAAATCATTACCCTCCCCTGTCTTCACTATGAAACAGTGGTCTCCAAAATTAGCTCAAAGCAGGGGGTGAAAAAAGCTTGTTCCAATACAGAGAAAACAGAATATCCCTCCAACATTAGTAATGAGCAATGTGAAGGATGTGAATCGAAAAGTTTTACTTAACTGAAATGATAATGTGTCACCCATTTTTTACACTTCATATCCTATTACTCCATTTCCTTCTATCTGTCTCTCACACACACACACACACACACACACACACACACACACACACACACACACACACACACACACACACACCTGGTGTGCACGCACGCACGTACACACAGTCTGTCTGTCTCCCTCATTTTCTGACTAATCTATTTTTGTCATGGCTGGCCGATCGGGCCCAACTTTTCTCATCAACTTTAACATGGCGCTTGGCTCCCAGACGGACAGCGGGAGGAGAGGAGACGGTGGCTTGTGCTGTTTTAGCTTGAGGGAGAAACGGGACATAGAATTGTGCCTTGTAGTCCAAGCTCACATCTGAAGTTCACTCTGTGTGTGTGTGTGTGCGTGTGTGCGTGTGTGCTTTTAACCACTTAAGGCTTATACTTGTTGTATGACGAATATCCAAAATAGCCAACAGTCTCTTGTTATTTCGGGGATATCGGGGTATGTTGACACATTGATTAATGTATACATTGGTGTTTAAAGTGGAGTTGTCCCCGGCATGTTTTCATGCCTGCGATTAGCCAGTACGGGTACATCCCAATAGCTGGAGGGACTATAGAGTTGCTTTTTGCATTCACTAGGTAGTAGTATAGATCCCATATACAGTATATCCCCTGTATGTGTATCACATAGCCTGGAGGAACGATTGCTCTGCGATTCATAATATGCAAAAATGACAACTGTTATTTGAAAAATATTTAGGAATTGAGATACTTGGCCTGCTGGCAGTATGCAGAAATATGATGCTGATCGACCTACTAGAACACAAGATCAGCTGCAGAAAGACACACACGCAGATCTACATGGACATGGGCACATGCACAAATATCCTGATTGAGATTATGGGGCATCCTGATAACTGGGGGATAAGCTGGGGGTTAACTGACTGAGGCAAACATTTATCTGCATTCAGTGGCAGATCTAATAATACAAGCTCACAATTCATCGCAAACTTGTACATCTGCTATTTTCAGGGGGCCTAGTATAGAGCCGTCAACTAAGTATAGGGTTTAAGTTTAATGTGTTTGCTGCACAGGGGCTCATCTACTCACAATTCCAGATGATCATTTTTCAGTTTCAGTTTCCTCCTTCATGATCTCTGTCCGTCCGCCTGTTCGTGTGGGTGTGCGTCTGTGGTTCACGTATCTCGAGAACCGCCAGCGACACGAGGGAGCGCCGTGCCTGGCGTCGAGTTGGTCGGACAGGCGGTTCTACAGAACCGCCAATCCGACTGATACGCCCATATATAGGCATACTGTAAATGGAAACCTGGTTGTCCAGAACTGCAGATCCAACCACTATGCCCATATGGGCTTATATGGAGATCCGGTTGTCTAGACCCACCATTCCAACCGATGATGACCTCAGGGATCTCCATATGGGCATGAAAGGGAAAAGAACAGATAGATACAGAGATCCCTATATATGGGCATAAAAGGGACACAGACGGGTACAACAGGACAACGGGTACAATGGGTATTGCATAACCGGGTGGGGGCATGCATTCCCAACTTGTATTATTTCCTTTCCAACATATCGTTCCCAAGTAGGCCGATGCCCAACGGGCGCCGGTCTAGTACCTTTAAAAAACCTGAAACCAAGGCGAAATTTATCTTGTACACTGTAATTAAGCATTAACATGAAACCATTTTGTGCAAGCTTACCACAAATTGCAGTCACATTTTAAATAAATAATAAGATTGAAAGTAAGTGTAAAAATACCAAATATCAAAAACATTTACATGAAGTGATTGAAAGAGTTCCGCAGTCTCTGCAAAAAAAAAAGATATATCTAATAACAGCTGATATAAAAAATGAGTAGTGAGTGATTACCAGACTGACATGGCAATCCAGGATAGCTCAGCACCTATTCAGCAGCCTGATGGCCTGGCTGTGTATGGACAGTGAAATGGCTTGCTTCAGGGCTCAAGGAGGAAATGCTTCTTTAACTTTGCAATTGTAGGACATAAGTCTGGAACACATTCAAGGTTGGGGATCATTTCTCGTATGCTATTAAGTTCTTCTCCAACAGCTGATAGCTCTTGTAAGGAATTATTATTGGGCTCGGAAGGACAGTACAGGCATACTTCTTAGACCCTTGACACAAACATTAGAGATTCTGTTTTAGTCTAATGTCTGTTTTGGTTTTGTGGGGACACCAAAATGCTCCTGAATGAATATTGAATTGTTGTCTTTCCATTTGCGCACAAGCTGTTTTTGTCTTTGACTCTCATCCTCACGTTGCAACGTTTGAAATTGTTGACCAGGGGAATTTAAAATCAAAAGGGTTTTGCCATTATCAGATCAAAATAGTAATCCTACTAATTTAAGATCATATCCATTAATAGTGTCTACTAGATGGGACTGCGTTATAATTAGAAGACATTTTGCCAGAGCTACCTCTGAAAGCTTTAGACTTCATCTATCAGAAAGGTGTGAGCGTAAACCACTGTCAGCAAGGCTAACTCGAAACAAACCACATTCTGGAAAACACTCAACGCTTCTGTGTCTCTCTCTCTCTCTCTCTCTCTCTCTCTCTCTCTCTCTCTGTGTCTTCTATAGTTGAAACACTCTCTCTAGGCTTTGATCATGTTTTAAGACCTTGTGTTGAGCACAAAGGGATGTCTTTAGGCTAGGGGTCTACTTCTGAGTGAGATACACTTGATGTGGTGGCGTACTCAACCAGTGTGAAATGGGGGGACAAAACGAGCTGCAAATAGAACAAGCATAAATTGCTCTGAGCATGACGTGGTTTTATCGCTCAGTTTTTAGATCACTTTACTGTAAGCTATTACTGTATATCTAAATACACCACCACTTCTATTCTGGCTAACTTTTCCCTTTAAAGAGATGATATGGCTGGGACACTCTATTGTGTTCAAGATGTATTGTCGTCGCTGTATTAACGACAAATTCAAGGCAGCTGCAAAAATTACCCTATGGTATTGCACTGTACCCATATGCAATGCGATGCTGTAGATCTTTCTTTTCTGGGAAGCAATCCTATTGGCTCGCTCACTACTGTGATGCTTTGGTAACTCACAATAGGTAGGCTAATATATCATGTACAGTACCATCACACAACCATGCATGCACACACTGTACAGTACACAAATAAACACACTTGTAACACACACATACACACTCCCCCCCCTCCCCCAAAGATATTTTCCTGGGGGCACCTGGTGACTGAGGATGCTGCTTTGCATTCGTCTTCATAATGAGTGTGTCATTGGCTCTGCATGCTGGCTGAGCCTCACTAGACACTGTCTGCAGACCTCCCACCGAGCTCCACCATAACACCTCCCACCCAGCTCCTCCATAACATCACTGCTCCACCCTCTCCCCTCCCTCACCACCACACACACACACATACATAATCCTACAGGCTCATTTCTTTTATAGGGCATAGCAGTGGCGGCCATTGTGTGGTTCCACTCAAATTCACACCATTCATTCTTCCCATAGAGATTTCCAAAGATATTTGTATCAATTATTTTAAGTCTGGTAAATCATGACCATAAAACATTCGATTCCGTGAAAAAAAAAATATTGAAAAATGCAAAACAAAGGGTATTTATTAAATAATATGATGTATCATATATTAAAATTTAGTTTTTCACAGAATCAAATGTTTTATGGCCATGATTCACCAAGGCCCTGGATGGCTTGATTCTAGGCTTAAAATAATTGATGTAAATATTTTTTGAAAAATCTATGGGAGACTGAATTTGAGTGGAACCACAAAATGGCCGCCACTGCTATGCCCTATATACAGAGCACCTTAGTATCTATTATGTGTTTTGGTAAATACTGTATAGCCACCCGGTTCCTTTTAAATGCCCAGGGTTTTACACCATTTTGCGTATTAAACGCCCCGTCCAAATAAACGCCCGGGTCCGTACAAACGCCGGGGCTATTTTTTGCAGGGGGGCTATTATTTGCAGTTTCTTCAACCTAATTTGGGTCTGCCCAGGCTATTATTTGCAGTTTCTTCAGCCTAATTGGAACTGTATACCAAATAATGGCCCGGTGCAGGCCGGTACAAAAATAAATAGAAAGCCTGCTGCAAATACCCGCCTGGTTCCTTTTAAACCCCGGGGTCCAAATCGATTTTGCGTATTAAACGCCCGGGCCACTATTTGGAAATATACGGTAGATCAAACCTTATGCTTATTAGCTGGAGTTGTAAGCTGTCCATGCAATTCCATCAAGTATTGATTTGATTTGATTTATTTAGCTCAACACATAAAAACAATACAAAAACACAGCACACAAAATATAAAAATAAAAGTGCCAGGAGGAGGCAAGAAGCCCGAAGGGCTTATACGAGGCCTCTCGTATCAGTATTAACAACCTACTGTTTGTCAGCCATTCGATCCACGTGTGAACAGCATGGCTTTATGTGGATCTCTGTAAATGTGGTCAGCCTGAGAAGTATGATTGACGTATGATTCCAAATTTGGGCAAGGTTTCAGTTTAATCTGAGCCCCATTGACTTCCATTATGAAATGCAAGTTAAATATTTAAAAAAATATAAAATGTCAAATGGATGAAGGATCGTCTTTGGTCGACTGGCAGACAGTGTACCCGGTTTTTGAGACAATCTCATAGACAGACGGACACACATACAGACTAACCCTGTTACTGTTACTAAGTACTGTATGAAGACAGACATGGACATGGACATCTGAACTGCATTACTGTAAACCCATTTTTATACTTATGAAAATATAAAACACATACAGTACGTACTGTACCCATAATACTCCATATCGTTTCCATATCTTGCTATTTTTTGACACATTTATGCTTTATTTGATAGGGCTGCAATAGTTAATTGAACTAATCGAAAAAAAATCTGTCATTATCAAGAAAACTATTTAAGGCAATTTTTTCCCCACTATTTTAATACAACAGCGCTTAAGCGGTTAATCTGACTTGTTACTGATTTGTTGATATGTAAAAATAGACAAACAAAGAACTCGATAATTTGTTTATTGAAATAGTAGTCGATAGAATAATAAAGAAGAATAATGGCTGCAGCTCTATTTGATAGCACAGCAAAGAAACAAAGAAGATGATCTGAACACACAACGTGGGCTGGATTTGGATCCATGGCTCTGCGGTTGAATCTATCTATATGTGGCATGTGCACTAACTGGCTGAGACACCAAAATGCCCAGAGACTTGCTTTTGTGGTAAGATCTTTGATGCATTCTTTTTTATGTTCAATCATAAGAGAGCACTTGTGATTCTGTCCTATTTGTTGCGTGTTCTGTGGTCACGACTGAGGAATTCCCTTGGAATATGGTCCAACGACACTGAAGTTGCTTGTACAATTAATAATAAAGTGTCTTTGGGTGATAGGGTGCATTTCAGCTGCCATGTACGAAGGCAACATCAGCTAATTATCTTCCCCCAAGTGTGGTTTTCCACATAGTGCGGAAAAAAATCTCCAAACAATTTACAAGACAGACAATATCCTTTTACTGTACGGGTGTGCTAATTAAGTGGTTATTTGAAAAAAAAAGCATATTCTGCAATTCTACTGTAGATACCTTTAATCAAAACACAACATTAACATGATGGGTGGGTAAGAATAAACACCAACCAGACCATTTATACTGCAAACGGATATAACTAACCCAGTGTATGACATTCATTTTAAATTGTTTAATAGATGTTTTTCGTGATTTCAAATCATGTATTCTTTCGAACATCCATTTGTAGAAAAGAAATAAACCCTGTCTTGTGCATGGCATTGCGTAATTTCAATCAGAACACTAACTGGCTGCGCACATCATACTGTATAGTCCTTTTGTCCACCAACATTCTTAAGCTGAGGTATTTCTGTGTGAACTGGGTTTGGCAATACATTAAAAGCCATATCCTCTTATCGGTGAGTCTACAGTTGTGTCCACAGAGCTCTGAGATATATTTTGCGGCATGGCACCATGCAGATGAGGTCAGAGGGATTTCTGTCATGTCCGAGCATTTCCGGGCATTAAACAGCGAGGTGGGAGACAAAGCAGGGATCACGGTCACTCTGAAAAACATGAAAACGGACCACATGCCATCGCTGTGAATGAATGGTGTATGAAGAAGTGTGTATTATTTGCAAACACCGGGGTATTGTAAATGACAGGTCCATTTCCTACTGATGGGTTCTGAGCTCTCACTGATGCCTCTGCGGAGCCATTCGTATTCTGTCCGATCCCTCACCCTGCCACCCCAGATAACTGTGGCTAATCAGAGCAGGACTAGCAGCTGGCTCTAGAGATTACACCACATCAAATTCACCCTGAGAGTCCATGAAAAACACATTAACTCAATGAAAAATCATAAACTGAGCCGAAAACTCAAATGATCTTTTGTCCAAGGGGGCCATTAGGTGCCTTCTTTGTATGCGTCCCTGATGGATGAAATGCACCCATGAATCATAATCAGTCACAGCAAGAAGTATGGCTGCTTCATAGACAGTGGAGATCTGTTCCTCTTCTCTCTTACTGGACAACACATATCGGCACCTCCAAGAGAGCCGATCGACTTATGGCTAAACGATTGACTCGTACTCGGGAGAAGTAAATGCAGCTATGAACACGGACTCAAGCTCAGGCTGACTCTCCCCCAACAGAGAGACAGGAAATCTATCAACATGAAATCTGATGAAGTCAATGAGAAAAAACTACAAAACGAGTGAGACTGGCATCTATTCATTATTTAATCCAACTGTGAATTTGCACCTGAGAATGCTAGGCAGATGCTCACCTCCCTAGTGTTTAGACACACTGTAAACAGCTCCCTGCAACGTTATCAAATGTGCCGTGGAGTCTTAACATTGCATTCCTTGAGGCTTGGGCATCTGGTAGCCCTCAAAGGGATGAATAATTGACAAGCCAGTTACTTCACTTAACTGCTTATGCAAGAGATCTGCAGAAAAATCCGAACATGGAGATAGATGACATAACCTTCAACAACGTACAAGTAATGGTCTTTGATCATCCTGTCTCTCCTCTGACAGGCATCCTTTCTCTTTTAAAAAACAGAGGATATACAATTTTGTGACAATATTCTTTTTTTTAAATCATGGGCTGATATCACCTGGGCCTTGTTTAGATAAAAGCTTAGATACTGTAAGTGCCCCCATAAAAAACAAAACAAAACAAAAAAGCATCTGTCACAGACCGGTGACACAACCACTTACCGTGGCTTTGATTATGTGTTGACCGTTGAAATATTTTGCCGATGGGTGAGTGGGTGGGGGTGGGGGTGGTGCGGGTGTAACATCATCATGAGTCCACTTGTTCACCATAATTGCAAAGCAATTATTTATAATTTGAACTGCACTGTACTGACCCGAATGGAACGAGGGCGACACTGCAACGCAAAAACACACACACACACACACACACACACACACACACACACACACACACACACACACACACACACACACACACACACACACACACACACACACACACACACACACACACTGGGGTTGTTCTATTTTGTTCACCTTGTTGTAGGCTACTCTCTTCTCTCTGCATTCCGCCGGCACTCAGACCAGTAGAACAAATCACCTGAACCAGGGATAGTACATCTGCACGTCATTCTCCTCATTCTTTGTGCCATTAAAGTGTTGACATTGCCAGCACGTGCAAAGGAAGACTGACATGAATACTGGTGCCCGTGTCCGGCCCCTTTTGACAGGCCTATTTGTTTGCTATTATTGTAGGTAACTGAATTGGCATTACAACACACAATTAGCATAACAACATTTAACACAACACTCAAAGTAGACTTCATGTTCGATATAATAGGTAGCTTCATTAACATCTTCTGTATGCCAGAAAGGTTCAAAACGTGTTTTAAAGATAAAGGGAGTTCAGTAAATAGAAGATAAAACTCCAGTAATTTTCCCTTTAGAACTATTTAGCCTTAATTATATCAAACTAAACGCTGAATACCGAAAAAGCATTTTTCAGAGACATCCCTTGCTGTTTTAATTGTAGGAAAAAGTTGGGGGAAAAAATTACGTCCGTTGAAAATAAAATAGATTACCACCATTTTAGGGTCCATGAGTGTTGGTGCCAAAACCAGCATTATACCAAGAACTACAGTATGCAAAGATATAAATGGGGATGTTAGGATTAAAATGCCTCTAGGGTTCATGCCTCTAGGGTCCAGATTTAGTGTGGATATTATTTAACTAGGTCGCATTTACACCACATTAAAATACTCCCTGGTATAAATGTCTCTTTCCCATGAAAAAGTTAAGAATCTGACTAAACAAGCATATTCTAATAGAACAGTGATTTTCAGTCTCTTTAATTTCAAGGTTCCCCCAGTTTGATATGCATTATGCGATGGACTTCCATTTTATGCGATTTTTATCTTCTTTTTTTTTATCTCTGGGATCCTGATCTACACTGTAAAACCCTCAAGTATTCCTTGGGGTTGCAGGACTCCACAGTGAGAACCACTGCTATAGAAAGTTCTTCATATCAGCCACTAGCTCACAAGAGCTAGAGGCTCTCATTTGAATACAATTTTCAGTCAATGGATCACGCTAACTGCCTGCAGGACACAAAAGTAGCTTCATAGGCAAACATGCAAAGGCCGCTGCCAAAGACGAATGGTTAGTGCCCTGACCAATAATCATCAACGTTTTGAGGACCGTAGATGGACATCATATCCCCCGCACTCTCTGCCCTCGCCTTCCTGTCATCCTCCACTAACCCATTAAGACCTGAGGCCAATTCTATACATGCCTATAAGTCAGTAGTTCTCACACTTTCAATATTGTTTTAAATGTTCAAAAATAGCAGATATACAGTACAAGCTTGCAGCACGGCGAGCTTGTATATCTGCTATTTTCGAACATTTTTAACACTATTTTTGCGTTGGCTATTTTTGAATAGGCAACGTATAAATCTAAAATGACACAGATGCTTTCCTGGTTTTGGGCTAAACAAACAAGACTAGGTCAAAACCTTGTATATGGCTTGTTCTGAAACGCTGTATTGTTTTAATTTGAAACAATGGGTGCAAGATGCGTCGACACTCGGCTGGTGTAACTTCGACGGTGAAACTCATATGATCACTGTTGTGGTTGACTATATACAATATGTACTATAGCCTAATCCGTATAATAATGGACACAGGTACACTTCCAAGTATAGTTTAGCACGGGAGCTCTTGTTTATTATTACCGTCTCGGTTACAGTACCGGGATTATCTGACTTCCGGTCTAGTGCTTGTCAACATAAAAGCATCCTGCTTCCAGCAGTGGCAATAGTGACCTTCACAATAAAGGTTCAAATTGTACCAAACATTACATCTCCCTTTAACAAGAAAATAAGATGTGCAGTGCATCAATGACATGCAGAAAAATAAGGCACTCAAACTACACAATATTCAAGTCACAGTATACTGTAAAATCCTTGGCAGTGCAAATAACTTCAGTGCAGAAATATAACTTCAGTATACTGAAAGTGCTGCAGTATTTAAGTGTGCTTCTTCTGGAACAACAATAATACTAGCGAACAAGTATTTCCAACAGATGAACAAATCCTGAAATACTCCTGTGAAATGTTAGCAGCAACTTCAGGGAATCACACTGTAATGACAGTATTAAACTGGTGAACATCTCATGACAGGTAAGTATCCGAATACAGTACAGTATCACAAATCAGTTATTTTCTTTTCTTATAAACACATTAAATCACAGTATGTTGTACAATTCTTTTACTTTTCTCTCTTTTTTTTATTTATTTATTTTTTTTTTTAAATGTATTTCAGGGCAGCGATCCGCCTACACCCTTTACAATCAATCATAAGTCAAGGACTTGCCTCGGCTTAACGACACGTCCATACCTTGTGCGTTGACAAGGGTCAGTGTGAGCAGGTACACTGACAGAACCAGGGTGAGGCGGGTCTTCTTGTGCAGTGACCGGGTCGTCCTCGCTGATCTCTGGTTGCTGTGTGATGGGTGCGTGGTTGTCTAGCAGATGCCGTCGGTTGCGCCTGTATGACTGTCCATCACCGGTCTGGATGTGGTAGCTCCGTGGGGTCTCAGCTGGTCGGATGACTGTCGCTGGTTTCCATGTGCCATCTCCCTGCTGGAAACGGATGGGCGCTCCGGCGTGCAGCGTTGACAGAGGTCTGGTAGATCTGTTGTAGTGTTGTTTCTGGCGCTGCTGGCAGTTCTCTCTCCTTGCACGTACAGTGGCCTGGGGGGTCACCTGAGGTCGAAGTTGTTGAGTTGTCGTGGGCAGGATGGAACGCAGTCTGCGGCTCATCAGGATCTGGGCTGGGGATTTGAGTCCGTCGACTGGCGTGTTCCTATACTCCAGAAGGCTGAGGTATGGATCTTTCTTGTCCTCTTTGGCCTTGGTGAGGATCCGCTTTGCAGTTTGAACAGTCTTTTCGGCAAGGCCGTTGCACTGCGGGTAATGCGGGCTCGAAGTGACGTGCTGGAAGCCCCATGACTCTGCAAACAGCTTGAACTCATGTGAGTTATAGCATGGCCCGTTGTCAGAAATGACTGTACGTGCAATTCCTTGTCTTGAAAACACTGCCTTCATCTTGTGAATGACAGCGGCTGTAGTGATGTTGTGCAGGCGTTCTATTTCAAAGTACCTGCTGAGGTAGTCACATATGACAATGTAGTTCTCAGAGTTCCATGTGAATAGATCTGTTGCTACAGTCTCCCACGGGGTCTCTGGGATGTCATGTGAGAGCATGGGTTCTTTAGTGTTGGCACTACGGTGTGTTTGGCATATGTCACACTTTAGGACTGTTTCCTCTATCTGTTGACTCATGCCTGGCCAAAACATTACGTCCCTTGCCCTGTGTTTGCTCTTTTCTACTCCAAAATGTCCTGTGTGTATGCATTTTAGCATGTAGGGTCTGAGCTTGTGTGGAATGATTATTTTCTCACCCTTCAGAAGGATCCCATCAGCCTCTGTGATCTCGTCACGGTGGTTCCAGTACTCGCTGATGAGTGGGTGACACTGTTTTCTTGTCTCCGGCCAGCCTGACCGAATGACTTGCTTTAGAGCGGAGAGCTGCTCATCCTGAGCAGTAGCTTTGTTAATGTCATCTAGCCTGTTTGCACTCACTGGAGCTGTGCTGATGACAGTGTGCACTTGTGTCTCCATGGCCTCTGATAGAGACTTGTCCTCTTCATCCAGGGATTTTCTTGACAGTGTGTCGGCCACCGGGATCTCTTTGCCTGGTCTGTGGATGAGAGTTATGGTATATTTTTGCAGTGCGAGCATCATGCGCTGTAGGCGCGGTGGAGCAAGGGCTAAGGGTTTGCGGAGAATAGTCTCTAGCGGTTTGTGGTCTGATTCCACAGTTATGTTTCGCCCATAGAGGTACTCGTGGAACCTCTTACACCCATACAGGACTGCATATAGCTCCTTCTCAATTTGGGCATAGTTTTGCTCTGTGCTGTTAAGCAGCTTGGATGCATATGCTACTGGCCTGCCTTCCTGCATGATGGTTGCACCCAGGCCATTTTTTGACGCATCTACTTGCAGTGTCACTTCCTTTTCAGGATCAAAGTAGGCTAACACTGGCCCTGGCTCTGCTGTGATGATCTCCTTCATCTGCTGAAACGCACTCTCATGTGTTGTGTCCCATTTGAACTCTGTGTCCTGCCTTAGCAGAAGTCTGAGTGGTGCACACACCTCGGCCAGATTGGGTGCGAATCTTGCCAGGTAATTTACCATGCCTAACACGGTTTCAAGCTCTGCCTCACTTGTTGGCGGTGGCATGTCTCTAATGGCTTTCACCTTAAGCGGGTCTGGTTTCAAACCGTTGGCTGTGAGTTTATGACCGAAGTAGCTCACCTCAGGAACACAGATGTGACACTTCTCTGGGTTTAGTCGTATCCCTCGCTTTCTGGTTCTGTCGAGCATGGCTCGGAGGTTGCTGTCGTGTTCCTCCCTTGTTTTCCCGAACACGACAATATCGTCCACAATACCAGCCACTCCTTTTAGGCCTTCGTATGTCTCATCCACCCTCCTCTGGAATTCATCCTGGGCAGACACGATGCCAAAGGGCAGCCTGAGGAAACGATATCTTCCAAATGTGGTGTTGAATGTAGTGAGCAGTGAGGACTCCTCACTTAACTTGATTGCCCAATACCCTGATCTTGCATCCAGGATGCTAAAGTACTTTGCCCCAGCTAACTTGGATGTCACATCTTCCAGTGTGGGTAGGGGGTAGTATGGCCTCAGAATTGCCTTGTTTAAAGGTCTTGGGTCTAGGCATACTCTAAGTTTGTGTGTCTTTGGCTTTTCACACACTACTAGGGCATTAACCCACTGGGTAGGCTCAGTCACTTTGCATATTATGCTGTCCCTTTCCATGTTGTCCAATTCTGTCTTTAGACGATCTCTAAGGGCGAATGGTACCCTCCGTGGTGGGCAGACAACTGGTGCTACACTGGGGTCTATTCTGAAACTGCACTCGCCTGGGAATGTGCCGATGCCTTTGAAAACATCTGAGTACTCACTTTGTATGTGGTTTGACTGGGTGCTGCTCTCTTTGTCACTGTTGACTGCATACACCACTTTGATGAGTCCCAGGGCTTTGCATGCTTTGTAGCCTAAGATGGGTGGGCCTTTGCAGTTCACTATGTAGAACTTTTCTGTGGTTGACTTGGCTTTGTATCTGCCTGCTATTTTGCAGTAGCCATTTACTTCCAACGCATGTCCACCGTAGCCAGTTAACTTACGGTCAGCAGCCATTAATTGTGTGCTGGACATTAGCGCATTAAAATCTTTGGCAGGTATTACACTTGCTTGTGCCCCAGTATCTAATTTGAAAGTCAACTTTCTGTTCTGTGGCCCCAATCCTATGTCTGCATATGCACTTTCCTCATCATCCCTCCCTGTAGTAACAGTGTCCACAAACAGCTCAGAGTTATCATCTTCATAATCTTCTCCAACTGTGTGGATATCTCTGTGCACTGCTCTACCTGGGGTGTGGGACTTAGTTTTACACACTTTTGCATAGTGATTGAATTTTCGGCACTTCAGACATTGTTTACCTTTTGCTGGGCACTCTGCTGATTTATTGTGGTGTCCTCCACACTTACTACAGGCATTGTCCTGCATCTTTGGGCTTTCATAGTGCTTGCTAGCACCTCTCGTGAAGCTTGGCTTTCCAGGTTTGCGATGGTGGATTGCATGCACTTCATGGCTGTCGCTAGCCATAGCCTTTAGCTGCACTTGTGATATCTCATAGGAGCGGGCTATGTCGATCGCTTTTTCTAGCGTGAGCTCCGGCCCCTGGCTGAGTAATTTTTCGCGCACTCTGGGTGAGTTGGTAGCGAAAACAATACGGTCCCTGACCATCTCATCACTGTTAGTGTAGTTACAGTCTTTGACTAATAGCTTGAGCTCTGTCACAAAGTGCTCGAATGTCTCACCGCTTCCCTGTGTCTTCTCGTGGAATTTGTACCTTGCAAATATGGGGTTTGCTTTCGGAGTGAGGTATTCTGAGAATTTATCGTAGAATGTCTTTAGCAACTTAGCTTCAGCCTCCGATAGCGTCCATGTGTTGCTGATGTCCCGTCCTTTGTCCCCGATCCACAACAAGAGGAAACTGCATTTCTCCTCTTCTGCTCTCTTTTTGAGCGGGCCTGTGAACATGAGTTCAGCATGTTGCTTGAATCTCCGCCAGGCATCTGGAAGATTAGATGAATCCCAGTCCATCTTCGGGGTAGGGACACCGAACGCCTCCATTTTCGATTTTCCCTCGTTTTTTTTTTTTTTTAAGTTTCACGCGGGTCCGTAGTCTAACTAACTACTCTTTACTCTGACACCATGTTGTGGTTGACTATATACAATATGTACTATAGCCTAATCCGTATAATAATGGACACAGGTACACTTCCAAGTATAGTTTAGCACGGGAGCTCTTGTTTATTATTACCGTCTCGGTTACAGTACCGGCATTATCTGACTTCCGGTCTAGTGCTTGTCAACATAAAAGCATCCTGCTTCCAGCAGTGGCAATAGTGACCTTCACAATAAAGGTTCAAATTGTACCAAACATTACAATCACTAAACTCGGTACAGGATCTACGCCTGAAGCGACATGAATAGTGACATTAATATTAATATTATTCTTATTCCTATGGCGTATCTTATTTGTACCTGGGTAAGAAGAGTCACACAGCAGCTATTCAACTGTTTACACCAAAGCCCTTACCTCCTGCCCCACTTCTCCACAAATACATCTGATGCTACTTCTACCTACAGTACCTACATAAACAGTACATTAGCTATACGGATACCATGGGTGCTTGTCTTTGTGATGTTATAGGCCTGCTTCCAGGGGTGAAAATAACATTGTTGGCTACTGACACATGGGTGCTAATTAGTATCTGTAATATGTTTTTATCACATCCGGTGTGAATACACTTAACCTTATTTTAAACTTTGTCGTACCACAGTATCATGTGCTAAACATAGCAGATCTACAAACTCACAAGTGAGCGTGTCTCATCGTGATGTGTTGTGAGCTTGTAGATTGGCTGTGTTTGCTATTTTTTTAAAATATGTAATTTTCCAATTGTTTTCTGCATTTTTGAAGAAAAAAAACTATTGCCTGTAAAGACAAGCCCAGAACAGGGATGCCAGGTTCAAAGTGGTAAAGGTAAAGAGTAAACCAAAAACAACAAACATATAAGATCAGACTTGAAATGCACTGAGGTTTAGTTTGCAGTGTGAATATACTGAACAAGCATAATAGTACATGCTTGTACAAGTATGTTCCGCCCTCATGGGAGGGTGGAACATATATGTGGTGCCTTTGGGGCCTTTACTGGCCTAATTGAAAAGAACATCATAATAGCAATATGCATATCTGCAGTCATGTTAAATTAGAAATGATGTGAAAATATTCACTATTTATAGTCATCTAACAGTCGTTGTTTATTTCAAAGAAGCACAATGTGTGTGTGTGTGTGTGTGTGTGTGTGTGTGTGTGTGTGTGTGTGTGTGTGTGTGTGTGTGTGTGTGTGTGTGTGTGTGTGTGTGTGTGTGTGTGTGTGTGTGTGTGTGTGTGTGTGTGTGTGTGTGCGTCTCCACCCCCCTTCACTTAGATATAAATATATCTGTTTTCCATCAGTGTGATAGTATGCTAATGATCGTTTGATGGGCTGAACATAAAATGATCATCTCAGGGGGTCTGTATTTCTTATCATGTATATGTCATTATGTAAATATAACCGACTACTATCTCTTTTCCTTCTCGGCACCCTCAACAATATGTCACCTCAACGATTAGAGATCCCTTCCAGTCGCGTGTGAAATAAAGCCATTTCAATTTGACAAACCATTGTGACCATTGTGAAGAAAAAGTTTGTATACAGTTTATATATATATGTATATGTATATGTATATGTATATATATGTATGTATATATATATATATATATATATATATATATATATATATATATATATATATATATATATATATATATATATATATATATATATATATATATATATATACACATATACAGTATATACACATATACACATACATATACATATACATATATATATATATATATATATATATATATATATATATATATATATATATATATATATATATATATATATATATATAAATTACTCAGAGGCAATCAGAAAATGACTGCAGAAAATGACTGGTGTGCGTTCATTGTGAAGGCCGGTTTCCAGCCTGCTAGGGGAGTGCTAATGCTGGATAGATACCCATGGTTGAGTGAGCGTGCATGGTTGGTAATGGGCACTGAGTAAGACTGCTCTCGCGCATATACTTTAATGTATTCCAAAGCCACACACATACACACATCACAACCCCCCACCACACTCTGACAGATACTAATGGTGACTTATTCCCTGGTAGACTTCTCTTTTTTGTCCCTCTGCTGCCCGTGTTGCTCTAAGGGGGCAGTGGAGTGCATTATGAAGTGCATTTCAGATAGATACGTAGAATACAAAGGCCTGCTACAAGCACAGCAGGACACCCACTTCCTTTGTCCACCAGTGACAGCGGCGAAGGGATGCCAAAATTCCCCACCCACTTTCACTAGTTTTCAAGTTTATATAACATTGTATAACCGCTTACTTGTCAAATTGGATAAAATGTTCCACCACTTGTCTGGTGTTAATTCCTCAACCTTGAGTTGTTATTTTACACCTGTCTTTGTGCTTTAATGTTTTCTAATAGATTTTCATCTAATATTGCATACATCTTGTTCTCCTGTAATAATCTACTTAAGGATTGGAGTATTATGAAAAGCGCTGTGCATTAATCAAACTTGATATAAATAAAAGCACCAACATGTACTTGCTTAACTTGAGATTCAAATAAATCACCAACATATACGATTACTTGACACAAATACATTCACCTTAAGCAACCTGAAACTTTCAAAACCGCACACCACTTTACACAACCTTACAGACATTACACAACCATGCCAAAGTTCTCAATTGTATTCTTCTTGTATCCAAATGGGTCATAATCGTATTTGAAATGCTGACGTACACACAAACATTGACTCCATATGCTGTCCTCCAACAAAGAAGATTTAAATTCATAACCAAAACCAAAACAGCCAATTCAACCTTTTTTTCCTCTCTCAGTTAGACTGAACTTCATTTTCTTTGAAGTTATCTGGTTAAATATATAATTGTAATAATAAAAATGCCCGCTGGGCATAGATACTGTAGCTGCAATACGTATTTGCTATTCAGGAAATTAGCCTCAAACTAAAATGAAATACTGCATGGTTAATTAAGCCTGTAACTTAAAAACTAAAATCCCCATTATTATGAACAATTATATTATCATAGTCTATTCAAACCAAAACAATACTGCACCTTTGAACAAAAGACAAGGAATAGCCCAGAAGCATGACTAGACTTTACTGGAACACCTTTGGGCACTTAGAGATATGGGAGTGATTTACTTCATGTCTGGAAGGCAGCTCACCAGGACCTCCTGGTGTGTTATATGTAATTACTATGTCAGAGTTGCTTATGCTGAGGTTGTGCAGGGGAAATGTACCTGTGGGGGCTCCACACTTCCAGATGAGCCAGTAGGGCAATATAGCAGTGGTAACATAGAAATGTGTGGGAAGAATGTATTGGCACAATGACTAATTTGGGAGGGGGAAAGGGGTAAAAATGTATTAGCTTACAAAAATAATAATAATGCTTATAGAGATCAAGACTGCCATTTCACATTGTGTTAATCTTACTGATATCTATTTAGCCATTTAAACCCTATATACTTCATTGACTTGTGTCCCCCAGGGGTCTATTGGTCACCTCCTTTTTTCCTTCTACACCAAGTTTCGGTGCCAAAAATAGCCAATCATGTTGTGACCCATTGTGAGCTTGAAGATCTGCTATTTTTGACCAACGTTCGCCTATTTTTGATGAATGCTCGCCTATTATAATATGCCCAGAATAGGGACGCTACTAGGGTTCATGTGGTTAATGCTTGGAAATGGAGTATCATGCGGAAGGATCAAAAATAAATAAATTGCGTATAGGAAAATCTTTTTCCGTTTCAGAAGTGAGAAAATGGAGAGCAATTGCCGGGGTCAGCCGTTGAAGCATCATGTTACGTGATGAGAGAGATCAGCAAGAAGGCAGAGTGTAAATTGAAATCCTAGCACTCGTTCATAAGACATGGCAAAGGAAAAAGAAAAACAGTAAAGCAATTTCATCCCCCGGCCATTTGCAAATTAAAATCAGGAGTTTACTGTGTACATGATGTCCCTCACGTTGCACTGGGGAAAAGGCTGGTCACAACACAATTGATACAGACATGAAACCAGTTGGACTTGCTGGCCGATGACTTTCTGATTACTTTTATTCCCTGTAGGGTTTTACCGCAGGAGAGACTGAACTTTGAATTACAAAAAAACACTAATAACACTTTTGTTATGCTGCTCTAAATATAAGCGTGAATAATGTGTGCTGCATGCATTAGATTAGCACCTATTCTCACTGGGGATGTCAGAATGCAGGGGGCTTGATTTTTCTTTCAGTGCATAATGAGAGTGTCAGCCACTGTGCTGAAGCGTTAACAGCATTACAACACAGGAGAAAGGAAAAACAGCACCAAAGTCCCAAGGCATTCAGTTGTCAGCAAGATTAGTATTGAAGAAAGGCATGTAAGGTTTAACTTTTCAAGGTGGTACAATATATAATGGTACCACATAGACCTACAGTAATCACACATAACGCTGACCATGAAAATTGGGGTTGTCCTGCCTGAGGTCTTGTGTGGTTAAGAACAGCCAATGGAAAAGTGTTAATTAGCTGTAAGCCATTCTGTCAACATAAGCTGAGAGGTGCGGTCAGTGGTATGAAGTAAAATTGACTTTCAAAATCAATAAAGTTAAGCCATTTTCTGCATGTAAAAATGTTATATTTTGTTTTTATTTCTGCTGCCTTTCTCAAAAGAAGGACACAACAGAGCAGGGTAGGGTAGGATCTAATCCTACCCTTAAATGTGTTTTGTTGGTTGCGCTTGTGGCAAACATTACTATTAAGACAGATATGTATTTATCTTGGCCTGGTCCACTGTACTGATGAAATAAAATATGAAAGAAAATGTCAAGACAAAAGTAAAGAAACGTC
This sequence comes from Gymnoscopelus microlampas, assembly GCF_963454915.1. Taxonomy (NCBI): domain Eukaryota; kingdom Metazoa; phylum Chordata; class Actinopteri; order Myctophiformes; family Myctophidae; genus Gymnoscopelus; species Gymnoscopelus microlampas. The sequence goes on from NC_139944.1 coordinate 28,693,125, forward strand.
AACAAAAGAAGTGTGCTGCATTAAAGGGTAAGTCTGGGAACTGGAAGGTTCCCTGTTTGATCCCCTGCTCCTCCTGGCTTCGTGACAAAGTGTCCTTGAACAAGACACTGGACCCCAAACTGCTCCTGAATAGTAGGTTAGTGCCTTGTTTGGTTGCCTCCACCATCCATGTCTGAGGGTGAATGTGAACTCACACTATAAACATTTTTGACAAAAGAAATGCTTTGCATCATCTGATGCAAAAAAACTAACAAAAGACAAATTTATCCTACTGTGGTCAACCTCTGATACCCTCTGAAAATAAACCTTTTTTCCTCCTTTTATTACGCTATTTGACATCATCCATCATTATAAGGTTCATTATCAAGATGTTTTCCTAGGGCCTCATTAGTCTTGGCTAACATCGGGAGATTGATGTGGCCGGGCGCTGATGAAACTGCTGCTTGATCCTTGTCATTAATCTAGATTTTGGGGGGTGTCATCCCTCAGCCTTCCTTTGCTCTTCTAAGAGTGCTATGTAGCGCTCCACCATCATCTCTGCCACCGCAAAACTAGGTTATGAGCATGGCAGTCAAAACAAAACAAAGATGAATCTCATTTGAACATGAAAGGGGAAAAAAAGAACTCAACTTGATTTACTGGACTCTTAGTTCCAGGGTTCAAGGCAGTATGAGCAATCTCTCAAGCATGGTATTGTCTCTCCTACTGTATATGAAACAAGTGAAGGCCATTGCAATATACATTCACAATTATAGATTTAATGGATTTGAAAATCTTTATGATTGAAGTAGGAAATAGACTGCTGCATTTAAAAACTATTTGAAACAAACTCTCAGTGGATGTAACATTTCCGTTGGCTTGGTGCCTTGCAGTACAGTCGCTGTATTCACTGTGTATCAATTGAGATGGATGCTTTCAGCATTTGATTTGGCTGGTAATGAACTGTGAAGGTGTCTCTGAGACAAAAAACGCTCTATTTAAAGGCGTGATCTTGATCTACAATGTAAATTCCAAAGTTTACCAATTTGCAGTGTGGCTCCTCGAATTTTTTTTATCACAGTTGGGTCCTGGGAACATTAATACTTGTCTCATTTTCATCCCATAAAATGCTTCAGAGAAAGAAGCCGTCTATGGTTGGAGATTAAATCCACCACCCACTGGTTTTTACTCATCTTTCAGGGAATAAAAGGCCCCTATGTTGCACTTCAAGATAAGTAGCCCCTCTTGCAGTTTGTCATTTTATAGCCACGCTAGATTCAAATAGGCACAGACTCCCCTGCGCAAGCCTATCCATCTCCAGATACCTCTTTTATGCACAAATTCAATTTCCTGCACGTGGTTACACCCCCCCCCCCCACGACCACCCCCACCGCCACATAACTCTGATCGATACTATTACATGTTTGTTATGAAGGCCTCTCCATGATACGCCAGGCTTCAATTTGTATGAGCGCCGAGAATCTCATTAAGATTAGAAACGTGATAGTTAGACACTCAGGTGGAACGTCTGCCATCACAAAGGACTGTCAGTCACGGTGGCTATTACCTGTTCTCTGCCTCTGAGGAGCCGCAGAACAATTGTTAGTCTATTTCTGCCCTGTCTTAACTAAAACAATCAGCTCACGTTAACTAGGCCTGTGGCTGTCACGCCACAGGAATCACCAGCAAGCGTATACAAACTTGGACCCTGCTTCAGTATATTTTGTCTTCCATTTAGTCCATGGGCCAACAAATGGTGGGAGAATTCTAAATGTTATTTCTTTTATTCCTATACAGTATATCCCTGGATTATGTTTGTATATGATAGACCTTGCTGACTGATAGCTTATTAGTGTTTTCACCTCTTAAGGTAATGGCCTGCTGTAATTCAAAAACAGGAAAGCGCCTTATATCCTCTCCCTGGGGTGTGTCTGCACTACTGGCAACCCATATCCTTAATTGGGCAATTTGCCATGCTGTGGTAGAAGGAAATCTAAAACTTTAGATTTTGTATGATGAAGATTTGTGTGTGTGTGTGTGTGTGTGTGTGTGTGTGTGTGTGTGTGTGTGTGTGTGTGTGTGTGTGTGTGTGTGTGTGTGTGTGTGTGTGTGTGTGTGTGTGTGTGTGTGTGTGTGTGTGTGTGTGTGTGTGTGTGTGTGTGTGTGTGTGTGTGTGTGTGTGTCTGTCTGTCTGTCTGTCTGTCTGTCTGTCTGTCTGTCTGTCTGTCTGTCTGTCTGTCTGTCTGTCTGTCTGTCTGTCTGTCTGTCTGTCTGTCTGTCTGTCTGTCTGTCTGTCTGTCTGTCTGTCTGTCTGTCTGTCTGTCTGTCTGTCTGTCTGTCTGTCTGTCTGTCTGTCTGTCTGTCTGACTGACTGACTGACTGACTGACTGACTGACTGACTGATGACTGACTTGAGGTTCAATTCATGAAGGTCTCACAGGCAATTTTATTACCTGTGTAGGCCCTATAAAGAGAAGAATGCATTCGCCATCTGTTTTGAATAAGGGATGTCATGTTTTGCAAATAATTAAGTTTACCTAGACTAAAGGTAAAACCAATTTCTAATTCCATTTAAGGATGTGTTTTCCCTATAATTTATAATTATAAGTTATGGGCCATGACGGAGGCGCGCCGACTCAGCAGACCTTAAGGCTGAGGAGACGCGCCCTCGCGCCTCCAGGCGCGAGTGCCCGCGTCGACCAGCCGCTGGGCTGCTAGTCGACTCAGCGCCGTCCGAGTTATGTACCGATAGGGACAGAATCGTAAATATTATTGGTGCGGACTGCGTTTGCTCCACTGACTGCGTTTATCCCAACTGCCACTCAAAGTGGCTCCTGGCCAACTGCCTGGATGAGGCAGACTTATTTTCTAAAGCTTTGTGCTTTCTATTAGACTGTGCAGGGCAGAGGCGTCTAATCTCTGAGTCAGGGTGACCGCATACCCTTGGGTTAAAACTATTTCCTAATTCCATTTAAGGATGTGTTTACACTATATTTTTTAGGACTATGGGGTAGATACTGAAGGGATACAGTTTTTGGAAACAAGTTAGCATATCCACAGTTCTGATGTTCACACCTCCAATTTGGAAGACAATTAGCTCCCTGTTGATGGTCCAAATGTTGATGGCTCTTGGTATCAATGTGCCTTCATTGATATTCTCATTAGCTCAACAATGAGATCTCCCCCTCCACTTTGTGGTTGATGTAGGTGATCAACTCTATTGTTTAGTTTAGTAAGAGTATGTGGATAGTTTCAGTTTTTTTGGGCAGTTTAGAAGTTTAGGCCTCCTGGATATTTTGTGCTAAGTCTTGTAATCCATTCTTTTTCATGGAATCTTCTCTGTCCAATTGTCCAGCAGTCATTGAATTCCAAGCCGCATACTTTTATGGCATCAATCCCATGTGTCATAAAGTGTTGAACAATTAATAAATGGGTATCTTTTTCATTATTAATGGTGTACCTGTGTTGGCTTATTCTAATTGCTATGGAGTTGCCTGTCTCTCCTACATACTGTAATCCACACACTTGGCAAGTAATCAGATAAACACAATTTCTGGTGTTGTATGTGATGTTCTGTCTTAGGCTAATAATGTTTTTGTTTGTCCTGTTTTTAACCGTTTGTTTCGGGCTAAAGTAGTTAGGCCTTGCCCGTGCTACTTGGTTCCATGGCTTCAATTTGCTGTGGATCAAGTAGTCTTTCAGATTTTTGTTTTTCCTATAGGCCGAAATTATCTTAAAGTTCTGTAGGAGGTTTCCCCCCCTGTTTTCAAAATTGTTTTTGATGGCTCTGTTTGCCAATAAACTTTGGCTGGAAAATGTGGTTACTAAGGCTAGTGTGGGTTTCTCATTCCTTACTTTCACTTCCTGGAATGTGTTGTATGATTTCCTGAGGAATGTTCTTGTATATCCACGTTTCCTTAATGCTGTGAATAGAGTTTTGCAGGCATTTTCAAAATCTGCTGTTTGTGTGCAGATTCTCTTGAAACGTAGGAGTTGAGACTTGACTATTCCTGCGAAACAATGGGTTGGATGGAAGGATGTCTTGTGGAGCAGTGCATGTGTATCAGTCTCCTTAAAAAACACCTTTGAGTCCAGTTTGCCGGTGGTGTTAAAATCTTTCCCTTTGAAGACTGTAACATCCAAGAAGTCAATGTGTTCTTTGTTTGTGACATATTTCACTGTTATTGAGGCATGATGTGTGTTTAAGACTCGTATGAATTGCTCAAATTCCTCTGTGGAGTGCTCAAATACTCCAAAAATATCATCTAGAAACCTAAAATAATGTGTGGGTTTGAATCTGCATTTTTTAAGGGCGGTTTCTTCCCATAAAGCCAAATATATATTTGCGTAGGATGGCGCAAATTTCTTTCCCATGGCTGTTCCACTGATCTGAAGGAAGGTTTTCCCATCAAATGAAAAGTCGTTTTTGGTCAAATTTAATTCTAGTAGTTCCAATAATTCTGCGTCTGGTCTTTGTCTGTCAGGATACCTTTTAAAGATATCCCTGATTGCTGTCATTCCCGCTAATGTATTTATGTTGGTATAAAGGCTATCAACATCTATTGAAAACAAGAAGGCACCCTGAGGAACCGTGATGTTTTTTATTTTGTCAATAAAGTCATATGTATCCTTAATATAGCTTGGGTGTTTTACAGATAGTGGGTTTAAGTAGAACTCAATATATTCTGCTGTGGCATATGTTTCTGAGTTACAATCCGAGACAATTGGGCGTGCAGGTGGAATTTCATAAGGAATAGTCCAGCTGTTTGGGTCCTTGTGGATTTTGGGTAGAAGATAAAGGACTCTAGCCCTGGGGGAATTTTCGCCCCGTAGGTATTTTTCTTGTTTATGGTCTATAAACTTTTTCTCCCTTAACTTTGTAATGATTCCCCTCACCTCTATTGCTGTTTGTTCAAAAATGGGTGCTTCCAATTCCACATAGTGATTTGAGTTATTCAACTGTCTTAAACCCTCAAAAACATATTGTTGTCTGTCCAGAATGACTATACGACTCCCTTTGTCCGCAGGCTTAATCACAATGTCCCGGTTGTTAGCTAATGATCTTAGAGCTCTCACCTGATCCGTTGTGATGTTATTCTTTTCTTTCAGGTGTCCTGGTACATTTTGTACTGTGGCTCTGTCCATCTGGATCAATTGCTTTAGGCTGTCCGGTAGTTTGTCATTGTCTGGTTCCCAGTAGGATGGAAGATGGAAGCGCGGAATTTCCGTGTCGTTTCCAGCTCCAAAATGTGTGGCTAATTTGAGTCTGCGATGGTATTTTGACACATCTGTTCTCAAGTTTTGTGATTGTTGCCTGTAGAGGTCTAATGTGGGGACGAATGATAAACCTTTTTCCAGAAGTGTTTTCTGGTGTTCGTTTGGTTGGAAATAATGAGACAGATTGATTATATCTGACTCCATAAGGCCCTGCCGGTTTGAGCTGTTGGGCCTTATTAGTTTAAAGAGTTTATCCAATGCTGTAACATGGATTCGGCTGTGTCCCTGAGCCAGTGGACGTTTTCGTTGTCTGTTTTGAAGCTGTTTGCAGGCAATTTTGGGAGGTGGGGCTCTTTCTTTATCTCCTCATTTATGTATGTCAGAGTATCCTTTTGGTCAGTACTTAGGCCTTCTGAGTAGTTGATTAGTGCTATGCGTTTCTCTGCATTGGGGAATTTTGCTTCGGCTGCAGTGCGGAGTCTCTTCAGGGCTGTGTAGCTTGTTTTTCTTGATTGTTGGTTCTTGTTGTTAATTCCTACTGAGATGATGAGGTGTGTGGCGTCCTCATTTTTCTCCGCTTTTCTCAGGACTGTTCCGGCCCATTCCAGGTTCATTCCAGAGTAGGATTCTATCTGGATTCTGTCATCTGTGATTGTTGGGATCCGAGCCAGGTTGGAGTCCCCAATTATGATGATGTTTCGGTTCGGTACAAATCTCCATGTGGCCTTATTATCCTTTGATCCGCCTCTCCAGTGGTGTGGTTTCCTAGGTCTCGTCTCGATTGTTTCTTCCTGTGCTGGTGTTTCCCTCTGTGTAGTAGTGTCTTCGGTGGGTCCCTCTGGTGTTGTTTGGTTCCCTCCACTGTTCCTTCTCTCCTGGGTTGTCCTCTGGGGTGTGTCCCTGGGTGGTGTAGTCTGCCTCCTGGTGGGACGTTCCCTCTGTGGTTTCGGGGTGTTTCCTGGGTTCTGTTGTTCTTCCGTGTTCTGACTGACTGACTGACTGACTGACTGACTGACTGACTGACTGACTGACTGACTGACTGAGTGAGTGTGTGTCTGTCTGAGTGTGTTAGTGAGCAAATGGTTACCAGGAACAGTAAAGGTGTAACAAAGGTGAATATACCACTCAAATTTCAATAGTGGGGAGGACATCATAAGGTCTTGACTTGAGGCATTCAGATGAAAATACAACAAGTATGATTTTGGAAAGTTGTCAAGTACCCTAACCGTAACCCTTTTGGGTGCATGGTGCAACAACAACTCCAGAAGGACAACATCCAGAAAGCTGAAAGACCATGTTGGCAGCTCTATGATGAAAAAGCTCTGTTAGTGACACCTTATGGACACCACGTTGGAAGCTGTAAAATGCTCCTCCTCTGTTGTATGTTTGCTCTTTAGCCAGAGGAGGAAGCCTTTCCAGGCAAGCCTCATCAATGCTTTGTAGAGAAAAGCATAGAGTGCTGCTGCTCTGTTGTACTTTCTGCCTTCTATCACATCAGCTACTGACCCTTCCACAATAACACGAGACCCCACAGAGAGGTCCGTCAACCCTGCATCTCAGAATAAATTCACTAGAATGGAAAGTAGATTGTAAATGATGTGGAACTCCCCCATCCAGATGACAGTGTTCTTTTGTTGTTTTTTTATTTGCCTTACTTTTACTTGCTTTACTTCTTAGTTCCACACTTGTGTTCTCAAACACATTGCTTTCATTACCTTTATAAATGTTTTAGATGCCTTAGGCTTAGGTTGATATTGGCTGTTTGTGTGCTTTTTGGGAAATAATATATACACTAATAGGGGGAAATAACAAAATGTCCAATAAATATGAAAAGCTACTCCTGTGGAAAGGCTATCATACGTACATTAATTTACTTGCATTGACCCTAGAAGCAATTTAATATCGCTAAGGTTTTTCCCACTCAAATGACACTGGTCTGGCCCATGGGCTAATTGATTTCAGTTAATGTATGTTTTGTATAATAATCTAGTATAAACAAATTATAATAAGTACAAAGTATAAAAAATGGAAAGTAAAGTACCCTCAAAATTGTACATTTGCTTAGTTACTTTCCACCACTGAAAATGGTTGATATCATGTGGCGTCGCAGTAGCAACTTGGAGTAAACTCTCCCCTTAGATAAATGTGATCCTTGTGAAATAGATCTATTGGTGGCCTTACGACTAGATGGTGTGGTCACTGGAGCCTTTGCTTATACAAACATTATACTTTTACTCATGCATCATTTACTCTTTGCTTTCTGCTTCCATGTTCCTGATCAGTTCCATGCTTGAAAAGTTAGTTACCTCCGAAGCACAGAAGCACCACGTTGTTTTATATCATCGCTGTCATAAACCTTGTATCTCCATATTCATCATTTTGTGTTTGTCAAAAAAATGTATGCCCTATTTTATACTTTGTTGTATGACAGCATCACACAAAAGTTGAAAACGTAGGCGATCTACAACGTCACAATGTGTCACGGTGCAACGTATTGTGAGCTTGTAGATCTGCAACTTTCGCTTTTCACTTATTTAAAAAAAAATGTATTAAAATGTTCACCTATATATTTAACATGCCCAAGATAGGCAGAGGTGGATAGAGTACTCGACCCCAGTACTTGAGTAAGAGTTCAGAGTACTCCTGGTTAAATTTACTCCACTACAAGTAAAAGTAGCTCAGTCAAAATGTTACTCAAGTAAGAGTAAAAAAAGACTTGCTTTTAAATATACTTAAGTATTCAAGAGTACATGCTTTTAAAAATACTTAAGTACAAGTAAAAGTAAAAATAAAAGTACATTTCTTATTTTTCACATCAATGAATTTCTGTATTTTTTTCAAATTAGTGCAGCATTGTTTCAAAACGAGTAAACTAAATTAATATCTTTATAGTCTAGTGGTGCAGCACAAAATAACCAAATAACCACAAAATATTACATTTAAATATACTGTCTTGAACAAACAAAAATATGTCTAAAACCTCAGCAATTCCAATTCAACAAAATAACTCCTCATCTAAGCCAGTGGTTCTCAACCTTTTCAGGCTGTGACCCCCCAAAATAATCATATTTGAACTGAGGACCCCCCACCCTGACTGTAATGTTACCACAAAATTGACTGAAATAAACTAAAGCAGGGGTAGGCAACCTGCGCTCTAGAGCCGCATGTGGCTCTTGGGACCTCTCCCGTGGCTCCCAGTTGCTTGGGCAAAGAAGTATGCAAAGGAATAAGAGGTTTTCTTTCTGTTTTTTTTTTTTTTTAACTTTAGGCATAAAGTTAAGTTATTAAAGTAAAGTTATTAGTACAAAAAAAGGGTCGCCCATACACCTGATAAAAATAAGAAACTAATCATTGAAGGAAAATAAAGAATGTATTGATGCTTGGTTTGTTTGCTTTCACCACCAACGCTGCTAGCTTACTGGTATACTTGATCTGCTTTGAGAAATTAGCAAACAATAAAAAAAAAGTTATATCGAAACACCAGAAAAAGCACACAAAAAAAGCTGCTCGAGACAGATTTTTAATAATCTTTTGGGATTTGATAATAAAGGTTGCCTACCCCTGAACTAAAGTATAAGCACTTGGGATGTAGGAGTTGAGGCATTCCATTTAGTTTGACTCAGTACCTCAGATAAATACTGTTAAAATACCCTATCTACAAGCTCACAACGCCTCGCAAGGCGCAGGCGTTGTGAGCTTGTAGATCAGCTATTTTCAAAATGTTTGCCTCTGTCTTATATTATTTGACAATTTGGCCAATGTTTGACCATTTTTTATAGTATAGTTTGTTGCTTACTTTTGATGCAGAATGGACTTTTTCATTTATTTTCTTTCTTTTTTTAGGTATTAAAAAGGTCTTAAAAGTCCTTAAATTGTCACTTCACTGTCATCTGGGGATCCCCCTAAAATCGGGACCGACCAACTGGTTGAGAACCACTGATCTAAGCAGTAGCAGTGATGTTAGGTTTTCAATGTAGTTAGTGGGTGCCAGGAGTGGTCATTTGAATGGGTCCCAGCCGAGGGACATTTTGTGATTTTATGAGTCCTAATAAAATAAAAACGTTTCCCCATTCAAGGCGCATGCATTGTTTTCAAGGTGAAAAACTAAAAACCATGTCACTCTTTGCCTTTCAAGAATATTCAAGGCAAAAAAGTACCTATGTTACTGCTAAATACTAGTGCTAGCCAAAACTCTCTAAAGGGATCTAAAATGTTGTGCTTACCTCGACAACAAGTGTTGTCCTTATCTACTTCAATGGACTATTTTGTTTGGGCTGTTTGCTGGATTATTTTTTTAACAAGGCACTATTGTGAGCAGTCTACAACGTGAGCGATTGCAATGTGGAGCGAATGTCTGTGTGTGTCACGCACTGACACACACACACACGCACGCACGCACGCACACACGCACGCACGCACACACACACACACACACACACACACACACACACACACACACACACACACACACACACACACACACACACACACACACACACACACACACACACACACACACACACACACACACACACACACACACACACACAGACACACACACATTGAACTGACACAGACTGAGTGGAGCACATGTGGATGTATTTTTCTGTGCGCGACAGATATCAGCGTTTCTTTCATCGCTCGGCCGTGTGCGCATCAACGTTCGGCCGTGTGAGCGTGGGCGCATGGGCACAAGCTACAGGGAACATTGGATAGGGTTCCTTCTTTGACAAATACAATGTGTGGCCAATTGCATTTTAGGGGGAAAAAACAACAACCAGCCAACCTTTTCAGGTTGGCTGGTTGTACTCGGTACTTTTCAGCCTTCCTAGGAATTTACTTGAGTAAAAGTAAAATATTTGTCTTGGAAATGTACTCGAGTAAGAGCAATAAGTATCAAAGAAATCTAATACTCAAGTAAAGTACAGATCCTCAGAATATGTACTTAAGTACAGTACTCAAGTAAATTTACTCAGTTACTATCCACCTCTGAAGATAGGGAATGCCAGGTTTAGTGAAAGTGGTTAAGTCTGGGGATTTTATAAATGTCTTGACTATATACTATCTACTTTGAATCCATTGGAACACAGGTTATTTTTTTCCATTTCCTGAAAAGTAAGGACATTAACAACAAACAGTGAAGTTATTCTCTGTGATTGTATTGCTCCCTAACCTCAACTGAAATGTTTATGGTTCAATGAGGGCTGGCCAAGCTAATTGCTATCATTAAGCAATTCATGCTGTGCCATGTAACCCTTAGGAAAATGAGAATTTTCAAAGAAACAAGCTAAAATAATCATCCTTTTTTGACGTCAAACATACGGTAAATATCCATAGGCCTAGAATCGTAGTTTTTTCTTTTCTTCTTTCATAGTAAAACACAAATTCTTGGAAGGCAGACTGATTCACATTGTCAAAACGTACGGCTAAAAATGGGATTAACTGGGATTAAAAAGACACTCAGATGGCACAGTTCAATTATAGTTATATCTATTTTTTCTCGGAGATGGCATAAAAGTCTTTACCAATAGCTTACTAAGCATAACACTAAAGGATAAGGCTGTAGTCTCCCTTTCCTTTTCAGGTTTTGGAAAGTTTTAAAATAAGGGTGACCTAGTTACATCTAAAATCGTAGGCAGAGATTCTAACGTGCAAGAAGATAATTTGAAAGACCTCAGGGTATTTTGCCTTTTTAAACGGACAACTAAATAGAAGAGTTCTATCAAATCCAATTCCCCCTTCATTCAGTGCTGAGAAAGCATCTTCTCGAATGTCACATGCACACCTGCTATTAAAAGCACACATATGTGATAATCTACTCTTTACGCTTTCCTGGTAAATGAGGAAAGCTCTTTGAAATGGGGGTACAAATTAGAGAGCACCCAATTGAACGTGTGGACGGGTTATATGGTACTGTATGTCTGCCCGAGTCTTACCAGAGCAAGTTTAGACGTGGCTTTGACTGTTTGAATAGAGATCATGAAGTATAGAAATTGATTAGATCTGAGAAAAGCAATTGTTAGTGTCTTCCTGTGCTCCGGTCCTCTGGTGGACACGTTATTGACCAAATTGTTCTGAAAAAATAACGAGTGAGACCAATCACCTGGAAGTAGAGTATGACATCATACAGGAAGATGAGTCCTTTACTCCAGACTGTACTTCTGTGTAATAGTTCAGACGAACATAAGGGGACCCATCACATCGTGACAGACAGACAACTTTAACGTTAGAGAATAGATTATACATAAAACAATGTCTGTCATCTTAGCAGTCGTGATGTTCTTTCATAAAAAATGAGTGTGTTTCATAGACGCTCTCTCTCTTACTCTCCCTCACACACACACACATGCACAAGCATGCACACACACACACACACACACACACACACACACACACACACACACACACACACACACACACACACACACACACACACACACACACACACACACACACACACACACACACACACACACACTGCCTCTCTTCTTCTTCCTCTCTCTCTCACTCTCTCTGTATCTGTCACACACGCACACACACACACACACACACACACACACACACACACACACACACACACACACACACACACACACACACACACACACACACACATACACTGACTCTCTGCCGTCTCTCAATTATAACTATCCAAACCGATGACAGTAATTGTTTTGGGATTGAATGTGATTATGAAAAGGCATCGTGCTGGGGGGTTATACTAGACGATTCTGATTACAAAAAAGTTTGAATTACTTCGAACAAATTCCCTTTTACTTTGGACTGAAACGATTACGGTTTGGTGATTATGGTTTACTTGCGCAATAGAGCTCTTGCTCTGCTTATGTCCTCTTCTCCTCCAATCAGAAGAAGCTTTCTCATAGCATTGGACCTGAAAAGTGTCTAAAATTAGCTTATCTACCTGGCTGTCCTGTTTCAATCACTAACCATCGGAGCTGGAACTGATAATACCTGTGACTGCTAATGAAGACTACATTTTCCTGAGAACTACACCATGAATTTCTTTTTTGTGTGTTTTTGGTCTCCCCTACCTCTCTTCTATCCCCATAAATACCCCACTTTGAACACTCAGGCTTTCACAGCATATCTGGGGTTTTCTGTAAATTGGTCTCAAAACAGACCAAACTGATTTTCACCCAGACAATCAGGTCTGGGACAATCCTTCCTGTTTTTTCAGTTAAAAAAAACAAACTTTTTTTTATTTTTTTCCTTTTTTTATTTGTTTCTTTTTCCACAAAGAACCAGGAGATAACATGCATACAAACTGGCTCAATAGCGCCCCGTGCCAAACAGGACAATGTGGTATTGCAGGTGAAAGTGCTTTATAAGCCAGAGAGAAGTTAGTTGGAATGAGTATATCTGAGGCTTGATTTAGGCTCAAACCTTTTGAAAAACGTTTGAGGGACATAAACAATATGATATTAAATATTAAATATATGTTTTTAAATGCATGGTGTAGTCCCTTTAACCGTTCCCACTAAAGACAATAGCCATGTTAGTGGGTGTTAGTGTTTTTATTTTTATCCAGTGGGAAAGGGGTTTTAGGTTATGAGATATGTTGATCTTTTGGAATGAGGATGTAGCCAGAGAAGTGGTTCGCAACCTTTTTTTGAGAGAGAGAGAGAGAGAGAGAGAGAGAGAGAGAGAGAGATCATGACCTGCATTGCATGTAACATTTTATATCTTCCCCATATGCTGTATCTCTCCTCTGTGCTGTGAAATGTATTTAAAAAATAAAAATAAAACACTCATTCACATCTCAAAGAAAAGCCTTGGTAAGATAAAAAGTGAAAAGGGCCATAAAGAGGGCATGGTGTTCCTGAAATAAAGAGAATAGAGAAACTGTGAACCTGTGACCTTCTACATCTTACGACTGCTGGTCCTTACTGCAAAGACTAGAATGAAACCCACACCCAAGCTTGGGTACACGCGTAAATGACTTCGTTGTTCTCCCAAGCCTCATTGGAGCTGGGGGGGTTGTTGGTTCGGGGGAGTTAACGAGAAGCATAAAAGACACTTTTTGACAATACGTCCTGCCAGCTATTCCTCCCCACAGCCTTCTGTTTGGCCATTAGCCACCCGTGCTGGCTGAAGCTCGTTGGCTAATGATAGCAGTGATTTCATTCGCAGTACCACACTGCATGATCAGTGCGTTCACTGATGCAGTCCCCTGGCTCCCCGGAACCACCTCTAGCAACTCCCAGCCACCCAAAAGATGACTTATGGCAGCCCTTACTGAGACATTAAAGATTTAGATCATTATCATCAGCCATTAGAGATCCCCTTGAATATCTTTCCCCTTTCCTCTTAGTTATGTATAGCCTTGTGAGTCTTGTGTAAAATAACAAAGGCCCCAGCAACACACCACATGGGGGATTTCAATTTCAACGCTGCAGAGACACATTTTATACTGAAACATTTTATACATTTGGCACTTATCCAATCCCTTATACAATATGTGTATCTCTATGTGTAAGTGCAAAGTAAAATCCTCAGTGTTAATAATCAGAGAGTGTAAAATCTAACGTATTTGTGTCCATTTGGAACCATTTTTAAACTGAGGATTTTACTGTGTGTGGACAGTGCAGTCCCCATAATCAACTCTACTCACACTATTTTCATTATCCAGTTTTATAGTATCAGTTAGATCCAATTATGCACGCCTTTATGAAATAAAATAAAATTAAGGTTTATACAGCTTTTTCCCGTAGCCTGGAAGTGAAACAAATGGAGTTCTCTTCCTCCGTCTCTCCAAGCGCAGAATTTGCTTTCACTTTCACTGGGCAAACATATCTGATCTACAAGCATACAACGTGTCACGCAGCGACCGTTTTTTTCCGCTTGATATCAGATATTTTTGGGCAGCAGTAGCAGCACTGAGCAAATTTGCTGGGATAAATTGAAAGGGGGAGATGCTTTATTAATAGGCGACTGAGAATGTGAATATTTGTTGGTTTGTCAAGAGATATCACGGATGTGTTTTGGACATGAGACAGTCACATAATTAGACAGAGGTTAGAGAGATTATGACGGCCGTGCTTGTACTTGGACATGTCTCCTTTCAACCTGATGTTTCTTTCTCTTTTGATCTCACCACATGACGCACAGAAAATAGCGCTGCGTCTTTCACTGATCTTAAAGGGAATGGCAGCGATACGCTGATTGGTTTGATTAAAGGGTCGCAGCACAATTTACGGTACACTAATTTGACATAATAAGCCGTTATTACAAATAATGTGTTTCTTATTAGCAATAATGTTTTTATTAGAAAGAAACAAACGTTGTTATACCCTTATTTTCCACTATTATCCCTTAATTATTTTCTAATTAGAAATGATACGTAACAAAAGGTGTTATTAGAAATGGTGTTCTCTGCTATTAGACAGAAACAAACAAACACAGTTATACGCTAATTATGGAACATAATTCCTAGAGGCTAACAAAGCCTAATAAGACCTAACAAAGCCTAATAAGATGTTATTTCCACTTACTTGACCGTCACATTACAACCCCGCAACTACTAACTAGACGATGTGATGTAAGGCTACTATTAGTCTACTGTAAGGGTTTCGTTAGAACAAATGTGTTCTTTATTAGGCCTTTATTTAAAGATTGAAACTTTGACATCAGGGACCTTGTCATACTCTGCCATGTGGCATCCCCCCGTTTTAGGGACTCTTTAATTCTCTTTATGCATGCTTCTCCATGGCTCTATGATTGAGAATCTGTTTTGAGAAACATAACATTCTGTACCACTGTTAAGTTCTGCCCCGTTGACGATTTTAAATCAAATCTAAAGACCCACCCTTTTCTCGTGGTTTTAGCTTAGTTTGAGGTTGCCCCACCTTTGATGTTTTCTCTGAATGTATTTAATTTAATTTATTTGTAATACCTTACAGCGTTTTAATCAGTTGTTTGTTTTGTTTAGTTACTCTTAATAGTCTTGTGATTTACTGGTATGTGTTTTACATTTTAGTCTTGCTTTTGTGGATTTTACAATTTATTATGGTTATCGTGTGTTTCATTTGGCCATCCTCGATTGGAAAGAACTTTGGGTCAACTCCTATCGTTTCTTTATGCTCAAGTATGCTATATACTGTACATAAAGATTACTTGACTTGATGGTGACTTCCTGTGCATCCTGTACTTCCTGTGTGGTGATTAGCATTTTCCAAAGCTTATTTTTGTACTTCCTGGTTTGCAGTGGTGTAAAGTGACTAAGTACATTTACTCAAGTACTGTAATTAAGTAAAATGTTGAGGTACTTTTATTTTACCGAAGTATTTCCAGTTGTCTATACTTTTACTTCTACTTCACTACATCTCAGAGGCAAATATTGTACTTTTACTCCAGTACAATTATTTGAAGTTACTAGTCACTTTGCAGATTGTTACGGGTATGGTTAAGGGGAGACTGTATGTTTATGGGGAGACTGTGTATGCTGTTTTTCTCCCTGCTACACTCTGCCTGCTTCTCTGTTCACTCACTCTCAGGTCCAGCCCATTCACTCAACTCAACTCCGCCTCTCACCACCGGTTGGTCCTTCCTTCGTCATCAGATATAAAGCACCTGTGACGGCGGCCATCTTTCTCTTTCCCCATCATGCTTCCACAAGATCATTTGTTTGCTCCATGCACATGTCCTAACTAATTCACCTCCAGTCTCTTAAAGACTTGTTGACCTTTTTGCCAACTCTAGTTTAGTACAGGGGGGGGGTAGTTTAGCTCTGGGGTACCCTGTACATATTGCATGTAGGTAATTCCCGTGTTTAATCCCACTAGTCTAGAGGTGAGTGCCACCCATTGTATTTTCCGTTTATTGTTGGAGTAGGAAGGATTTTTGTTTCTCTTGAGTTTACTACATTCTTTCCTTTGGCACCACCTGACCCTCCCTGTATTTGTTACTTGGCATTTATTTCTGTTCACTTCAGTTGGTTAATAAACAACTTTACTTTAACCTCATCCTATGTCTGTCTCAAGTATATAATCTGGGTATATGTTACCGTCCCTTCCTCCTGGACCACCATCTGGGACGTAACACAGATATAAATTATTACATTATAAAACATACATGAACCACTTTATACCTAGGCTATTTGAAAATAGCCGATCTACAAGCTCACAACGCGTTGCGGTGCGACACGTTGTGAGCTTGTAGATCTGCTATTTTCAAACATTCGAGTACTTTTACTTTTGGTACTTTAAGTATATTTTGATGCCAATACTTTTGTACTTTTACTCAAGTAAAATTTAGAATTCCTGACTTTTACTTGTAACAGAGTAGGCTACTTCTACATTGCAGTATTGATACCTATACTTAATAACAATAGTCTGGTTGCCCTGTTGGGCAACCACACTAATTAAAACATTTGAGTACTTTTCCCACCACTGTACTGTAGTTATACTGTAGCTCTGTTTGCATCCTGTAAATAACTTTTCCATCCACGGCACCACCTGAATGACAATGTTACTTTAAAGCGCCTTACATTCTTACAGTCTTTCCCCCAAAGATACAGCATGTCACGGGGAAAACTTCATATCAGAATATCAGTTTCCTTTAAATTAGGACAGATTGAAAAGGACTTTATACTCGTCGTTTAACCACCTGAACCCCAGCATCCCTATTGTGGGGGCAGTGGTGTAAAGTAACTAAGTACATTTACTCAAGTACTGTACTTAAGTACAATTTTGAGGAATTTTTACTTCACTGGAGTATTTCCAATTTTCAGGACTTTTACTTCTACTCCACTACATCTCAGAGGCAAATATTGTACTTTTACTCCACAACAATTATTTGAAAACTTTAGTTACTAGTTACTTTTCAGACATAGATGCGATGCGACGCGTTGTGAGCTTGTAGATCTGCTATTTTCAAACATTCGAGTACTTTTACTTTTGGTACTTCAAGTATATTTTGATGCCAATACTTTTGTACTTTTACTCAAGTAACATTTTGAATTCCGGACTTTTACTTGTAACAGAGTACTTCTAGATTGCAGTATTGATACTTTTACTTAAGTAAAACATTTGAGTACTTTTTCCACCACTGTGTGGGGGGAACATCACGTGTTGTGAGCTTGTAGATCGGCTATTTTTGGCAAAGAGATTTGGTGTACAGTAGATGGAAAAAGAACGCAGTGAGGTGAAGTGGTTAAACTGAAGTGATATATTGATGATTTGCAAATATTATCAACGTTTTCTGCGCCCACCCTGGGCCCTGGACTTGTGTCACGGCACCCTAGGGTGCAACGGGGGCCGGGGCACCTACTTTGAGAAACCCTGCCCTTGGACAGTGGTTCTCAACTTTTTCAGGCCGTGACCTTCCAAAATAATCATATTTGAACTGGGGACCCCCCAAAATAATCATATTTGAACTGGGGACCCCCCAAAATAATCATTTTTGAACTGGGGACCCCCCACCCTGACAAGAACTTGGAAAGTAGGAGTTGAGGCGTTACATTTAGTTTGACTCCACAGATAAATATTGTGAAAATAACAGATGTAAAAGCTCACAATGCCTCACAACGCGGGGCGTTGTGAGCTTGCAGATTGGCTATTTTTTTGGGCTATTTTATATTATTTGACAATTTGGCCAATGTTTGACCAGTTTTTATAGTATTTTGTTGATGTTGGGTTTGTTGATTACTTTTGATGTAGTACTTGTGTTTTTGGTATTAAAAAGGTCTTAAAAGTCCTTTATTTGTCACTTCACTGTCAGGGAACCCCCCCCCCCCCCTCAAAAAAAATTATGTGGGGTCCAGACCCACAGGTTGAGAACCCCTGCTTTAGGAAGCAGGGAGGGGCGGGGCTATTAGAGTCCTTTAATTGTCAGCCCCTCCCCCTCACACCTTCCAGCAATCACAAATGTTTGTGACCCACTCATAGAGTTAAAAGGACCCACTCTGTTTTCTTAGGAAAAAGACTCTTATAGTGAAATAAACAACTCCTAAAGTAACGTTACTCCACAGGGACGTCGAGTAGAGTTATCCGTGTTTAACAGGTTGGTGAAAAAAGCTGTTAAAACACACTGTGACCAGACTGTGAAAACATCTCCATCCAGACCACAAAACAGGTAAGTGTTCTGCAGGTGTGTGTTAGCTACTTAGCTTAGCATTAAGGAATTGATGGAATCACCCTAACCCTAACCGCACGCGGATGCCACATAGTCGGAGAAAAGGTCTGTCGGATTAACGCATGCCTCCCGTGAATATGAACCGTCTTTCTTTTAGTCCTGAAACATGACTGACTGTCATGGATTAACTTCAACCTGGTGTTTGCAATTTCTCCATTTATGGTCCGTACATCTACATTAACGATCATATTTCAAATATAAAGTGCTTACTTTATGGCCACGGATGTTATTCTAGTGTACGGGCCCTCAGAAGTACCTATATCCTCCGTATTTTTCAATAAAAAGCATTTTAATCTGATTAGTGGCCATTTTCTCCGTCTATTCACCATATGCTTTAAACTACGCTACCCTATCGGCTGGGAGGTGTATTGCACTATGCTACATTATAACTCTATGAGGAAAATGGCCACCGATCGGATTAAAATGCTTTTTAATGAACAATACGGAAGATGCAGGTAAGTTGGAGGGCTCGTACGTAATTATAACATCCGTGGCCATGAAGTAAGCACTTTATATTTGAAATTTGAATGTTTATGTAGATGTACAGGCCGTAAATGGGGAAGGTGCAAACACAAGGTTTAAGTTAATCCATGACGGTCGTGATGCTGACACCAGCTTTGCAGGCCTAGTACGGTGTAAAGTAACTAAGTACATGTACTCAAGTACTGTACTTGAGTACAATTTTGAGAAACTTTTACTTAACTGGAGATCCAATTTTCAATACATTTACTTCTACTCCACTATATCTCAGAGATAAATATTGTACTTTTACTCCACTACAATGATATGAAAACTTGAGTTAGTAGTTATTTTGTAGCTTTTGATTATTACAAAACATGGACTAACCACTTCAGCACTAAACATTAGTGTGTGTGTGTGTGTGTGTGTGTGTGTGTGTGTGTGTGTGTGTGTGTGTGTGTGTGTGTGTGTGTGTGTGTGTGTGTGTGTGTGTGTGTGAGAGATAGTAAAAATAGCAGATCTACAAGCTCACAACGTGTTGCTTTGGTGTGAGCTTGCATTCTTGATATTTTCAAAATATTTGAATACATTTTGAAAACTTTAAGTGACATTTCTGCAGAATGAGTACTTTTACTTTGGTACTTTGAGTATATTTTTGATGCTTATACTTTTGTACTTTGACTCAAGCATGTTTTAATACAGTACTTTTACTTGTATTTCTACATTGTGGTATTGAGACTTATTCTGTTACAAGTAAAAGTCCAGAATTCAAAATGTACTTATGCAAAAAGTACAAAAGTATTGGTATTAAAGTACCAAAAGTAAAGTACTCATTGTGCACAATGTCCCATTTCAAGTTCTCAAATGTATAACATATGAAAATAGCAGATCTACAAGCTCACAATTCGTAATGATGTGACACATTGTGAACTTGTAGATGGGCTATTTTCAAATGGCCGAAATGTATATAGGGCTGAAGTGGATGTATGTTTTGCAATAATAATAATAATCACAATGAAAGCTAAAGTAAAGTTATACTAATGTTTTCAAATAATTGTAGGAATTGTGGAGTAAAAGTACAATATTTGCATATGAGATGTATTGGAAATACTCAAGTAAAGTACAAGTCCAGTGGTACTGGATTTGACGCTCAACAAAAGCTAATTCATCCTTATATTGCATAAACTTGTGTTGCTTTTCATTGGTTTCATGTTAATGTGTATTTTCAGACATTTAACCACTTAAACCATCAACACTAAGTAAACTTTCACTCTGTACTTAGTGTGCTCTTTTCCCCCTCTCTTTGCCGAAAATATCTACAAGCTCATAAAGCTTGTAGATCGGCTATTTTCGGCTAATGTTCCCCTCAGAATAGCGATATAATATTCAAGTGGTTAATGTACAAAAAAAAAAAAATCCTATCACACAAAGATTTGGCGGACCCCCTGTAGTAACTCTGAGGACCCCCTAGGGGTCCCGGACCCCCTGTTGAAGACCTCTGCTCTAATGGGTTTATAAATATGCACACATGTGTGCACCGATGGATGCCTGTTGATGCTGTTTGCCTAAACCTTGTACGGCACTTTGCACAGCTTCTGATGTTTTGAACCCATTAAGACCTGGAACGCATCTGTGTCACTTTTTCATTTGAGCTTAAAAAGCATCATTTTACACTTTGGCTTTTCAAAAATAGCAGATATACAAGCTCATAGCGTGGCACCGAGTGCCGCGCTATGAGCTTGTAGATCTGCTATTTTAGAAAAATCGTGAATATGTATGTATGTATGTATATGTATGTATATATTTTTCTTTTAAAGCAAACATTAACTCAAATCTTTGCTTCTGGGGGGGTCCCTGGAACAAAATATTTTGAGGTGTGTGTGTGTGTGTGTGGGGGGGGGGGGGGGGGTCCGCGGCCAAATTCATGTCATTTTGGGGGTCCTTCACATGAAAAGGTTTGAAAACCACTGATATAGAAACATACGTTTTTCAGAGAACCGTTGACATTTGGCAGAATCGGAACCTCAGGCTTCAATTGGTTAGATGTGCTGTGTGTAAGGGCAAGTGATGCTGGTGTTCCGTTATGCAGATTACGCATTATTTGGTGTCAGCCCTGGTACCATTTGCAGGCAGGTGTGTGCCAGTCACAGGTCTGTGCTGTGTGTGTGTGTGTGTGTGTGTGTGTGTGTGTGTGTGTGTGTGTGTGTGTGTGTGTGTGTGTGTGTGTGTGTGTGTGTGTGTGTGTGTGTGTGTGTGTGTGTGTGTGTGTGTGTGTGTGTGTGTGTGTGTGTGTGTGTGTGTGTGTGTGTGTGTGTGTGTGTGTGTGTGAGAGTGAGAGTGACTGGCACCTGAGCATGGGTCCTGCAACTTTGACATCTGTCTTTGGTACCGGTGTGCAAATCTTGCCTGTAAATCTATGGTTCCTCAGTGAAGCAATTAAGGGGTCTTTGGTTGTTGTCTTCCTTGTTGACTTCACCAGTCTCGCAGAACTTGGTCCTAAGTTTGGAAATGACATTTACTTGTAACTTGTACATTTAGTCCATGAGCCAGAGCCCCAAAATTGGGCCATCGAAAGAGTGAGCAAAACCATACCTATATTAAATTGTTTATAGGGTCAATATAAGTAAATAAATATATGATAACCTTTCCACAGGAGCAGCTTTTTCATATTTATCACACATTTTGTTATTTTCCCCATCCGTACATGACAGGTGAAAAAATGACAACATTTAAAAAATAGTTATAATAATGAAACTTCCCCAGTTGATTACTTACATGAAGACAATGATTTATTGTACTACAAGTTTTCTGAATTTGTATATTTAAATATGCAAATTGGGCATTTAGTCCATGACCCAGAGCCCCAAAATGTAGCCAGATATTGAATATTCCCTCGTTAAAAAAACCTTTGACTCCAACATCTTAAAGGTATTGTAGGGAACATTAAGCCTAAATTTAAAATATATATATATATATATATATATATATATATATATATATATATATATATATATATATATATATATATATATATATATATATTGCATTTTTTTCCCCTCTATCAGCCACTATATAATGATGCTGGGGTGTTTTCCTCCATTGAAACACAGCCCTCCTTCTGAAATCCGTATTTTCCCTAATGTTTATGTGTTCTATGTTTATGTCCGGGACGTAAATTAACGCACGCATGTGCGCGTCCGTGTCCGTATGAACGTTTACTTTTGGTTTTAAAACGCTCTCAAACTTCGTTTTTGAAGCACAGAATTTACTTTTAAGATAGCGTGTGGATAGAATTTAGTTGTTTAACTTCATATATGTGGTCAATTTATCATGAAAGAGCCTATTTAAAAATAAAAATTCAGAGAACCAGCAGGGCGGGAATTTCCGCATATTGTATCCCAATAAAGCAACCTGTTTTCGGGCACCCATCCCTTCAAAAGTACCTCGCTATGAAACTCCCTCCTGCGTCACCCCCTGGTGGTCGGGGAAAAGTACTGCTGGTGTTTATTTACCTCTGAACTCCCGCGTATACCTTTAACAAAATTAAATAAGAATGTTGACTCTGGCTTTGTCCAATGTTGATTCTGGAAAGTTATGCAAATTCGGGCATATTTTCCTAATGCATAACTTGTAATACGATAAATCATTGTCTTCATGTAAGTAATCAACTGGGGAAGTTTCATTATGATAACTATGTTTTAAATTTTGACATTTTTTCACCTGTCATGTACGTATGGGGAAAATAACAAAATGTGTGATAAATATGAAAAAGCTGCTCCTGTGGAAAGGTTATCATATATGTATTTACTTATATTGACCCTATAAACAATTTATATAGGTATGGTTTTGCCCACTCTTTCGAATTAAATCTTGTCTGGCTCATGGACTAATTGCAGTATTAAGTGTGATGACATGAAGGCATGAATGCAAATTTGACTTGATTTTAGCAACGTTCCTGAGCTGGAAGAAACATGATTGTGCAAACCCCTGTCACTTGACCGTTGAAGGACAAAGTGTGCAGTGGTGTAAACTAAGTACAAGCTCACAATGCACGCAGCGTGTTGTGACCTTGTAGATTGGCCATTTTTGGCAACTCGATTTGTGTAGAGTGAAAGAAGAGCATACCAAATAAAATGCAGTCTTTACAGGTCTGTGTTATCAAGTACAGAGGGTTTAAGTGGTACTGGATTTGACGCTCAACAAAAGCTAATTCATCCTTGTGTATGACGGAGGACAATTTCACAATAAATTAAAATCTCTACGATTATTGTGTGCGTTTTTAATGATAACGATTATCGCCCCATCCCTTGATTTGATTTTATTAGACGTTATACAGGAAAAACACATGTTACATCATGTTCATCGTAGAAACGTGAAGGATACAGACGCATAAAAGTATTTTCATTGTGGTCCTTGGTCTGAGACAAACAGACAGCACTGCAACAGAATACATACAGTTAGACAGTAGGACTACAGCATAAATACATATAATCGCATTGCTAACACATAGGTGACCCTACTATTCGGCAACATTTTCTAAAAGCCATGCTTTGACCCTTATCTTAAAAAGGAGATGGCTGCTGGTGCTCTTTATAGTCAGGGGTAGAGGGTTCCAGTTGACTGCTCCTCCAAATCTAAATGAGCGTTTTACCATTTCAGTGGTGAACGTGGGCATGGTCAGGTCTGCTATGCTGGCTTTGGTTAGGTTGGAATGGGCTTCGCTACGCTTCTGAAAGAGCTTACATAGGTACACAGGGGCGCTGTTTATGTAGATGTTATGCACCAGGTTCAGCTGTAGTTGAACTGACCTGGCTGCCAGAGGGAGCCAACCCAACTGGTGGAAATTATGTTGGTGGAAATTATGTTTTCCAACATGGTCCCTTGCAGACAGCCCCAAGACAAGCCTGACCAACCTATTTTGAGAAACCTGCAACTTCTCTTTTAGGGCTTTGGTTAGGCCACTGTACCATGAGCCAATAGCATAGTCGAAACAAAATAAAACCAGTGAGTTTGCTAATATGCGAAGACTGGCCGAGTCCAGAAACTGCGCTTCCCTGGCTAAGAATTTGGTTCTGCCATTCACCTTACTGATGGTCTTAAGAGCCATTGTTTCACCACCCAGCCTGCGATCTAGCTGACAACCAAGGTAGCTGACTGAGGGTTTAGCTGGAAAGGACAGGCCCCAAGAGTGATACTGGGTGAGGCCAGTTTGTGCAACCTGGGCTGAGAACCAAGTTGTGACAGGATACAGTATACGTATTGCCTCACTTCACTGGCTCCCTGTCAATTTTAGAATTGATTTTAAGGTCCTTTTTATTTGCTTTTAAATCTTTAAACAGGTTAGTAGTAATAGCTCCGCTGTACCTCGCTGAGCTCCTGGAACCATTACACCCTTAGCCAGGGCTCTGAGGTCTTGCCGCTCAGTCGTTACTGGGCGTTGGCAAAGACTAGCAAAAAGACCAGGGGTGGCCGCACTATGAGCTTGTATATCTGCTATTTTTGAATAGCCAAAGAAATCTAAAATGACACAGATGCTTTCCCGGTCTTAATGGGTGAAAACCCACCTATTATCTTTGGATTTTAATGTCACTGGATCTTCTAATGCAGGGGTCTTCAACGTTTTCAGGCCAAGGACCCCCTCTCTGAGAGAGAGGGATGGAGCAGGGACCCCCTCTATATATAGCATAAACTTGTGTTGCAGATTAAAGCTTTTCATAGATGTTTCATGTTAATGTGTATTTTCAGACATTTAACAACTTAAACCATCAACACTAAGTAAACTTTCACTCTGTACTTAGTCTGCTCTTTTCCCCTCTTCTTTTGCCGAAAATAGCCGGTCTACAAGCTCACAACGCCTCGTTGTGAGCTTGTAGATCGTCTATTTTCGGCTAATGTTCCCCTCAGAATAGGGTTGAAGTGGTTAATGTAAAAAAAAAGAATCCTATCACAAAGATTTGGCGGACCCCCTGTAGTAACTCTGAGGACCCCCCCTAGGGGTCCCGGACCCCCTGTTGAAGACCTCTGCTCTAATGTGTTTTAACTATGCACAAATGTGTGTTGATGCTGTGTTTGTCTCAACCTTGTACGGCACTTTTCTCAGCTTCTGTTGTTTATTAAATGTGCTCTATAAATAAAGTTTGATTCCATATGCTAGGCTGTGTATTTTGTTGACAGGATACAATCTACGTATATATCTGGCTCTCGTCTCTCTTGAATTAATATTTGTTTGTTTGTTTCTTTCTTTCTTTCTCAGAGTGGAGACGGACTGTGCCGAGGTTGTCCTTGTGCCATAAATGCCTAGAAGACTGAGGCTCTCACCTACAGTATAACTCACCTACAGTATAACACCCTCCCAGACACCAGGAGACTGAGGTTTTCGCCTACAGTATAACCTCCCAGACACCAGAAGACTGAGGTTCTCGCCTACAGTATAACACCCTCCCAGAACATCCACCTCTAATGACTCACTATCTGGTGAAGCTACAATGTGCAGGTGAGATTTTTGTGACTACCTGAGGAAATTATGTGTGTGTGTGTGTGTGTGTGTGTGTGTGTGTGTGTGTATATATATGTATATATATGTGTGTGTGTGTATATATATATATATATATATATATATATATATATATATATATATAATTTTTTTTTTTTTTTTTTTAAGGGTGTCACGATACGTACCGAAATTGAAAGCCGTATCGCGATTCTCACTGTCCCGCGTCCAAGGCAGTGTTGCCAAGTCTGCTTATTATAAGCTACTTTGGGCTCGCTTATTTTGGACTTCTCTTTATAGACCTGGTTGCTTGTTTCTCTCACAATATCTTGCAACGCTGGTTCAAGGGAAGCCATGCGTTCGCTGTTTTTTCTGTACATTCCTCCTTCCGACGGGGCAAAGGGAAGCCTCACAGCCGGGTTGACAGAGAGAGAAACCGTGTGTTTCTTCCCATACTCTCACATAATTCGACCCGCGGATCTTACTCAAGAAATAACGAAACGAGCGCAGTCTCGTGACATGCAAACCTTTTCAGTGATGGAGAACGCTGGATTTGAATATTCAAACAGTGTATCTAGAATGTTACAAAGGGCCATGGCAGCAGTTCGCATTTCAGCAAAAGTGTGTTCCCTGCGATGTATGAGAAATTAAGGCAAGAGTTACTAAAGGGCTGAGCCATGTAGAATTAATGGACTGTCTTAACTAGAATGCTCCTCCTCATAGCAGAGATTTTCGCCAATCTCCGCCAGGCCGGGTTGTCTACCCAGGGCCCACAAACTTTGGAATGGGAAAAAAACTTAACTTTTCAAAGAATGTTAACTAATCTTCTTAAGGAATAATCAGAAAAGGACAGTTGATAAAACCCAAAGTTTATATTGTAACGCTGGGGGTACTATTACACACCTCCCTCCATCGAGGGAGGTGTCACTGATTTGGGTTTTGGCTACATGTGTGCCGGGGAGGGAAAAGAGTTAAATTGGGCTGTTCTGGGGTGCTGTAAGCGGGACTGAGTGAACTGAGAGACGGCACACGTCCTCATTATTACTAGCCTTGGGCTAGCCACCCTCTTTATTGTTTTATGTTCAGTGACCCTCAACCTCGGGTTAGCTTTGTGCCGCGGCAAGGGAATAAATCTGGGCTGGCAACTTGCACATCGTCTCCTCGCCTCGTCTTTCCAGCTGCCCCGCAACTTTACAATATTATTAATATGTTAACAAATTTATTATTCTAGATTCTCATTTTGAATATCGAATCGTGAGCTTAAAATGAAATTGTGGATTAGGCGTATTGTGACACCCCAAATAAACAAATATATATATGTGTGTGTGTGTGTGTGTGTGTGTGTGTGTGTGTGTGTGTGTGTGTGTGTGTGTGTATATATACATTTTTTTTAATTTTTATTATGTGTGTGACCAAATTTGACTGGGAGACGGTCATCTAGAATTTTTTCTTTTTCATTTATGAAAGCAGGGAATCATAGCAAAATAATGATATATTGGTTAATAAATAAGATTGAGTGAATAGTTTTGAAACTACAGCTTATAGAACTGAAGTAAAGTTAAAACTCTTAAGTAGAGAAAACACCATTTCAATGGCTCTCATTCAGAGTAGCACTACTGGGCTATCAATCCCATCATGCATAGCGGGGGATGCAATTATTTTGTTTCCAAGGCCCCCTTTGTTCTGTATGCTCTCTGAGACCAAGCATTTGCTACTGCCCCCTGCTGGCCTGGGTCTTCAGTGGTCTCCGACAGTTTGTAAGTTGCTTGATTCAGTATTTAGATATTTGATATTCATTTAATCAGACACGCCCCTTCCTATACAAACCCATTGTAACTTCAAACTCCATTTTAACCATGATAGATTCATGGTTCAACACCCGTCCTTGGTCCTGGTGACTGATATTGACCTTCTAGTGTGCGAGTAGACCGGGTTTTTGCAATAAGTTTTTCATGCATTTACTTTTTTTTAACCGTTTTGTTCTTTTTGAGAAAAGATTTTGTAAATACATAAAAAAAGTAACTGAAAAAACACGGTCCCACACATTAGAAGGTCCACTTCAGTCACCAGAACCAAAGACGGGTGTTTTCAATGAATCTATCATGGTTAAAATGCAGTTTGAAGTTACAATGGGTTTGTATAGGAAGGGGCTGTGTCTGATACAATGAATATCATTAACATCTAAATACCTCAAAGAAGTTTGTAAGTGAAATATCCCCTTACGGTTATTTGTCATGTGCAATTTGTTTTATTACGAAGCCTGAAAGCCAAACAGAAATGACATTTTTATCCATATGCAGTGGTGGGGAAAAAGTACTCAAATGTTTTACTTAAGGAAAAGTATAAATACTGCAATATAGAAATACTCTGTTACAAGTAAAGGTCCTGGAATTCAAAATGTACTTGAGTAAAAGTACAACAGTAGTGGCATCAAAATATACTTAAAGTACCAAAAGTAAAAGTACTAAAATGTTTGAAAATAGCAGGTCTACAAGCTCAATACAGCTTGTAGATCGGCTATTTTTTAGATAGCCTAGGTATAAAATATGGATAAAGCAGTTAATGTATGTTTTATGACATAATAATTTATATATGCAAAGTAACTAGTAAACTAAAGTTTTCAAATAATTGTTGTGGGGTTAAAGTACAATATTTGCCTCTGAGATGTACTGGAGTAAAAGTACTGAAAATTGGAAATACTCCAGTAAAGTGAAAATACCTCTCAACTGTACTTAAGTACAATACTTTTATTCTGTAAAGCACTTTGAATTGCCCTGTGTATGAAAAGTGCTATAAAAATAAAGTTGCCTTGCCTACTTGAGTAAATGTACTTACTTACTTTACACCACTGTCCATATGATCCAATGCCAAAAAACACAACTAAATGGTTAATCACATGTATTTGTATGACAGTCGTCAACTTAAATGTTTTAATTGTCACAGCCCTAGGCATAGCCTACTTCAGGGGTCTTCAACGTTTTTCAGGCTGAGAGATGAAGCAGGGACCCCCACAGCAGGGACCCCCCACTACATATTGTGTAAAATTGTGTTGCAGATTAAAGTTTTTCCATAGATTTCATAGATTCATTGACTCAAAGTGTTTTGTAAATTAGTGGCAGACATTTAACCACTTAAACCGTCAATAGACCATTTTCAAACATCGGCCATATTGCCATTAAGTTAACCCTTTCAGTGCGATTCAGTGCCAGACTTATTTCTGGCTGTGTTTGCCCACTGCCAGCGATTTTTCAATTTTGTTAGCGTTTCAAGTAGTCACAGAATATTTATCTCCAGTATGATCCTAAATGTGGCTCTCGGTCACTTGAATTAATCTTTATTTCTTTGTTTGTTTTCTTTCAGATACTCAAGTATACATCCTGGCAGAGGTGTTGCAGGGGGGGGGGGGGGACCACCCCCTTCCTCTTCATTATAAGCTAGAAACTAGAGTGGAGAGAGTTTTGCCGAGGTTGTTCTTGCCTGCACCCTCCTGTGAAACTACCCAGCCTGCACCCTCCTGTGAACCGACCCAGGCTGCACCCTCCTGTGAACCGACCCAGGCTGCACCCTCCTGTGAACCGACCCAGGCTGCACCCTCCTGTGAACCGACCCAGGCTGCACCCTCCTGTGAACCGACCCAGGCTAGACCCTCCTGTGAACCGACCCAGCCTGCACCCTCCTGTGAACCGACCCAGGCTGCACCCTCCTGTGAACCGACCCAGGCTGCACCCTCCTGTGAACCGACCCAGGCTGCACCCTCCTGTGAACCGACCCAGGCTGCACCCTCTTGTGAACCGACCCAGGCTGCACCCTCCTGTGAACCGACCCAGCCTGTACCCTCCTGTGAACCGACCCAGGCTGCACCCTCCTGTGAACCGACCCAGCCTACAAAGTCTTTTGAAGAGGAGCTTCTGTTTGCAAAGTCTTTTGAAGAGGAGCTACTGTCTGTAGACAGAGGATCCTCTTCAAAAGACTTTGTAGACAGAGGATCCTCTTCAAAAAAGTCTTGTGAAGAGCCTCTGTCTACAGTGTAGACAGAGGCTCTTCACAAGACTTTGTAGACAGCGGCTCTTCACAAGACTTACCTTAGTGTAGACTCTACACTAAGGTAAGTCTTGTGAAGAGCCGCTGTCTACAAAATCTTTCGAGGAGGAGCCGCTGTCTACAAAGTCTTTCGAGGAGGAGCCGCTGTCTACAAAGTCTTTCGAGGAGGAGCCGCTGTCTACAAAGTCTTTCGAGGAGGAGCCGCTGTCTACAAAGTCTTTCGAAGAGCCGTTGTCTGCAAAGTCTTTCGAAGAGCCGCTGTCTGCAAAATCTTTCGAGGAGGAGCCGCTGTCTACAAAGTTTTTCTAGGAGGAGCCGCTGTCTACAAAGTCTTCGAGGATGAGCCGCTGTCTACAAAGTCTTGTGAAGAGCCTCTGTCTGTAGACAGAGGCTCTTCACAAGACTTTGTAGACAGCGGCTCTTCACAAGACTTACCTTAGTGTAGACTCTACACTAAGGTAAGTCTTGTGAAGAGCCGCTGTCTACAAAATCTTTCGAGGAGGAGCCGCTGTCTACAAAGTCTTTCGAGGAGGAGCCGCTGTCTACAAAGTCGTTCGAAGAGCCACTGTCTACAAAGTCTTTCGAAGAGCCGGTGTGTACAAAGTCTTTTGAAGAGCCTCTGTCTACAAGTCTTTTGAAGAGCCTCTGTCTACACCTCCTGTGACTCTCTCTATCCTTGGATTTAGCTGCATGGGGGTTTCCTCTGAAGACACCTTAAGGTAGGAACCTCTTTAGGGCTGTCACGATTATGACATTTAACTTGACGCTTGATTGATTGTCGCTCAAATAGTTGCGATTAACTATTTTAATTGCGTCGTAGTAACATTTTGAATAAAACTTTGTCCGGATTTTTTAGGCTTCGTAAACAAAAGCCGAACTACAAGCTCAAAACTACAAGCTTTGAGCGTGTAGGTCGGCTATTTCCACAATGATTGGAAAATGTTTGAAATTGTATGAACATTTTTCAACATTGAAACGATTATGACTTATCCCCAAAAAAGTATTGCGATTATCTCAAATACTTGCGATTATGTAATAATTGTGACGGTCCTAAAGACAATGACAATTTTCCTTTTCCTTTGCTGGATGCTGCAGTTGCTTCATGCTGCAGTTTGTAATGGATGATGCTTGTGGTGGATGATGCTTGTGGTGTATTTCATACTGGCTGGATGTATGAAATACGAATTGTCGGATTGTCTGTTGATGTGGTTAAAGATGTGTGCTCTTTTTTCCAGATTTCAAGGCTGACATTGAATCTAAGACTATGTTGGTAGTGTAGTTTGTTTAGTTTGCATTCAATATTTATTTTGATGTGGCAAATCCAGGATTTGGACCTGGTGGTCCATAAGACCAAAGGTCACTTTTTGGTAGGTACCAAAAGGACACTGTTTGGTAGGTCCCAAAAGTCACTTTTTGGTCGGTACCAAAAGTCACCTTTTTCTTGCTGGGATGGGGGGGGGACTGTATAAATCCGGGCCTGGACCTGGTCATCTTAAAGATCACGTTGTTCAATTTCTAACCAATGCCACTCGCCCACCCGTGGAGTGAAATCACAGCAAGGTAACTATACAATACACACACACACACACACACACACACACACACACACACACACACACACACACACACACACACACACACACACACACTCTAATAATGAGCATTTTTCTTTTTTATGTTTGGTAGCTTTCTTTCAGACGAGAAGAAGCCATTCCGGTACACTAAGGCAAAAAATAGAAGGCACATCCTTGGATGTATTCATCACACTGTGAACCGACCCAGCCTGCACCCTCCTGTGAACCGACCCAGGCTGCACCCTCCTGTGAACCGACCCAGGCTGCACCCTCCTGTGAACCGACCCAGGCTGCATGAAACTACCGCTGGCTCCGCCAAAGACCTCGGCCCGCGGGGGGTTTCCTCTGAAGACTGCTCAAAGTAGGAACCTCTTTAGGGCTGTCACGATTATGATTAACTTGACGCTTGATTAATTGTCGCTCAAATAGTTGCGATTAGCGTTTTTAATTGCGTTGTGGTAACATTTTGAACTTTTTTCTGAATTTGTAAACAAAAGCCGAACTACAAGCTCAAAACGTATCACGTGGTGATGCGTTTTGAGCGTGTAGTTTGGCTATTTCCACAATATTTTGAAATATATCAAAATGTTTTGCAACATGGAAACGATTATGACAATTATAACTATTATCCCCAAAATAGTATTGCGATTATCTGAAATACTTGCGATTATGTAATAATTGTGACGGCCCTAATTTTTCCTTTTCCTTTGCTGTATGCTGCAGTTGCTTCATGCTGCAGCATACAGCAAAGGATGAAGTGTTTGTGTTGGATGCTACTTGTGGCGTATGCTGTTCTAACCCTAACCCTAACCTGCTGGGGTTTTTTTTCAGGTTTTTAGACATAGGCCTTTGTAAATCCGGGCCCCTACCTGGTCATTTGAAAAGGTCCAAAAGACCTGGTCATTTGAAAAGTCACTTTTTTTTGGTGTTAAGTCGCGGTGGGGGGAACTGTCTAATTTCTTGCCCAAAGAAGAACAAGAATCATATGAAGCTGCTACATTTTATTTATTGCCCAAAGAAGAACAAGAATCACATGGAGCTGCTACATTTTAATCAAGATGATCTACGTTTTTCCATTTAAAAGTTTTCATTTCTTGCCCGAAGAAGAACAAGATCAAGAACATCATGTCGATGTGTCCCAACATACCTGAACTGAGTCAACGAGATGTACATTTTGAATGACAAATGTCTAACCAATGGAGCAACTATTTTGTATTTCTTGCCCACCTTTGGAGTTACATCATCGCAAGGTAGCTATACAATCCAATAGCAATACAAGTGATCAGCAGTTTGCACAAGCATACTGTGCTGTCTACCAGGCCCACTTCTTCATGTATGTTTTGAAGTGTCCAACCCCAGTACGCAGTCTGTTCAGCTAGGTCAATTTCCAGCATAGCAGATCTCCCTCCTTTGATGCCGTCTCCTGGGTCCCAGATGTAGCGGCGACAACGTGTGGGCCCATGCAGAAGACTCCCACTCCTGCTTCCAGGATGCCTCCATCCATGCCTTTGTAGACAGGTCCTCAGGGATAGAACTGAGCATCTCTTGTTGAATGGGCGGCGGGACTTGAGTCTGTTTTGAAGGCAATGCTGTCATAGTGTTGTCATGCAGGATATGCCAGTCATCTTTCTGGGCTATCCTTGGGGCGAGGATGTGAGGGTAGCAGTCTCTCGTTGGAGGCCGGTTGAGGCAATTCCTGCTAGCATTGGGAAGTAGAATATAGGGGTGGGATTCAGGCAACCAGTTATAATCCGGAGAACATTTTTAATGGCAGCATCAACTTTTTTGGCACGTGGGCTTCCACACCAAGCTATGGCACAGTGTTTGGCTGCAGCAAAGACCAGGGCTTGCGTGGGGATTCGTAGTACTTTGGCAGAGGAATCTCAGGACGTACCAGCGAGACATCAGATTGGCGAGACCTTTGATGACACTTTGGCCTCTGGGTGTTGCTTAGAAGACAGTGTCCTATCCAGGTACCTTGGGGCTTGCTGGAACTCCAAGTGATTGTGGTCCATGAACACGTCCAGTTCCCGTTTTGCTTCGCTGTTGTTGACGTGATATGCTGCCAACACTGTCCTCCCAATGCTGAGCTGCAGGTGCCACCTACGAAGGTAGGCTCCTAAGATGTCCATGTGGACATGATGGAAGTCATTTGGGGTAGAGCGGCTGAGTTGGATTTTACAGACCAGGAGTGTTGGTATAGGTAGAGGCATGGCCGAAGAGCTTTGCCCATCACTCACTTCTTGCTGATGCCGAAGTCAAAACACAGTATTTCCCTCATTGTGATAGCTCTAAGTCTGCAGTACACCTGACTGGTGGCAATAGCCTGGTTGTGATGCGTATATGTGATCAAAATTATTTAAAAAGACCACAAATGCCGCAACAAATATCTCAACTGTGGTGAGGTTTTAAAGGGTTTAAGGTTTTAAAGGTCTAAGGTTTTCTAAAGGTCTAAGGTTTTTAAAGGTCTAAGGTTTTTAAAGGTTTTTAAAGGTCTAAGGTTTTTAAAGGTTTTAAAAGGTTTAAGGTTTAAAAGGTCTAAGGTTTAAAAGGTCTAAGGTTTTTAAAAGGTCTAAGGTTTTTAAAGGTCTAAGGTTTTTAAAGGTCTAAGGTTTTTAAAGGTTTAAGGTTTTTTAAGGTTTTAAAAGGTTTAAGGTTTTAAAGGTTTTAGAGGTTCTAAAGGTTTGAAACATGTAAAAGGTTTAAGAGGTTTAAAGGTTTGAAACATGTAAAGGTTTGAAAGGTTCAAAAGGTACAAGTACAAATGATTAAAAAAATTCAAATGGTAGCCGACATGTCCTAAGTAGGCCAAACGTTGTAGAGTTGGAACAGAGTTTGTAGCTAAAATAATTAAGGGCTAGTTTGCCGTCAAAGAAACGGATGGAACGGGTGGAAAATCCCATTAATTTCAATGGGGAAATTCAAAGTGAAATATCTCTAAAAAATGCAACAACAAATTAGCTTATATCCACTGCAACGGCCAAAGAGCTTACCCTGATTGATCACATCTACACATCACAACCAGGCAATTGCCACCAGTGAGGTGTACTGCAGACATACAGCTATCACAATGAGGTATATACTGTGTTTTGACTTCGGCATCAGCAAGAAGTGAGTGATGTGCAAAGCTCTTCAGCCATGCCTCTCCCTATACTAACACTCCTGGTCTGTAAAATCCAACTAAGCCGCTCTACCCCAATGACCTCCATCATGTCCACATGGACATCTTGGCAGCCTACTTTTGCTGGTGGCGCCTGCAGCTCAGCATTGGCAAGACGGTGTTGGCAGCATATCACCTCAACAACAGTGAAGCAGAAAGGGAACCCGATGTGTTCATGGACAACAACCAGCTGGAGTTCCAGCAAGCCCCAAGGTATCTGGATAGGACACTGTCTTTTAAGCAACACCCAGAGGCCAAAGTGTCATCAAGGGTCTCGCCAATCTGATGTCTCGCTGGTACGTCCTGAGATTCCTCTGCCAAGGTACTCGAATCCCCACGCAAGCCCTGGTCTTCGCTGCAGCCAAACACTGTGCCTCAGCCTGGTGTAGGAGCCCACATGCCAAAAAGGTTGATGCTGCCATTTAGCTACGTTCTCCGGATCATAACTGGTTGTCTGAATCCCGCCTGAATGTTCTACTTCCCAATCCTAGCAGGAATTGCCTCAACCGGACTCCAACGAGAGGCTGCTGCCCTCACATCCTCGCCCCAAGGAAAGCCCAGAAACATGACTGGCATATCCTGCATGACACCTCTATGACAGCGTTGCCTCCAAACAGACTCAAGTCCCGCCGCCCATTCAACAAGAGATGCTCAGTTCTATCCCTGAGGACCTGTCTACAAAGGCATGGATGGGAGGCATCCTGGAAGCAGGAGTGGGGAGTCTTCTGCATGGGCCCACACGTTGTCACCGCTAGATCTGGGACCCAGGAGACGGCGTCAAAGGAGGAAGATCCGCCACGCCGGCAATTGACCTAGCTGAACCGACTGCGTACTGGGGTTCGACACTTCAAAACGTGCATGAAGATGTTGGGCCGGCAGCACAGTATGCTTTAGCAGACGGCTGATCACATAATCACCTCTCTGTGTCCTCTACAGATCACCATCGGAGGCCGGTCTCTTTGATGTGGGACCTGAGACGAGAGCGTTGCTGCACGTCATTGAGCTGGACATCTGATGATGATACACGAAAGAAGAAGACGCCCAAGTCTCATACAATTATGAAATATCTGTTTGCTATGTTTGTAATAAATGTTTCATGTTGTCTCGTCCCAATTGTTGACCCCCCCCCCCCCCCCCCCCACTCTCGGCCTGCACCTTGTCGTGGTGAGTGGGCTTTAAACCAAGACAGGCCATTTAACCACAGTTGTAAGGTAACTAAGTACATTTACTCAAGTACTGTCCTTAAGTAAAATTGAGTTATTTGTCTTACTTTACTGGAGCATTTCCAATTTTCACTATTTTTTCTTCTACTCCACTACATCTCAAATGTAAATATTTTTACATTTTTGATTTTGATCATTACAAAACATACATTAACCACTTCAGCCCTATATACATTTTGGCCATTTGAAAATAGACGATCTAACACGCTCACAATATGCATTGTGAGCTTGTAGATCCACTATTTCCAAAATTATTTTATATATTTCATACATTTGAAAACTTGTGACATTCTGCATAAATATTTTCAATAATTTCTATTTTTGGTACTTTGAGTAGATTTTTATACCAATACTTTTCTACTTTTACTCAAGTAAATGTTGAATTCCGGGACTTTTACTTGTAACAGTATTTCTGCATTGCAGTATTGATACTTTTATTTCAGTAAACAATCTGAGTAATGGGTACTTAACACATCTCTTCTGGGTGGAGCTCACTACAAGCTCACAACGCGTCGCGAGCTTGTAGATCAGCTATAGCCAAATAGGGCTGAAGTGGATAATGTATGTTTTGTAATGATGATCAAAATCTACAATGATAATCAAAATCTACAAAGTAACTAGTAACTAAAATTTTTAAATGATTGCAGTGGAGTAAAAGTATAATATTTGCCTCTGAGATGTAGGGAATAGAAGTAAAAGTATTGAAAATTGGAAATACTCCACAAGTAAAAAATACCTCAACATTGTAGGCCTACTTAAAGGAGGAGTTCACCCAAATAAATGACTTATTTTCTATCAATTGCACACCCCATGAAGCCTTGAATTCATGAATTTATTTTTTTGTGGCATTCCTAAGCCAATACTTTGATGACCGGGTGTGTATCTGGTAGGAGACGCAAATAATCTACTTTGTGTCTCCTACCGGATACATTAGCCGGTAGGAGACGGGAATCAAATTATTGGCTTAGGAATGCCACAAAAACAATCATGGGGTGTGCAATTGATAGAAAATAAGTCATTTTTGGGTGAACTACTCCTACTCCTTTAAGAGAAGTTCCACTGCTCCTCAAAAGGACAACTTTATTTTCCATCCTCGATGACGAGCCTACTATTATTATTGCATGTGGAATAACTGCAAGCCAATGTTCAGAGGCATTGTCAGTATTTGTCTTAATTTCTTGAGTTCCTATTTATTTTATTGTCAATAATTCAACTGTAAGCCAGTGTTTTTGAGACATATTGTCTTTTATTGCTATGCAATATATAGTAAAAAGAAATTCTACATGCATAAATAATAATACAAAAGCTAATAATAAAATCAAATGAAAATAGAAAAGTTAAAGGAGCTACACCATGAATTTAAAAAATAATAATAATATTTGATATCATATTGTTTATGTCCCTCAAACGTTTTTCAAAAGGTTTGAGCCTAAATCAAGCCTCAGATATACTCATTCCAACTAACTTCTCTCTGGCTTATAAAGCACTTTCACCTGCAATACCACATTGTCCTGTTTGGCACGGGGCGCTATTGAGCCAGTTTGTATGCATGTTATGTCCTGGTTCTGTGTGGAAAAAGTAAAAAAAAAATAAGACATTTTTTTTTTTTTATTTTAAATTATTATTATTTTTATTTTTTTGGGGGATTTTTTTTTTTTTTGTTAGAACTGAAAAACGGGAGGAATTGTTCCCAGACGTGACGTAGGGTGGGGGAACAAATCTGACGGACTGTTTTCAGACCAATTTACATAAAAACCACAGATAGCCTATGAAAGCCTGCATGCTCGAAGTCGGGTATTTGTTGGAACAGAAGAGAGGTGGGGGAGACCAAAAACACACAAAAATGAAGAAAAAGTTAAAATTCATGGTGTAGACCCTTTAATGTCGAGACCTGTCTTGTTTTAGTAGTGCTGATGATGTCATGAAAAACTGTATTTGGTTAGGTCAAAGCTATGCTAAATCCACCCTTGCCCACTATTAGCTAATATCCGATGACTAGGTCACTTGTGTTGCGCCATAAAAAACAAACGCAACAAACCGAAACAACACAAAAGGCACTGGTCTGGTTCTCCTGGTTTTACTAAGACAGGGTTCAAATCCCTGTGGTGCCCTGCTCATGGTTTGCGTTGCATTTCCATTTCCATGGTGGATTAGAAGCGACTATAGTCCACATAGCACTTCAAACCTATTTGAGAATAGCCGATCTGTAGATCGGCTAGCTATTTTCAAACAGCAATGCAGCTCTCCGGGGAAAAGCTCATTGTGCGTATATGAGCATGAGCGCGAGAAATGTGTTTGGATTAGGGGTTGTAATATTATTAATTTTAAATTGTATTTCCATATGCTGTATTTACTTTGCTCATTTCTTTTCTTGTGTACCTAATTTTTAATGTATATTCCATTCCGTCTCCCCTTGAGAACGGTGAGAAAGCACTATAATGTTTGTTTACGGTGAGAAAGCACTATACTGTTTGTTGACGGTGAGAAAGCACTATACTGTTTGCTGACTGTGAGAAAGCACTATACTGTTTGTTGACGGTGAGAAAGCACTATACTGTTTGTTGACGGTGAGAAAGCACTATACTGTTTGCTGACGTGAGAAAGCACTATACTGTTTGTTGACGGTGAGAAAGCACTATACTGTTTGTTGACGGTGAGAAAGCACTATATTGTTTGTTGACGGTGAGAAGGCACTATACTGTTTGTTGAAGGTGAGAAAGCACTATACTGTTTGTTGAAGGTGAGAAAGCACTATACTGTTTGAAGGTGAGAAAGCACTATACTGTTTGTTGAAGGTGAGAAAGCACTATATTGTTTGTTGACGGTGAGAAGAAGGCACTATACTGTTTGTTGAAGGTGAGAGAGCACTATACTGTTTGTTGAAGGTTTGAAAGCACTATACTGTTTGAAGGTGTGAAAGCACTATACTGTTTGTTGACAGTGAGAAAGCACTATACTGTTTGTTTACGGTGAGAAAGCACTATACTGTTTGAAGGTGAGAAAGCACTATACTGTTTGTTGAAGGTGAGAAAGCACTATACTGTTTGTTGACGGTGAGAAGGCACTATACTGTTTGTTGAAGGTGAGAAAGCACTATACTGTTTGTTGAAGGTGAGAAAGCACTATACTGTTTGAAGGTGAGAAAGAACTATACTGTTTGTTGACGGTGAGAAAGCACTATACTGTTTGAAGGTGAGAAAGCACTATACTGTTTGTTGACGGTGAGAAAGCACTATACTGTTTGTTTACGGTGAGAAAGCACTATACTGTTTGTTGACGGTGAGAAAGCACTATACTGTTTGTTTACGGTGAGAAAGCACTATACTGTTTGTTGACGGTGAGAAAGCACTGTACTGTTTGTTGACGGTGAGAAAGCACTATAC
Organism: Gymnoscopelus microlampas; assembly: GCF_963454915.1. NCBI lineage: Eukaryota > Metazoa > Chordata > Actinopteri > Myctophiformes > Myctophidae > Gymnoscopelus > Gymnoscopelus microlampas. The sequence continues at coordinate 28,731,803 of NC_139944.1, forward strand.
TGTTTGTTGACGGTGAGAAAGCACTGTACTAATAATAAAATCAAATGAAAATAGAAAAGTTAATGTCGAGACCTGTCTTGTTTTAGTAGTGCTGATGATGTCATGATAAACTGTATTTGGTTAGGTCAAAGCTATGCTAAATCCACCCTTGCCCACTATTAGCTAATATCCGATGACTAGGTCACTTGTGTTGCGCCATAAAAAACAAACGCAACAAACCAAAACAACACAAAAGGCACTGGTCTGGTTCTCCTGGTTTTACTAAGACAGGGTTCAAATCCCTGTGGTGCCCTGCTCATGGTTTGCGTTGCATTTCCATTTCCATGGTGGATTAGAAGCGACTATAGTCCACATAGCACTTCAAACCTATTTGAGAATAGCCGATCTGTAGATCGGCTAGCTATTTTCACACAGCAATGCAGCTCTCCGGGGAAAAGCTCATTGTGCGTATATGAGTATGAGCGCGAGAAATGTGTTTGGATTAGGGGTTGTAATATTATTAATTTTAAATTGTATTTCCATATGCTGTATTTATTATGCAGGCAATTTAGAGTTGATTGGTAGTACCATTTGTAGCGACTTTTTTTGGTCCCTAACATTCATCGAGCTCTGGACTTAGTAAATTTATTTTTTCACCATTGGGTCACTACCGAAACGAAAGTTGGTCACTACCGAAACGAAAGTTAAATCCGAAAAAATCACTAAGTGTGGAGGCCAATATCGTCCCCCCAAAAGCCTGTTAGGAGTACGTTTCAGGCAATTTAGAGTTGATTGGTAGTACCATTTGTAGTGACTTTTTTTGGTCCCTAACATTCATCGAGCTCTGGACTTAGTCAATTTATTTTTTCACCATTGGGTCACTACCGAAACGAAAGTTGGTCACTACCGAAACGAAAGTTAAATCCGAAAAAATCACTAAGTGTGGAGGCCAAAATCGTCCCCCCAAAAGCCTGTTAGGAGTACGTTTCAGGCAATTTAGAGTTGATTGGTAGTACCATTTGTAGTGACTTTTTTTGGTCCCTAACATTCATCGAGCTCTGGACTTAGTCAATTTATTTTTTCACCATTGGGTCACTACCGAAACGAAAGTTGGTCACTACCGAAACGAAGGTTAAATCTGAAAAAATCACTAAGTGTGGAGGCCAAAATCGTCCCCCCAAAAACCTGTTAGGAGTACGTTTCAGGCAATTTAGAGTTGATTGGTAGTACCATTTGTAGTGACTTTTTTTGGTCCCTAGCATTCATCGAGCTCTGGACTTAGTCAATTTATTTTTTCACCATTGGGTCACTACCGAAACGAAAGTTAAATCCGAAAAAATCACTAAGTGTGGAGGCCGAAATCGTCCCCCCAAAAACCTGTTAGGAGTACGTTTCAGGCAATTTAGAGTTGATTGGTAGTACCATTTGTAGTGACTTTTTTTGGTCCCTAGCATTCATCGAGCTCTGGACTTAGTCAATTTATTTTTTAACCATTGGGTCACTACCGAAACGAAAGTTAAATCCGAAAAAATCACTAAGTGTGGAGGCCAAAATCGTCCCCCCAAAAACATGTTAGGAGTATGTTTCAGGCAATTTAGAGTTGATTGGTAGTACCATTTGTAGTGACTTTTTTTGGTCTGTGGTCTGGTCATATGAATGACTTCTTAGTCTATTTTTAGAGGTAAGAAAAATAAAAGCACCTAATAACAACATATTAATTTTTATTAAGCAAGGTAGGCAGAAGTATAATGTGTCATGACGTTAGCACGGAATAGCTGGTGTACAATTTATGGTACAGTTCTGTGGTAATGAGAGGTAATTTGTTCTTAATAACAACAAAATATTTTTTATTAAGCAAAAAGGTAGGCAGAAGTATAATGGGTCATGAAGTTAGCCCAGAATGGCTGATGTACAATTTACAGTACAGTTCTGTTGAAATTAGATGTAAAGTAACTTGAAGTAAGTGGAAATAACATTAAATAAAGGCCTAATAAAGAACACATTGTTCTAACGAAACCCTTATAGTACACTAGCCTAACATCACATCGTGTAGTTAGTAGTTGCGGGGTTGTAATGTGACGGTCAAGTAAGTGGAAATAACATCTTAATAGGCTTTGTTAGGTCTTATTATGCTTATTATGCTCTAGGAATTATGTTCCATAATTAGCGTATAACTGAGTTTGTTTGTTTCTGTCTAATAGCAGAGAACACCATTTCTAATAACGCCTTTTGTTACGTTTCATTCAATTTCTAATTAAAACAATTAAGGGATAATAGTGGAAAATAAGGGTATAACAACGTTTGTTTCTTTCTAATAAAAAAACATTATTGCTAATAAGAAACACATTATTTGTAATAACGGCTTATTATGTCAAATTAGTGTACCGTAAATTGTGCTGTGACCGATTAAAGTAACGCCCAAACAACACCCATGACTAATTCAGGGCCGTTCACCGCGTCTTGGCACAGTGCACAGATTACCACACTCATAATAGCAAAATGGCATTGGCCATGCTGCTCATGCTGTTAGAAAAGAAATGAAAAGGGAAAAGTGATTTTCTGTAGGCTAGGCGGCAAAAGTTTCTGCCCTTTCCTTCACCCTGGCCTTGTGCATGGAGCTGACAGCCAATCACCTGCTCAGCAATGTGAACAGTATTATGCAGCTTTGCATATCCTTGTCAGGATGCCGTCATTTACATTTCTGACCAGAAAAAGTGTACCCGGATTGGTGATGAGAAACGAGATCTTTTTCAGTTTTATGAAGCAGGAAGAACATCGCTTGATATAAGCAGATGTTCCAATTCAGTTTTGGTGAATGGAGATGGTAGACATACTGTATGTAACTTATGATGGAGGCACTTTCACATGCAAACCATCATAGTCAGTTGGAGTTTCTACCAGGTGCATATACACCTTTACCAAGTGCATACATGTGGTTATGCAGCTGGTGGATTAAATAGAATAATAGTCATTTTAGATAATATGGTAATTTAACAACAGAAATAAAACTTGGATGCAGGTATTATATGGATTTTCCAAATGTTGCCATTGCAAACAAGTATAACTTGTTTAACTCCTAGAATACAGACCACTTTCAGCTCTATTGCATGATTGAGCAGCTCTGCGTGATAAAAGGCAAGGCCTCATCCTGTGATTCTTTGTGAACCTGTAAAGGCCAGACATCGCTACTGAGCACCTTTCAGTTGCACCCCCGACCCCACCCACTTCCCGCTGAATGACGGGGTGGGTGGGGGGGGGGGAGTGTCCAACTGTTCTCACCAGGCTGCCTGTTGGCTTGCCCTTTTCTGCTATACAGGTGCAGCTCGTGGACTCCGTGCCAAGGTGAAGAGACATGACAAATAAACAAAAGCGAAAGGGCAGAACAAAAACCTGTGTAAAACGAGTGCAACACACCTTGTTCCGCGTAGTTCAGCAAGGTTGTGGCCTTTTTCCTTCCATTTGCGTCGGCACAGTGCTGTGTACTCGCCGTCTCATCAGGAAGCCTGTCTCTGCTTCAGCTGCGATAGCACGAGATAAGGGTTCGCTGCTGAGGCTGCCCTGCCGTCACCGTCTCATACACCTAATGTTCCCGGGTGACTGGGTGACTACTGAGAGGAGACAGGGAGGGCGAAGGAGGGAACAAGAGGGAGGTAGCGAAAGACAAGAAGAGACAAAGAGAGGGGGAGAGGGGCGAGGAGGCGGAGCTTGTGGGCAGGTGGAGGTGGAGAGAGAGGGGAAAAGATGGTGTTGAAGATGGATGAGGAAAAGGGAGAAAGACTAAGGGAACTAAGGGAGACAGAGAAGGGAAGTGGTCGATAAAGGATATGAGGAGGAGGAGAAGGAAGAGGAGGACATAGAAGGAGATGCAATGAATGCTCAAAGCAAAGACAGGGACAGGAATACAGATGAGAAAGAGGTGTGCCATGACTCAGGCGTGTCTGATAGATGGCCAAAGTGGTTTCACAATTATAGCTGGTTTCAAATGCCAGCGCCACAATCCAAACACACAAAGAAAAACATGCTCATCACTATACGCTTAACCACTTAAGCCCTATATATGGTAACTTGTTTTACGAAAGGTAGCTGACCGACAAGTTCACAACATTTTTCGAAACTTTGCCCAAAATAGGACTGCCATTGTGATGTAATATAGCTCCAACTCCAATACATTTTGGAAATAGGAAATAGGCAAACATTTGCTGAAAGTAGTCACTCTACAAGCTCACAACATGGCGTGTTGTGCAGCGTGTGGATTGGCTATTTTTGTTGAAGAGATTCGTTGTAGAGGATAAAAATGAGTGGGCCAAGGATAGAGGCCTGGGAGACACCGGTCAATGAAGTATATAGGGTTTACTGTAAGTGCTCAAAACTAAAATAGACTCCTGTATCAATAAAGACAGGAAAAGGTTCCCATTAAGGAGGTGTTCCTCATCTTTCTATGCTTGCGGATGCATTTGGTCCTCATAGAGGTAGAAGAACAAAGAGACACACACACACACACACACACACACACACACACACACACACACACACACACACACACACACACACACACACACACACACACACACACACACCTCTCTGATCCATGGATCATTGTGATCGAGCTCCTGGCTATTCACCATGTTTGTCAAAGTGTGTGTGAGCTGCATGAGCGATGAGATGGGTGTCTAGAGAGCATTTGGCCATAGCTAGAAGTAGCAGTGTCTTTATCTCTGTCTGTCTCTACACAGCAAAGTCCCTCCCCCCTCTTCTTGTACCTTCTCTCTTTCACCCTCAGTCAGCCATGGATCGGAGAGCCGGCCCGCGGGTGGCCCTACACTGATTCCCCAATGATTTCACAAGATTTATGCCCACTAAATGCCTGAGCACCCCACCTCTCTCCATTTGAAGCAAATACACAGTCTTCTATATTGCTCAAGCCTCGTACCCAAAAGCATCGCTATCAGCTTACCTTACCTGTGTGCTGACAAAAAAATAATGTGTGTGTGTGTGTGTGTGTGTGTGTGTGTGTGTGTGTGTGTGTGTGTGTGTGTGTGTGTGTGTGTGTGTGTGTGTGTGTGTGTGTGTGTGTGTGTGTGTGTGTGTGTGTGTGTGTGTGTGTGTGTGTGTGTGTGTGCGCGCGTGCGTGTGTGTGTGTGTGCACGTATGCACGTGCGTGTGCGTGTGTGTGTGTGTGCGTACGTGCGAGTGTATTTGTGTGTGTGTGTGTGCTCGAATGGAGCGCCACAGAGGCAGGCACCTCGACATTGATGGATGGGACCCGGCCGCTCTCTCCTCGCTGCTCACTTGCTGACTGAGCCCTATGCCTTATTCATGAGATTTGGGGCAGGAAAGAGATGCCAAAAGGTTTAAGAATATATTAAGGAACTCTCTGAGATGTCAACCGACTTGTCAGGTAGTGTTAAGCAAAGAGTCTGAGGCTTCTACTTCTAAGGCCGTGGCAGATGTGAAAAGCCCCCCCCCCCCCCCAACACACACACACACACACACACACACACACACACACACACACACACACACACACACACACACACACACACACACACACACACACACACACACACACACACACACACACACACACACACACCCTGCTTGTAACTCAGATTAAATGGTTAGAAACTACACATGGAACAAAACACACTACAAAGCGGCCCCAGATATGTTTGCACTTCCAGTTGTGCTCCTCAGCTCGAGGATGCCCTTTATAGGGTTGGTGTTCTGTAAATACTGTACATCCTTCTAGAAAGAATTACAATGGCATTACAGCATGTAGTTTTGTAGAAGGTATTTCTGCTTTATCTGACAGTACGGTGGAAAATCTCTTCCAATGTCACAGGTCTTCATGGTACACAGTGACTGCAATGGCATTGCAGTCTAGTGTGGGATTCAGACGGTACTACTCTATTTGATGTTTGGGCGCTGGTATTCAGACGGTACTACTCTGTTTGATGAGTGGGCGCTGGTGTTCAGACGGTATACTACTCTATTTGATGAGTTTGCAGATCATGTTGTACTGTCCTGATGTTCCGTCCTGTTGTCCCCATGTCCTGCTGTCCTGCCCTGGTGTTCCTGATGTCCTGGTGTTCTGTCCTGATTTTCCTGATGTTATAGCCCGATGTTCTGTGCTGATGTTCTTGCTTTGTGCGCAAGTGTGCAGTGCCAAGTGGAACATGTGTCTCCTGTTTGTGTTCAGGGGCGGCGCATGTGCTGGGCAATTGCCTTGGGTGCCAAGTCCCCTATATAGGGACTTAACCTGCCCATGTGCGATAATTTCGATATACGGTTCTCAATCTTGCAAACCGGTGCCGCATTTCAGCCCCCCCCCCTAGCCCCGACCGGCCATCGGGGGGGGGGGGCTTTCTGACTATTTTGCCAGGGGCGCTACATTGCCTTATGCCGAGCCTGTTTGTGTTTAATTAGTGTAATTGGTTGTGAATGTTTGTGTTGCATTTAGCTGCAGCTATACATAGTACATGAATACATACATGCATACATACGCACACACACTCACACACACACTCACACACACACACACACACACACACACACACACACACACACACACACACACACACACACACACACACACACACACACACACACACACACACACACACACACAGACACACGGTCAAATGTAGGAGCGGCTGGCACCGCACAAAAAAGACAGATCAAGTACAGAGTCAATGGTCTAGTTTACAAAGTAATGAGGCTTTAAGTGGTTAAATAATGTCTGAAAATACACATTGACATGAATCCAACATATTAATAGAAAAGATAATGTGTAAATAACAAACAAAAAACATTCATTTACACTGATGATAGTGCTGTCAAACTGTCTATTAATCTATGAAATATATGAAAAGGCTTAATCTGTAACACAATTTTATACAATATGTAATGGGGGTCCCTGCTTCATCTCTCTCTCAGCTAAGAGGTCCTTGACCTGAAAAAGGACCCCTGGTGTAGAGGAAACAAAGGAGGGGACCTAATAGGCCCCGTTCAATGAAGTATGTGGTTTAAGTGGTGAAGTGGTAAACGTTTTTCTAGGGAAAATACTTAAATCTCACAGGGACACGCCTGGTAATAAATAAAGTTGTGTATGGGTGTACAGTATTACACCCCTCTAAATTACATCGGCCTACCTCTTCAAGTAAAATGTATTCCTTCTGGACAGGGATAGTGCTGCCATGATTTCACTGTTGTTCGAGGAGGATTCACTGTTATTGTCAGAGGAGAGGAGGTTTTCATGCTGTCTATATTTCACTTTGGGTGTTCTTGACATGAAAAGGTTTTTAAGAACTCCTGACTCAGAGGGATTGACTTACTGTGATTCTCTACTTGCACGCAATAAAAAAGAAAGCTGACAATGTACAGTTATAAATAATGGCCACTGGTTTTCTACAGTATTATGCAATGTTGGAGAACTGGTGGTTTTCATGTGGCGTTGTAAAACACTTGTAGTACACTTTTCGCGCGTGTGTGTGTGTGTGTGTGTGTGTGTGTGTGTGTGTGTGTGTGTGTATGCGTGTGTGTGTGTGTGTGTGTGCGTGTGTGTGTGCGTGCGTGCGCGTGTGAGTGAGTGAGTGAGTGAGTGAGTGAGTGAGTGAGTGCGTGCGTGCGTGCGTGCGTGCGTGCGTGCGTGCGTGCGTGCGTGTGTGTGTGTGTGCACCTAATCTTGGAGAGACCTTTTTTTCCCCTGCCCTGATGTAGACCCTCTGTAGGTTGAAACTTGTTGAAGTTTGCCTTGTATTAATAAAGGCGTCTCCTCCTTTTTAAAATTGAGTGCCTGGATCCTCTGTTCTATCTCATGTTTTATCCCGTCTGATCCAGGAGCACCTTTGATACTTTAAACTATTTTTAACCACTTGAGTCTCGGAGTCGGTTGAGCACCTGGTTGCATTGTGTTCTCTAACATTGGAGACCACTGGACCAATCAGCATCAAACTTTTCTATGCTACACAACCCTGGCATCCCTATTTTGAGCATTTTCAAAACATTACATTTGTTTGTTTCCCCTGGAAATAGCAGATGTACAAGCTCACAACACGTGTACTGTAAAGTTTTGAAACTAAGGCTTAAGTGGTTAACTGGCACTGCTAGTAGGCTACAAGCTATTAATAAACAATTGGGTTACCTTCCAAATGCTTGCTCTTCCAGCAAGTGAAAGGGTTGATGTTTTCATTCCTGTGAACCGTGAAGAAACGGTAAAAAATCTGCGCAGAAATGCTGCTGATTGCGTAATGGCGTTTGCCTCGTTGGGTAACACTTTGAAGGTGGCGTTTGCCTCGTTGTGAACTGAAAACAGTAACATGCTTGTTTACATTTATCAACGACATTTCCAATGCTGGTTACTTGAACACTTACATTCCGATTTACACACTTTACACACTTGCATTATTGAGACTGAGAGGCATTGAACCAACATTTCAATACTGCTTGTAGGCTACAGTAGCTATTAATAAAACAATTAAGTTACCTTCCAAATGCTTGCTCTTACAACCCTCTTACTAATGTCAGCGGAAGGTATTCTACACCCAATTTAAACCCCACCAGGCAAGTACTCTAAAGGAGACATTTGCCAGTCTTTAAAGAATTATTTTGGAACAAACAATTGCACTGTTTGTGTTGAAAATTAGATGGCCTGCAGACAGCAACCCTTTCTGCCTACCATGTTGTATTGTGCGCTGATGACTGCCAACTCTGTTAGGAGAAGGGTTTATAACAAACCTTAAGCTATTAGTCACACCTGAAAGGAAAAGAGCGGAGTTAAGGAAAATGAGCAAAACTGACACTCCTCATTTGGAGGACACGACAAGCTGTCCTTCCTCACTCATGAACAGCATACTATCATTCAAACAGCAGAGAACGAGCTGGAAATACTAGCATTAACAAAGACAGAAGAAAAATCTTAACCATGTAACAGGATTTGCAACATACCATGTGACACCGTCACAAATGTGAAATAACTTTAAACTTTAAAAAAATATATGTATGCACCTTATTATTCAAAGTATTATCCAATACTTTATTATCTATATTATTCCAATGGTCACAAGCAAAAATAATATCAGTAGTGATTCACTGTAGTTCATTTGGGATGAGAAGGGGTGAACACTTGACAGATACATTATTGAGACTGAGAGGCATTGAACCAACATTTCAATGCTGTTACTGTGGTACCCGACCTTGCTTTGGACCCGTAACACATGCAAAAAGAAAAGAAAAAAAAAAGAGAAGAGAATGAATGAATGGGGGGCGGGAGGAACACTGCAGCAAAAGTGTAGCTTTCATGTGTTGCTAGAGGCACCTTGCTACATGCTGTGCTGTTCTGTATACATCATCCACTCTGGAACCCAGCCTTCTTGAGAGATTTAGTGGATAGATGACAACAAGAAAGGGGGGGAAAGAGTGAGATGAGCAGGTGCTCTGCAAAATCAGACGCAGGGATAAATAAACATGTCGGTGGTGTCGCCACAACCGCGAGCAGCTCACCGCTATGGTCTCAGCCTCCTCCCATGGTAATGTGTTGTGGCAGACACCTGTCACTTGTGAAGATGCTTGAATGGTGACGAGTGCTCAGCGAGTATAAGACGCCAGTTCAGAGACATTTGTGTTTTAGGATATGTAAAAGAAATTCTCAAGCAATACTTTTGCTTAAAAAAAAAGAAGAAAAAAAAGAGATTTGACATGGCCATGAATTTGCCTGTCAGTGCCTGGAAGGCTAAATTCAGCATTGAGGAGAAAGCTCCCCCAAAGAAAAGGGTACTTCTTTTATCAAATGTATCTGATATGTTTTTTAAATATATTTTGTTGTATTGTTTTACAATGCCATATTTTCGAATGCATTTTGATTATGCTCACATGTGACAATACTGATCTAGCAATACTGCCAGTGGTATCGCATCTTTCTAATTTGATGTCAATCGAGCACAGCCAGAAACAGCCACACCCCCTTACAGAAGTGCCCTGAAGGTTAGATTAGATGCTGTTCAAGCCAAGGGTGCCGGGGGACCCTACTGTGGGGTCCTTTGCCAAGCTGAGCTGCATTAGTGTGCTTTCCTTCATTAATTAGGTGACTAATAACAAGATTAAAGAGTCCCCATTAAGGAAAATAAGGCACACATGTTTGTTAATTACTGTGCTAATGACCTTCTTGCAGTTGTTGTTATCTTGATGGTGTCTCTGGATGAGGACCAAGAGGATGTCATGAAGATTCCCCTCTGGAGCCTCCTAACTGTTGGAAAGCAACAGTTGGCCACAGAGATGGAACATCATGCATTTTAAATACAACAAAGTGCAGCATAGCTTCTTTTTTTCCAGTTACATCGTTATTTTGGTTCCTTCACTACTTTTGTGAGATTTCGAGAAGATCCAGACTAATCCATTAAGACATGAGGCCGATTCTACAAATGCCGTCTAAATCGGTAGCTCTCAATCAGTAGTTCTCAAACGTTTTCATGCCAAGGACCCCCATTATTGAGATATATACTGTAGGCTTTCTATGGGCTCAATTTAGTGCCAATATTATTTTGTACTTGTAAAAAGATTTTGTATTTGTAAACAAATTTTGTATTTGTAAAAAAACTATTTGTATTCGTAAAAATAATTTGTACTCGTAAAAAAATATATTTGTATTTGTAAAAAAAAGTTTTGTATTTGTAAGCAAAAGATTTTTATTCGTAAGAATGTCCATAAAAAAAGATTTTAAACTTTTTGGCTGTATATATATATTTTGTGTGTTTGTAACATGTGTTAAACATGTTGTAATTGTAGAATTATATTTCAATGAACGAGTTTATTTACAGATTGCAAAACTTTCTACAGATTGCAAAACTTTCTACAAGTTGCAAAACTTTATTTTTGGCACTCTGCACTTCCGGGTCTGAGCCAATCACGTGAGGCCTTTCCCACTACCCAATCATAAGTTTTAGCTGCAACATAATTCCATTGCTCAGGAAATAAACAACGGATTACAATAATATAACATTCCCTATAATCAGTAACATGTAGGTGATACCTATGTCTATCAAATATGGTTTTATTGAAAGGCAATCAAAGGCTAGATCGAGTTTAGAAAGCAAACAGGTAATGTCCGGGGGCCTCAGTGCGGCTGCAGAGTTTGATTGAGTGTGAGACACTCATTATCCCACATGCCAAAATACAGGCGCACGATTCCCGGTGAAGCCGGTCATTTTGACATATGGCATGTTGGATAATGAGTGTCCTAGTCTCACACTCAATCAAACTCTGCAGCCGCACTGAGTCCCCCGGACATTACCTGTTTGCTTTCTAAACTCGATCTAGCCTTTGATTGCCTTTCAATAAAACCATATTTGATAGACATAGGTATCACCTACATGTTACTGATTATAGGGAATGTTATATTATTGTAATCCGTTGTTTATTTCCTGAGCAATGGAATTATGTGGTAGCTAAAACTCTTGGGGTTGCAACATGGCAACCCTGTTTGCCATGTTGCCATGGAGACCTATGGAGCTTTATGATTGGGTAGTGGGAAAGGCCTTACGTGATTGGCTCAGACCCGGAAGTGCAGAGTTCCAAAAATAAAGTTTTGCAACTTGTAGAAAGTTTTGCAATCTATAGAAAGTTTTGCAATCTGTAGAAACAGTTATTTTTTTCTGGTCAAAATGTTCATTGTAAATATAATTCTACAATTACAACATGTTTAACACATGTTACAAACACACCCAAAAATATATATAGCAAAAAAGTATTTTTTTTATGGACAATTTTTTTTTTTATGAATACAAATATTTTACTTACAAATACAAAACTTTTTTTTATGAATACAAATCTTTTTATTACGAATACAAATCTTTTATTTACGAATACAACTATTTTTTTTACGAATACAAAATTTGTTTAAAAATACAAAATAATATTGGCACTAAATTGAGCCCATAGCTTTCTTCTTGTGCTTTTACAAGTGAAACTTGCAAGTGCCATCCTAGTCCTTCTCATGCTCCTTGTGTTCCCTGTTTTTTGTCATAATAAAAACAAGAAAACTCCATGTATCTGAACTAGTCTGCCTTGGTCTTTCTGTCCTGCACTCCCTCCTGACTCGCATAGTGACAGCAGTCTTCATTACTTTTGGAGTCTCTCATTCTCCCCTCTCACATTTTGGCTTGTTTGTCTTTTAGTTTGCATCCATCATCCAACTCCTTACTTCTAAGACATTTTAATTTCAATGACCCCCATATCTCTGAGAGTGCACAAATGGACCATTAGGGGTCCATATGGTTCCATTTTGTACACTCTCGTGAGTTACAGAAATGTAAGGGGACGTTCAGAACCACCTCAAGAAACCATGAGGGTCCCCTGGACCCCACTTTGAAAACCACTGCTTTACACACATCCACTACAGATTATGCAGACTAACTCACTCATAAACAATTAGTTGATTAGCCTTTGTCTTTATATTCATAATCAATTCTGTGTTTAAGCGTATTGCTCTTATTTTGTTTGAACTCTGAGCCAGGTTCACACATTAAAACTGATAGTTTTGGTCTTCTGAAATTGATAAATGACTTTAAGATATGACAATAACGAATATGTGTTTTGATAACATTAAACATCCCTCTGTTTGCTCTCCAACCATTTGTTGCATGTTTTTTTCTCAACAGATGGTTTTTAACAATAAACTAAAACTCAAAAAAGGTTGTGTCATAATGAACCCTGATCATCAGTGAATCTAGTAGATTCAGTCATTCTGTCAGGGGGAGAGGTGTTTGGTCAGGGGATCTTAGAATAATCTCACATTCTATTCCAATTCACTTTTTAAACAATTATTTTACTGATTTTCCTTTCAGACCCCAAATTATATATTGCTCAATTTTTCAAATATTCACTTCCAATTTGAAGCTCAGATCATACTAAGATCCCCCGGGCCTGTGAAGGTATCTTAGTATAATCTGAGATTCAATTCGAATTCACTTCTCAAGTCTATCTTACTGATTTTCGTTTCAGAACCTAAATAAAACATTGCTTGTTTCTGTCTGCTTCTGTGATGTATGTCCTGTAATGTACTTTGTGTAATGTATTGTGTATGTCCTGCCTGTATCTTGAACGGTGACGTCATGGACACAAAGCAAATTTCGGTGAAAGCTGACAATAAAGTTGTATGGTATGGTATGGTATGGTATCGTATTGCTTCATTTTTTCAATTTTCTATCCCACCAAAAAATCAGGAAAATGCTCCATTTTTCTGATATTCTGCTTAGTATTTTGGCTTCTTTTGATTTGGGACTGACACTGAGAAAAGCTCAAAATAGTTTTTTTTTTTCAAATCTTTCATCCCAGAATAAAAATCAAAGAATGTCTTTGCCATTTTTCCAATTTTCTAGCCTACCCAAAAAAATCAGGAAAATGTTTCGTTTCGGTAAAATTTATTTTACCGAAACGAAAGTTAAATCCGAAAAAATCACTAAGTGTGGAGGCCAAAATCGTCCCCCAAAAAACCTGTTAGGAGTACGTTTCAGGCAATTTAGAGTTGATTGGTAAATTTATTTTACCGAAACGAAAGTTAAATCCGAAATAATCACTAAGTGTGGAGGCCAAAATCGTCCCCCCAAAAACCTATTAGGAGTACGTTTCAGGCAATTTAGAGTTGATTGGTAATTTTCGTTTCGGTAAAATGTATTTTACCGAAACGAAAGTTAAATCCGAAAAAATCACTAAGTGTGGAGGCCAAAATCGTCCCCCCAAAAACCTATTAGGAGTAAGTTTCAGGCAATTTAGAGTTGATTGGTAATTTTCGTTTCGGTAAAATGTATTTTACCGAAACGAAAGTTAAATCCGAAAAAATCACTAAGTGTGGAGGCCAAAATCGTCCCCCCAAAAACCTGTTAGGAGTACGTTTCAGGCAATTTAGAGTTGATTGGTAATTTTCGTTTCGGTAAAATTTATTTTACCGAAAAGAAAGTTAAATGCGAAAAAATCACTAAGTGTGGAGGCCAAAATCGTCCCCCCAAAAACCTGTTAGGAGTACGTTTCAGGCAATTTAGAGTTGATTGGTAATTTTCGTTAAAAGTTAAATCCGAAAAAATCACTAAGTGTGGAGGCCAAAATCGTCCCCCCAAAAACCTGTTAGGAGTACGTTTCAGGCAATTTAGAGTTGATTGGTAGTACTTTGTAGTGACTTTTTTTGGTCCCTAACATTCATCGAGCTCTGGACTTAGTAAATTTATTTTTTCACCATTGTGTCACTACCGAAACGAAAGTTTGTCGCTACCGAAACGAAAGTTAAATGCGAAAAAATCACTAATTGTGGAGGCCAAAATCGTCCCCCTAAAAACCTGTTAGGAGTATGTTTCAGGCAATTTAGAGTTGATTGGTAATTTTCGTTTAGGTAAAATTTATTTTACCGAAACGAAAGTTAAATCTGAAAAAATCACTAAGTGTGGAGGCCAAAATCGTCCCCCCAAAAACCTGTTAGGAGTACGTTTCAGGCAATTTAGAGTTGATTGGTAATTTTCGTTTCGGTAAAATGTATTTTACCGAAACGAAAGTTAAATCCGAAAAAATCACTAAGTGTGGAGGCAAAAAAATTTACCGGAACGAAAATTACCAATCAACTCTAAATTGTCTGAAACGTACTCCTAACAGGTTTTTGGGGGGACGATTTTGGCCTCCACACTTAGTGATTTTTTCGGATTTAACTTTCGTTTCGGTAGTGACAAACTTTTGTTTCGGTAGTGACACAATGGTGAAAAAATAAATGTATTTGTCTTGTTTGTTGTTCAAGTCAAAGCACCAGGAAGGCTGTATTTCTTGGCCAACAGTTAGCTCAATGGGTTGAGACGCAGTATTCATGATCCAGAGGCCATGAGTTCAAATCCCACTGGTGTCTTTACTGTGATGCTTGTGAAATTTATTTTACCGAAACGAAAGTTAAATCCGAAAAAATCACTAAGTGTGGAGGCCAAAATCGTCCCCCCAAAAACCTGTTAGGAGTACGTTTCAGGCAATTTAGAGTTGATTGGTAGTACTTTGTAGTGACTTTTTTTGGTCCCTAACATTCATCGAGCTCTGGACTTAGTACATTTATTTTTTCACCATTGTGTCACTACCGAAACGAAAGTTTGTCGCTACCGAAACGAAAGTTAAATCCGAAAAAATCACTAATTGTGGAGGCCAAAATCGTCCCCCTAAAAACCTGTTAGGAGTACGTTTCAGGCAATTTAGAGTTGATTGGTAATTTTCGTTTCGGTAAAATTTATTTTACCGAAACGAAAGTTAAATCTGAAAAAATCACTAAGTGTGGAGGCCAAAATCGTCCCCCCAAAAACCTGTTAGGAGTACGTTTCAGGCAATTTAGAGTTGATTGGTAATTTTCGTTTTTATTTTACCGAAACGAAAGTTAAATCCGAAAAAATCACTAAGTGTGGAGGCAAAAAAATTTACCGGAACGAAAATTACCAATCAACTCTAAATTGTCTGAAACGTACTCCTAACAGGTTTTTGGGGGGACGATTTTGGCCACCACACTTAGTGATTTTTTCGGATTTAACTTTCGTTTCGGTAGTGACAAACTTTTGTTTCGGTAGTGACACAATGGTGAAAAAATAAATGTATTTGTCTTGTTTGTTGTTCAAGTCAAAGCACCAGGAAGGCTGTATTTCTTGGCCAACAGTTAGCTCAATGGGTTGAGACGCAGTATTCATGATCCAGAGGCCATGAGTTCAAATCCCATTGATGTCTTTCCTATGATTCTTTCCTTTGCAGACTGGCTTCCAGAAGATCAACTGAAAACTACCAGGAAGGCTGTACTTGTCAGCCATCTGTTAACTCAATGGGTTGAGACGCAGTATACATGATCCAGAGGCCATGAGTTCAAATCCCACTGGTGTCTTTACTGTGATGCTTCCCTTTGCAGACTAACTTCTAGAAAAACAAGTTAAAACCACCAGAAAACCTGTAACTCTCAGCCAACAGCATAGCTCAACTGGTAGAGCGTCTGTCCAATAACATGACTTGACTTGACTTGAGTGGGTTCGATTCCCACTTGAGTCAAGTGTCCCCGGTATCTTGGGGTAACGGATAAATTGACTGATATCCTTAGTGATGCTTCCCTTTGCAGACTAACTTCTAGAAAACAAGTTTAAACCACCAGGAAACCTGTAACTCTCAGCCAACAGCATAGCTCGACTGGTAGAGCGTCTGTCCAATAACATGACTTGACTTGAGTGGGTTCGATTCCCACTCGAGTCAAGTTACCGGGGACACTTGCCTCGAGTGGGAATCGAACCCACTCAAGTCAAGTCAAGTCAAGTCATGTTATTGGACAGACGCTCTACCAGTCGAGCTAAGCTGTTGGCTGAGAGTTACAGGTTTCCTGGTGGTTTTAACTTGTTTTTCTAGAAGTTATTCTGCAAAGGGAAGCATCACGAAGAATATCAGCCAATTTATCCGTTGCCCCAAGTTACCGGGGACACATGACTCGGAGTGGGAATCGAACCCACTCAAGTTATGTTATTGGACAGACGCTCTACCAGTCGAGCTAAGCTGTTGGCTGAGAGTTACAGGTTTCCTGGTGGTTTTAACTTGTTTTTCTAGAAGTTATTCTGCAAAGGGAAGCATCACGAAGAATATCAGTCAATTTATCCGTTGCCCCAAGTTACCGGGGACACATGACTCGGAGTGGGAATCGAACCCACTCAAGTTATGTTATTGGACAGACGCTCTACCAATTGAGCTAAGCTGTTGGCTGAGAGTTACAGGTTTCCTGGTGGTTTTAACTTGTTTTTCTAGAAGTTAGTCTGCAAAGGGAAGCATCACTAAGGATATCAGTCAATTTATCCGTTGCCTCAAGTTACCAGGGACACTTGACTCGAGTGGGAATCGAACCCACTCAAGTCATGTTATTGGACAGACGCTCTACCAGTTGAGCTAAGCTGTTGGCTGAGAGTTACAGGTTTCCTGGTGGTTTTAACTTGTTTTTCTAGAAGTTAGTCTGCAAAGGAAAGCATCACAGTAAAGACACCAGTGGGATTTGAACTCATGGCCTCTGGATCATGTATACTGCGTCTCAACCCATTGAGCTAACAGATGGCTGACAAGTACAGCCTTCCTGGTAGTTTTCAGTTGATCTTCTGGAAGCCAGTCTGCAAAGGAAAGAATCATAGGAAAGACATCAATGGGATTTGAACTCATGGCCTCTGGATCATGAATACTGCGTCTCAACCCATTGAGCTAACAGATGGCTGACAAGTACAGCCTTCCTGGTAGTTTTCAGTTGATCTTCTGGAAGCCAGTCTGCAAAGGAAAGACATCAATGGGATTTGAACTCATGGCCTCTGGATCATGAATACTGCGTCTCAACCCATTGAGCTAACAGATGGCTGACAAGTACAGCCTTCCTGGTAGTTTTCAGTTGATCTTCTGGAAGCCAGTCTGCAAAGGAAAGAATCATAGGAAAGACATCAATGGGATTTGAACTCATGGCCTCTGGATCATGAATACTGCGTCTCAACCCATTGAGCTAACAGATGGCTGACAAGTACAGCCATCCTGGTAGTTTTCAGTTGATCTTCTGGAAGCCAGTCTGCAAAGGAAAGAATCATAGGAAAGACATCAATGGGATTTGAACTCATGGCCTCTGGATCATGTATACTGCGTCTCAACCCATTGAGCTAACAGTTGGATGACAAGTACAGCCTTCCTGGTAGTTTTCAGTTGATCTTCTGGAAGCCAGTCTGCAAAGGAAAGAATCATAGGAAAGACATCAATGGGATTTGAACTCATGGCCTCTGGATCATGAATACTGCGTCTCAACCCATTGAGCTAACAGATGGCTGACAAGTACAGCCTTCCTGGTGGTTTGACTTGAACAACAAACAAGACAAATAACTTTAAAAAAATGTGTTACAGCATAAATATAAATCTTTTTCATGGGGGACCCTGACACTACATCTTTTCACATTGGGGTCCACTGCCCAAATACATGTCAATTTGGGGGGTTGACAACAAAACGTTTCAGAACCGCAGATTCCAAGGAAACAGCTGTAGGTGAATGGATAGAGTCACTGACTAGTGAGCCGCAGGTAACAGGTTCAAGTCTCAGCTACAGCAGCAAGTCAGGATGTCAAATCAAATAGGTATTATTAGGAGTGAAA
Organism: Gymnoscopelus microlampas; assembly: GCF_963454915.1. NCBI lineage: Eukaryota > Metazoa > Chordata > Actinopteri > Myctophiformes > Myctophidae > Gymnoscopelus > Gymnoscopelus microlampas. The sequence continues at coordinate 28,749,925 of NC_139944.1, forward strand.
TGGTTGTGTTTCTTCACCCCAACTGCACATGACATCAGGTTACATGTACGTTATTTTCAGTGATGAAGACAAACCGCACAGACGTTCACTGTACTTTAGTACATTTTGTAAACTTATGACTCTGAGTAGAGTATAGCCTGACTTAAACAAACAAATAAGAACTTAGTATAGTCAGATTATTTTTTACACAACTTACATTTTGTAATCAAACTACCGAAACGAAAGTTGGTCACCACCGAAACGAAAGTTAAATCCGAAATAATCACTAAGTGTGGAGGCCAAAATCGTCCCCCCAAAAACCTGTTAGGAGTACGTTTCAGGCAATTTAGAGTTGATTGGTAGTACTTTGTAGTGACTTTTTTGGTCCCTAACACCACAAATGGTTTACATACTCTTTACGAATGTCTTACACATCATTTGCTTAACATGAATGATAATTCTAGTAATTGTTTGGTGTCTGCATTCATGAAAGCCAGGTAGTTTGCAACAGGTAAGGAGAAAGTCCACATTAACAGACAGTCATAAATGATGAACTGTCTTCACTTTACTGTAGGGCACATAATAACATGTACAAAGGATTTATAGATATTTTAGGAATGTTTTACAAAGCATGTTAAACATGAACAAACACATTAACAGACAGTTGTAAATGATGAACTGTCTTCACTTTACTATAGGGCACATAATAACATGTACTAAGGATTTATAGATACTTTAGGAATGTTTAACAAAGCATATGTTAAACATGAACAAGCTACCAATAGCTTGTATATATTATGTAACATCAGTTACAAATGATTTAATAATCATTTACAGATGTATTATACATGGCTTATTCATGAATAGTTACTAATACCTTTATAGATGATTTGTAACCGTAGTTATAAAGGTTTTAGTAATCATTTACGAATGTCAATAAACAGGTTGTTAATGATTTGTTAATAGTCTACAAACTGCTTATAAACGTTTATTAATGCTTTAGAATGGGTCGTTACAAATGATTTAATAATCTTTTACAGATGTATATAAATGGCTTATTCATGAATAGTTCACTACTTACTAATACTTTACAAATGATTTGTAACTGTAGTTATAAAGGTTTTAGTAATCATTTACGAATGTCAACAAACAGGTTGTTAATGATTTGTAATAGTCTACAAACTACTTATAAACGTTTATAAATGCTTTATAACAGGTCATTATTGTAAAGTTCTACCAATACATTTTACCGAAACGAAAATTACCAATCAACTCTAAATTGCCTGAAACGTAGTCTCGCGTCACCAGACTACTATTCCACAATCTCTGAATGCTATAGAGTCTGGGACTCCACTTCCCGAAAGCTGTGTAACGGAAGTTGTTCAGACCGGAAAAACATTCGACCAATCACGACGCGGTGCCCGCGGACCTGTAGTCCTAGTGGAAACAGAACCGAGGCGGAAGCATAGTCATAGGAGCGGTAGATTCATGTTATTTGTGCGAGGATTGTTTATCACAGAAAACTGAGAAAGGTATCATGGAATTAACGCCGAAAAAACAGTGAAAGAAGACACTAGTAGACATAAACGATATTTATGAGATTCGTTGATTCCAGTTGGATTCATTTGCGCCACTGCACAATGCTGAAACGGACGTGGGTAGGGGAGGGGCATCCGCTTTCCCCTTACACATGATCAGAGCTTCCGAGTCCCAGACTGTATGTCGGAAACATTTGTAAATTGTGGGAGACAACAGTCTGGCCACGCGAGACTACCTGAAACGTACTCCTAACAGGTTTTTTGGGGGGACGATTTTGGCCTCCACACTTAGTGATTTTTTCGGATTTAACTTTCGTTTCGGTAAAATACATTTTACCGAAACGAAACATTTTCCTGATTTTTTTGGGTAGGCTATAAAATTGGAAAAATGGCAAAGACATTCTTTGATTTTTATTCTGGGATGAAAGATTTGAAAAAAAACAACTATTTTGAGCTTTTCTCAGTGTCAGTCCCAAATCAAAAGAATCCAAAATACTAAGCAGAATATCAGAAAAATGGAGCATTTTCCTGATTTTTTGGTGGGATAGAAAATTGAAAAAATGAAGCAATACGATACCATACCATACCATACCATACAACTTTATTGTCAGCTTTCACCGAAATTTGCTTTGTGTCCATGACGTCACCGTTCAAGATACAGGCAGGACAGACACAATACATTACACAAAGTACATTACAGGACATACATCACAGAAGCAGACAGAAACAAGCAATGTTTTATTTAGGTTCTGAAACGAAAATCAGTAAGATAGACTTGAGAAGTGAATTCGAATTGAATCTCAGATTATACTAAGATACCTTCACAGGCCCGGGGGATCTTAGTATAATCTGAGCGTCAAATTGGAAGTGAATATTTGAAAAATTGAGCAATATATAATTTGGGGTCTGAAAGGAAAATCAGTAAAATAATTGTTTAAAAAGTGAATTGGAATAGAATGTGAGATTATACTAAGATCCCCTGACCGTGTTTGCTGTAGACTTTCAACTTTTGACCTGCCACCTCTCCCTTAAACTTCAAATATTACCTCGAGTTTCTAATTAGTGTGAAAAGCCTGGTGGCCTAACAGAAAAGGAGAGGTCTCGCAGGTGGAAGGTTGGGGGTTTGAATCTTGGTCCTGGTAAATCTCTATCTTTGCTCTTTTTAAGGCGAGGAGCGTGGAATCAGCCCGCCTCCCTCCTCACGCCCTCTTTTAGGTCCGGTAGGAGGGGGAGGAGCATGGGTAAAGCCCACCTCCAGTGGGAGGAGCTTAATACATTTACATACTAAGCAAAGCCATTTTTGTTGTATGTCATTATTAGTATTATAGCTGACTTATTTGTTATTTTTTTGACCACTGTTTTATGTTTTTTTTATTGAGGCACTTTGTATTGATTGTTCTTTTGGTTGTTTGAGATATTTTGTATTAGTTGTTGGAGTGGTCTTTTGTATTAGTTGAGCTTTGAACCCTGAACCTTTGGTTTATAAACCGTTGATTCATCTATTGAGCCACGCTGGCATAGAAGATGCAATCGGGAATGTAATACTTAACTCACCTTTTACAATTTAGATGGAAAGTGAAAAATGCTCTTCGGGAGTTTTGAACCCAGAACCTTTGGTTTATAAACCCCTGATTCATCTATTGAGCCACACTAGCATAGGAGATGTAATTGGAATGTAATAGTTAACTCACCTTTTACAATTTAGATGGAAACTGAAAAATGGTCTTTGGGAGTTTTGAACCCAGAACCTTTGGTTTATAAACCCCTGATCTATTGAGCCACACTGGCATAGGAGATGTAATCGGGAATGTAATAGTTAACTGACCTGTCACAATTTAGATGGAAGGTGAAAAATGCTCTTTGGGAGCTTTGAACCCAGAACCTTCGGACTTTAAACCCTGGATTTATCATTTCAGCCATGCTAGCACGGAAGAAGCAATCGGGAATGTAATAGTTAACTCACCTGTCACAATTTAGATGGAAAGTGAAAAATGCTCTGTGGGAGCTTTGAACCGAGAACCTTCCGATTTTAAACTCCTGATTTATCATTGGAGCCATACTAGCATAGAAGCTATCGGGAATGTAATAGTTAACTCACCTTTCACAATTTAGATGGAAAGTGAGAAATGCTTTTTGAGAGCTTTGAACCCAGAACCTTTGGATTATAAACGCCTGATTCATCTATTGAGCCACACTGATTTAGGAAATGCAATTGGGAATGTAATGGTTAACTCACCACAATTTACTGTATATATAAATATGTATATATATATCTCGTTGTACCCATTGTTAGAGTACCCATTGCACTAGCTCTGGTCCATAGTGTTAGAAGGAGTTCTCCTTAACGCTATGGTACTTTCGAGCCGTTGCCCACACGCCCACGGTAACACAGGCTGCGCAGCCTCTCGTCTTTGTTAAAAAAAAAATACACTTTTGCTACTCACCAAAACAAAGACGGTTTTAAGATGTTGAAAGTCTACTTTCCTTAGTGGGAACACTCAGAGCCCCCCACCTCACGTCTAAAATACACTTTTTGGCTAGAAAAGAAAATACATAGAAAATATCTTCTACAGATCTGGTCAATGGGATTTTTCTATTGACCAGATCTTTCCTTCCGATTAAATATTTTAGATGTGGGGTGTGGGGCTCTGAGTGTTCCCACTAAGGAAAGTAGACTTTCAGCATCTCAAAACCGCCTTTCTTTTGGTGAGTAGCGAAAGCATATTTAATTTATTTTACTAAAGACGAGAGTCTGCGCAGCCTGCGCTACCAGAGGTGTGTGTACTGTGGGCAACGGCTTGAAAGTACCATAGCTTTAAAGAGAACTCCTAACGCTATGGACCAGAACTACCAGTGCACTGTTACCATCCGTTAGATTTGACAATCAATGGGTTATTTATAAACGGGCACGACCTTCACGGCCTGGAATGAATAATAAAACCTGATAGACAGCATATGAAGATATGTCTGACTATACCGTAGCCTACTGTGACCTTCCCGTTTGTGAACAGAAGATTTATCATGGTTTTTGAAGGCCTAAATTATTGCTCCATCCCCAGTTAGAACCGGCAGAAGCTTGCAACCCATGATTAGAAAAGATTGTTATCCATATTTTAATAAGGTCTGGAATGAAAAAACAGCTAACCTATCCTTCAAGCAAAATTATTATTAACAAGTTATTGGGAAAATATAATTGCAAATTAAACAGGAGACATCATCTTCTATGTGAGAAGACCTTTATGAGTAGCATAGTAGTTTATATAAATTTTTGTAGTCACTTTACGCTTTATTAAGATACTAGGATATGATGCAACACAGGTCTCAAGCTGGAAGGATTTTGTGCCTATGTGGTCGATGCAATCCGGTCTGTGCCACATTAGTATTTTTCATGGTATTTCAGCATACACGTCCCACTGTACTCAAGTATTGTTTTACTGTAATAGGATGGCCAGAATCAGCGATATCCATATATTGGCATAAAAGGGACAAGGACTGACAGATACAGAGATCCGGTTGTCCAGAGCCACAGATCTGTCCGCTATGCCCATACGGTCACGTGCATGGAACCGACGACTTCAAACTCGGCTCGTGCAGCGGCAAGGACACTCAAAGAATTTTACCCACTTTTTTTTTACACCTGTAAAACTGTGCTGTGATAATACAGCAATAAAGTTGAAGTTGAAGTAGAGATACAGCTCTTAATTCTAGCTACTGTCAATTGAGCAAGGAGCTGGTCTTAAAGATTGGCACTAGTGACGATAGTGTGAAGCTTGCCATGGGCATTTAAAATAACTCAATGGCAAACAGCACAGTGTGCTCAGATGTCGATCAATATACCCTGGTCTGGCAAACAGAAGAGAAGGTAATGCTATGACAAGTGGCAGAAAGGAAAGAAAATGTTTGAAAGGCACTTACAGTGTCTTATCCACTGTGAAGTGTCAGTCAGGCACGCAGCGATGCACTCTTCAAGCTGTGTGACAGAGGGAGGGAAAGATAAAAGGGTCATCAGCATTGGAGAGTAAGCAGACATTACAGAGCCAAAATAATTGGTGTAGAGGGAAAAACGTACAGTATGGGGCAAAGTACAGACCCCTGGGGGACCCCGCTCAAGAGGGTACGGGGGAATGAAAGCAAACCTTTCCAAGAAACCTGGTAGTCTGAGTGCCCCCCCCCCCTCTCTCTCTTCATCCATCTTCAACTAATAATCCGGAGTCGGGTCGCATTTCAGCAGAGAGCTTGAGACTTCTCTTTACCTGGCGGATCCTGAGGCGTTTCAAGGCCAGTGTGGAGATATAATCTCCCCATATGGTCCTTGATCTGCCAGGGGGTCTCCTCCCAGTGGGACCTGCACAAGGACCTCCAAGGGAGACGCTCAGGACCCACACTTCATGACCATGAAGATTTCTCGGTATATCGAGAGCTTTTCCTTCTGGCTCAGCTCTCTTTTCATCACACACATACATACAGAACAAATTCAATCTACAGGTTTCCTACTCAGAACCATGGACTTAGATTTGGAGTTGCTGATCCTCATCCCAGCCGCTACACACACACGACTGCGAACCGATCCAGTGAGAGCAGGAGGTCACAGGCCGATGGTGCCATCAGAACCATACCATCTGCAAAAAGCAGTGAAGGAAACCTCACCGAACCGTATATTCTCCCCACCACGCGTCTCGAGATCCTGCCCATGAATATTAATGTTTGTGATAAACCTGGCATGTGGAGGGTTGGGGACATTGAAGATAGATGTCCCCAATGTTCAAAACTTTCTATTGTTGAAGGTGAAGTTGTGGTAGAATTCACAGCTGAGGAAATACTGTTTATCCAGAAACAAAACACAGAGCAAAAAACTGCAACATATGACGGTTCTCAGACTGACTGCACACCAACATGGCCAAGGTTTGCCAGCGGCACCTTCCTTGCATCTTCTCAACCAACTTCCTCCCAACACTTTTGGGAAATCCCAGTAAAGTTAATCAAATGCTATTTTCTTGTTGTCTTGGTGAGTAAATATGGCTATGGGTAAGGGATAAAATTATTATCGACAGGCATTCTTTGTTGCCCTTGGTATCCGACCTAGGGCACGCCTGCATCAGCCCTCGCTTGCACCTCAGGCTGATATGCGGGCCCTCGTTTGGATAACCTCGGGCAATGACGGAATGATCGAGGGGGATAACACACACACACACACACACACACACACACACACACACACACACACACACACACACACACACACACACACACACACACACACACACACACACACACACACACACACACACACACACACACACACACATAAGCATAATGTGCAGCACACATTGTACGTATTGTATGATGACCATCAAATGAGCCCACTAGGGTGTTAGGTGTTACTTATTTTTCTGGCCTCAAGAGGACATTGTGTCCTCAAAAAGATGTAAAAAAAAAAAGAAGGGGAAAAAAAAGAAGCAGAAAAAAACCCTACAGCACAAGCAACTGCAGTGCAAGGAGAGTGAAGAGCTACTGTGGCATGACTGAAATTCATCTGGGGTATAGCGAGGCTTTAAAGTGTAGTGCCAAGTGCCTGGGAGGGCTTCTGGGCTTCAGGCGCCTCCATCCTGTTTATGATTTCACAAACATGTAACTCATTACACATTGCTTTACGCGCTGTGATCCCTGCATCGCTCCCCAAACTCTCACAGATCCCCTAAAAGAAGGCAATTTGTTTTGTGTTTGAGAAAGTAAGAAGGAAAGGAGGATAGAAGCCTGTACGACACGCACACACACACACACACACGCACACGCACACCCACACACACACACACACACACACACACACACACACACACACACACACACACACACACACACACACACACTCACAGACACACATTACACACACACACCTATCCAGACTAACAGTGCAGCCCCGCTCTCTCTCTCTCTCTCTCTCTCTCTCTCTCTCTCTCTCTCTCTCTCTCTCTCTCTCTCTCTCTCTCTCTCTCTCTCTCTCTCTCTCTCTCTCTCTCTCTCTCTCTCTCTCTCTCTCTCTCTCTCTCTCTCTCTCTCTCTCTCTCTCTCTCTCTCTCTCTCTCTCTCTCTCTCTCTCTCTCTCTCTCACACACACACACACAAATGCACTTGCACCCACAAAGCGACCCCTACTGCTTACTAAGCAGCAGAAGAAGATGCAATAACGTAGCGGTTGACTCCGCTTCAGTCTCCCATCAATACAGTTTTTATTGTTCACAGAGAACACATGAAAAACAAGTGAGCAAAGAAAACCCTCACAGCGTCATTCAGGTTACCATAAGGGACATTGACGGCTCCCTCGAGCCATTTTGTGACAGTTATTTTTCAAAGACAGACATCACAACAAATCATTTCATGACTTTGTCATTGCCAAGTCTGTACGCGTGGAAGCAGCTGGAATCTACTAAGTCTGGAATGGAAATGCTTGTTCCTTTGGTTTATTTCGTTTTGGTTTGTGTCTGGCTTCATGGATGAACCCCAAGCAAAGCTTCAAGGAGTGCACTTCTCAAACAATTCCTTCCTTTATTAAAACAGATCATTTTAAAAGCTGAGAAGAAAGCCGCACGCCGGAGGCTCTTGCAGAATAATATCCTTGACCAACAAGCTCGAATGAGGTTCCAGATATATTGTCTTACGTGCGCACTATCAATGGGTACTAGACACAGTAGTGGGCCCTATCTTGCCTTACCCCTAAAACCTAAACTTATTAGCCATATTTTACTATTTTGAAAAAAAAACATTTTAAAATAGTTCAACTAGCCGATCTACATCGACATGTTGTGAGCTTGTAGATCGGCTAGTTTAATCTTGGCGCACAAGATTTAGGCGTTTACATTTGAATCACTTAAAGGGATATTTCACTTTCAAAAAAACTTTGGGTCATTTTATCGTCTACTCAGGCTTTTGATTACTTTTTTCATGTATTTTATTATATTTTTTTATTGTATTTATTTTTTTCATTTTCCAAAAAAAAAAGAAAAAAAGAAAAGAAAAGAGTAATCGAAAAAACACGGCCCCCTCGCGTATTAGGAGGGCAGGGTGAGTCACCAGAACCAAGGACGGATGTTTTTGATGAATCTAACATGTTAAAAATGGAGTTTGAAGTTATAATGGGTTTGTATAGGAATGAATATTCCTATGAATGAATATCAAATATCTAAATACTGAATCAAGCAACTTAAAAACGGTCTGGGGGGCTCACAAAAGCCTGAGTAGACGATAAAATGACCAAAGGTTTTTTTGAAAGTGAAATATCCCTTTAAAACCTATATACTTTGTTTACGTCAAATACCAAAAATAAGATAAAGATCTACAAGCTCACAACGCATTGCAAAACAATTATAGTTGTGAACCTTTTTACGTTTTCTTTGCTATTTTCGTCTGTCTTTGGTTGTCATTTCAACCAGATTTGAATATTTTCATTATTTTAATGCAATACCAATGGCTTCTATTATATGCTAACTTTCCAGGAATATAAAGCCTGCAGTTTCTATTAGCTTGGATTCCCCATCGATGATGTCACTGGTAGGTGGGTTTCTGTCCACAGCCCTCCTCTGGGACACAGACAGAGTTGACAAAATGGTACCATTTTATAATGAGTGAGGACCAATTATAAGAAGATTGAAAATGGGTGATGTGGTCCTTTAAGTTTTCTCAAAACACACTTTTTGCCACTACTCCTATATATTTTGTCCAAACTCCTGCAAATCAGTGCACATTATCTCGGTCATCTTGTGATCAACATGTACCAATCATATTTTTCACATTTCATTCTGATTGTCTTTCAAAGTTTGCGGGAAGGGGCTATTTTGCACAAAATGGCACAAATCATGAGCGCAGCATCCCGTCTGCTCCTAATTTTGAGTCACACCTTGAGCCTCTAAACTAGGGGTCTTCAACAGGGGGCCTGTAACCCCTAGGCGGTCCTCAGAGTTACTACAGGGGGGCTGTCAAATCTTTGTGTGATAGGAATATATATATATATTTTTTTACATAACCACTTGAACCCCATGCCTATTCTGAGGGGAACATTAGCCGAAAACAGCAGATCTAAAAAGATACGTCAACAAACCAAAAAACAAGTCTATGAAGCTATCTATGAAATCTATGAAAAAGTTTAATCTGCAACACAATTTCATACCATACAGTATGTAGTGTGGGTCCCTGCTTCATCTCTCTGTCAGCTAAGGGGTCCTGAAAAACTAGTAATTACAATTACCATGTGTCATGAACTGACCCTCCACTCATACTCAAATCTGTGTGCTTTAGGTTTATTGTTAAATCACATGCTCTATGATGATACACCCATACATGGGCTATCGGTCGGGTTGGCGGTGCGACGTGGGGGTGAGAGTTGCATAGCGGCCTGAACTCTAGATGCAAGGGCTGTGTAGCGGCCCGAGTCTCCAGTAGGCTGTATTAAAATTGCTATGTGGGCAATTTTCCATGTCACAAAACGTAACATCTGGATTTGATTGGCCTAAACAGGTCACAAACGTGTTACAAACATAACATCCAAATGTGATTGGACAAGCTTTGCATGACGTAGTGCTGTGAGTCTGATCAGCACTACTAATGTTTCAGGCCGCAAAGCCCGAAGGGCACTGGTCTTGAATAAATTACCAAACTGGCAAATAACTCTGTGTAAGCGTCTTCTATGGATCTAATCTAATGTAATACCATACCAATTTTATGGCAAGGCTCTGCATTACTTATATGAGTGTGCATGTGCGTGTGCGTGGTTTGAGTGTGCGTGTGAGTGTGCGTGTGCGTGTACGTGTGCGTGGGTGTGCTTACGTGTCTGCAAGTGAATAGATAGATAGATAGATAGATCGATGTTTCATATTCATACACTTACAATAGAGAAAACACTTTTTTATTAACTCGCAACATAGGACAATGGGCTTGCCAATTATGAGTGATTTGTGTTCAGTCTTAACAACACCTTACTTAGCCTACCCACATCTCACATTCTGTGCTCCTCCACCAAGGACAGCAGATTGTGTCTAGTTTGTCTCTCCTTTGCCTTCATATCTCTATGCGCATCACCTTCATAAGCTGATGTGAAGATAAAAGCCAAACTTTTTTGTTCATAAAGCAAATCAAGCAGCACCTTTTGAAAGTTTGCCAGTGTAGGTGTATATGGGCTTACATTGTTGGCAGGCAAAGTGAAATCTGCGTGGGTGTATAAAACATCAACATCCTCTGATTTTCCAGGGTACCAAAAATGACTTATTGATTTTAGAGAGAGAACGTGAACCTCTCCTGTCCAATGTTTCATTGTGACTCGGAGGGATAAATCCCACCGTTTAAAAAATCATCAAAAGCAGTGAGATGAGTCGTGAAAAGCCTTTGGGTATTTTGTGGGAAGATATTATGGTTTGTGCTAATCCTTTAAAGTTTTGCACCCAACTGCACAGAATGGAAGGGGATAATAGGTGGGGTTCAATCATGAGGTATCCGTGTTATCTGTTCTGTTTGCTCCAAGGGGGCTTGATGAGTAATCTCACCACGGATCAGACAGTTGAAAGCAGCAGTATTGGTGGTAACTGTTTTAGTCTGACTGAGTTTTCTCTTTCTTACATCATCCTCTGGAGGCTTGGACACCCCACCCAGTCAGAGATACAATGTTTTTTGTTTTGTTTGTTTTGTGTTTTGTTTCGTTTTTTCCCCCCCACATTTGGTTTTACCGACGTGTTCCATCCTTTTTAAAACATGAAATACAATCTTTATAATGGCTAGCAAGACAAATTGCACTGCACAGAACAACACCCTTATACTCCCCTATAACTTCATGTTATGGCAAGTTTCACAATATAATACAGGATAATCAACTATTACACATCCCATTGCCTTGTCGTTATACGCAGACAGCAATGCCAGTGGAATGAAAATGACCCGTGTTGAATATCATCACCTCTGCCTACCCTATGTTTTCAGTCACATTATTATTATTATTGCATATCATAAGTCGACATGCCTCAAAAATAAATATTGAAGATTTTGGGATAGGTGTCAATCCTCAAGCAGTTAACCAATGATGACGATAAACGATGTGTAACTCTTTATATTTGGCCTCTGCCACATTAGAGTTAAAATCACCAGATTACTATGAAACAACACAAGGCTCTCATTTTCTGAGCAAGCAAGCCAAAACATATCCACAAGTCACCAGTAGGGGGAGCAAACAAGTTGTGCAGAGGACTTAATTAAAATATCTAGAATAATTTAAACAGGCATTCATAGTCAGTCACTTGGAAAGGGCCTTGGGCTAGTGTGAGAGAGAAAAGAGAGAGAGAGAGAGAGAGAGAGAGAGAGAGAGAGAGAGAGAGAGAGAGAGAGAGAGAGAGAGAGAGCTGCCCCCCACACATACTATTTGATTCACTCTCAATTGTCCCTGTGGTCGTGTCTCCTGGCCTCCCGGTGAGCTACCTGTGTCCCTGGCCTGCTTGTGTGTCCGGTAAATATAGATTGATGCCTTACATAATGTACTACCACTAAAACATGCTTTCTCCTCACCTCACCATGCTATCTCAAATTATGTTCCGGGAGGAATGGAGGACAGAACTTAAAAAATAATGACAATACAAGTGCATAAGAAAGGGTATTTGGGCTCCTATTTACAGAAATATGTACAGAATGTGCCTGTGGTCATTTGCTTTTTGACAACCTTATGTCATTGACGGATTGTTTTTAAAAAGGGTACAGGTGTGTGTGTGTGTGTGTGTGTGTGTGTGTGTGTGTGTGTGTGTGTGTGTGTGTGTGTGTGTGTGTGTGTGTGAGAGAGTGTGAGTGTGAGTGTGAGTGTGTGTGTGTGTGTGTGTGTGTGTGTGTGTGTGTGTGTGTGTGTGTGTGTGTGTGTGTGTGTGTGTGTGTGTGTGTGTGTGTGTGTGTGTGTGTGTGTGGCAGGGCATTCATTTGCACATTAATTGGTTTTCAGTTTTCGAATGACTTTGCCAAACTCTTGGATAAAAAATTAAAAGCATTCCGCAATAATTACACAACCTACTGTATAGTCTAGAACTGTTTTACACTTACAAGAGCAACGCTGCACAGCGGCTTAATTCATTTGCAGAGATGGCTTCAACAGAAAAATATATATGCAGAATATTTGCCACACTCAACCAATTCAAAGTCACTACTGCTGTAAGCACGGTACAGTAAAGAACACTTACCAGTCATATAACTTTTGGAAGTAACAGGAACCTCTCAATCAATTTGGACAAAGTCATGGGTAGACTGTAAAATTCTGAGTGTTAAAGGAGTAGTGTGTTAAATGACTTCTTTTCTATCAGTTACACACCCCGTGAAGCCTTGATTTCATGGACATTTTTTTGTTTTTGACGCATTTCTGAGCCAACAAATTTGGCTAAGGACTCGATTGAGTCTCCTGCTAGACTCAATTGAGTCTCCTACTGAGCAGCCACCAATTCATCAAACTATTGGCTCAGTAATAAGACAAAAACTAATAAATCTCCATGAATTCAAGGCTTCATGGGGTGTGTAATTGATAGAAAATAAGTATTTTTTTGGGCGAACTATACCTGTTTAAAGGGGTATTTCACTTTCAAATTAGTTTGGGGTCATTTTAACATACTACTCTGGCCTTTGTCCTTGTCTCTAGTAATATTGTCCTTTTAATGTGTGAGGGGGCTGTGTTTTTTCAAGTACTTTTTTCATTCATTTTTTTATAATGTTGAGAAAATGAAAAATAACTCAAAGAATGTCACAAATGTAATCAAATCCATTTGCTCTCATAGTTAACACTCAGGATTTTAGTGTAGTGTGTAATGGAGGTAGTGTACGGCCACTCCGGTAACAGAGCTGTGTCATTTTGCTAGCTGCCTCCCCTCTTTGACAGACCACTAATCATCTCCCACCATGAAGCAGGTGAGATGCTTTTAATTCATCTGCCACATTACTAGCGATACAGGAGAACCCTCATGGGCGATGACACTACAGCTATGCGCAATTACTGAAGTTAACAAGCCAGAAAAGTGTCTGTGCCTGAACACAATATTTAAGACATGTTATTAAATCCTGCATCAAAAACTGTGGATGTAAAAATGCAGATTATTGCTGTTAAAATAATGTATAGATTATCATTATTTTACATGTTTTGTTTCACTAAATGGACTTCTGAATGCATAAAAGGGCCAATGATTGATTTTCACTTTCAAATGTGTTGCTGTAATTCTGCAAATTGTCGTGAGCTACTGGCAGTCATTATTGGTGCATTTCTATCGATGATGCGCTGCACTAAGATGGTATGAACAGAATGTAGCTCCTTGCAAAGTTGCCCATTATGTGGAATTACTACCAGTAAATGCCTAGTCTTGACAAAGACGAGGCTATTCTATAACAGGCGTAAGTGCTTACCTGGGGACAGCAGGGCTAGGTAAAAGTGTACACTTGAACTCACATACACAGTAGGGAGAACACCGCCAACCACTGCAGATGTGCCATTTATATTGTATTAATATACTCTACAGGTCGGTTAAATCAACGTTTTATTCATTCAAATACGTTTTCAGCTTTGATGCTAATTAACCGCATTAACCCTAGCATCCCTATTCTGGACATTTCATAAAATAGGCAAACATTGGGCGAACATTTGGGAGACAAGCTTTATGTTGGGTTGAAAATAATTCTGAATAGGAAATTGCAGGTGCATGGTCAAAAACACAAAAAATATTTATGTCAGCAAGATAAGTATCAAAACAATGACGATACATTCATTCTAACTAAGGACAAACTGCATCAGTGAAGCAGAGCAGAAAGAGAGCAAAGTGATAGAAGGACACAAGAGTTACCACAAATACAGAATGAAAGCCTCGACAATGATCATAGGATGCAAGTGTTACCTCTGTGACATTGTTTCAACCAATAACGTGTGGTGTGTACTTTACAAAGCTGGATTTCTTTTGGGCAAAAATGCCATTTGGAAGAATATTTTATGTATGTAATGTACAAACACTTTGTGTCAGAAGCTGACCCACACAAAATGATAGGAATGTTAAAATATATGACAATGACAAATAGACAAAATATGGTGACGAGTGATCCTTTTCCTACTGTAGGCCTACGTTTCACAAAATATACTTAACAATCTGTTGCCAAATGTTAAACATGGCGGTCTCTGTAATGGTTTATGCAGCTATGGGAGTCTTTACTATACTGACTGCTGAACTAAAAATAGATTAGGAATTCAATAAGAAAATGTCATATGGAGAAAAAAATACATCTACCAAAGAATAGCTAATCAAATTCATTCAAATCAGTCATCCAGAATTTGTTAAGCCTTTTCTCATGCTTGATATCAACCTGTACAGTATGTCCAACAATTGTCTGTGGTTTGACAATAATTCTCTATATTCTATATACTGTAGTCTTTATTTACAGTTTTTGTCAATTTTCAAAGGGAGAGTGTATGAATGCAATCAACTGCACATTCAAAATAAACATATTTCTGAACATTGGAGGGGGAAAACAGCTCTTTTACACTTTGTGGCCGTGAAATCATAGCATAAGGTAGACTGATATTGTTGTCTCCGCCAGGCCGTAAGGCATGGCGAGAGATTATGTTTTGCACCCCGTCCGTCCGTCCGTCCGTCTATCCGTCCGTCTGTGGACAGCTAATCTCTGGCTCCGTTGGTTTGATCGCAGCGAAACTGTGCACACACACTCCCTGGATGCCAATTCAGAACCTCTATTTTTCACATGGGCCTGTTACAGCGCCACCAGGAGGCCGCTTTTTACACGAATTTTTAACGCGAATCGGTACACAGTATCTCTATAGTCATTAAACGAAACAGGTTTTTCAGATTTTTCATATTCCATCCTGATTGGCAAAAATGGCTTCCAAAATTTGCAGGAGTGCTCCGTTTTGAACAAAATGCCTGAAATTATGAACACAGCATGCAATTTCCGTGACATTTTGCACACACATTCTCACTAGGCAGAGGATGAAATGCCACTGGAAATGTTTCAATTCAGCCTCATGGTGGCACTATAACAGTCCGATTCGTGTTTTTACCTATAACTGCACCGATCTGTGTACAACTTTGTATGCGCACTCCCTAGAGGTCAGGGAAAAACCTTTTTCACATCTGGCTTTTATAGCGCCACCAGGAGGCTGACTTATATAAAACACATTTTTGGATATTACTCCTTCAGATTTTATCCAAATTTCACGCAAATCGATACACATGATCTCTATAGTCATGTGATTAGATTTTTCATATTCCATCCTGATTGGCTAAGATTGACATCTAAAGTTTGCAGGAGTGGCCCGTTTTGAACAAAATGTTGTAAATCATGAACGCAGCGTCCGATTGCGGTGAAACTTTGCACGCACATTCACACTACGTTGAGGAAACAACATTGCCCTATTATAGCGCCACCAGAAGGCCGATTATTCTTTTTTTTTTAATAGTACCCCTACAAATCCAAACATAACGCAAATCAGTACAAACTATAAAAAGTGCTCCTCGGAGCACAGGTCTCCGCCAGGTCAGGTAGGTTATTGTGGGCCAGCAATGTTTGGAATTCGCTAACCAGGATGGAATATAAAAAATCACACCCTGTGTGAAGTGAGTGGTGCCTTGCTTAGCTTGGCTAACATGTTCAATCAGCCAAGCTAACATGTCCAATGTTAGCTTGGCTGATGGCACTGATGTCACTTTGAAACATGTAAACAATGTTTCAAAGTGACACACCTATTTATAGGGCTCTATTTCGTCATGCGTCTCGCTAGCCAATCAAAGCACACCCTTTCAACATATTGTCACGTGTCACGTGATGCTTGACCAATGTTAGCTTGGTGGACACACGGACATACAGACATACGAACACACAGACAAAGCCACGTATAGGAGTGGTTGCCTTCGGCACCACTCAAAAATGGGACGGAACCGTCGTGATCACTTGACTATAGAGATAATGTGTACTGATTTGCATGATGTTTGGACAACATATGTAGGAGTAATATAAAAAAGAAAAATCGGCCTCCTGGTGGCACTATAATAGGGCAATGTTAAAAGGGTGGCGTTTGTTCTTCAACGTAGTGCGAATGTGCGTGCAAAGTTCCACCGCAATCGAACGCTGCATTCATGATTTGCGGCATTTTGTTCAAAACGGGCCACTCCTGCAAACTTTAGATGTCAATGTTAGCCAATCAGGATGGAATATGAAAAATCAAACAGATCCATCTTGATCACATGACTATAGAGATCATGTGTACCGATTTGAGTGTGTGTGCACAGTTTCGCAGCGACCGGGCCAACGGTGCCGGAGATTAGCTGTTCACAGACAGATGGACACACGGACAGACGGACGGACAGGGGGTAAAACATACTCTCTCGCCATGCCTTTCGGCCTTGCCGAGACAATGATCTCTTTAGTTAAGTGATCAAGACGGATCCGTCCGATCCGCCTGAATTTTCACATTCCTGCCTGATTGGCGAATTCCGAACATTGCTGGACCACACTAACCTACCTGACCTGGCTGAGACCTGTGCTCCGAGGAGCACTTTTTCTAGTTCTTTATCATTTCAATCTCCCAACTGTGTGTTCTGCTTCAGATGTTCTCAGACAACTCATCAGATGCTTCATTCATCTTTACATTTTCTTAATCACTTGAGCCCTGTCCTTCTTTGTACGACAAATAGCAAAAATAACGGATTAAACTGGCTCACAATGCGTCACGATGTTGATCGGCTAAATTGTGTTTTTTAAAACTGTCAAAATCATGCATTTTATATTCATATTATCAAACAGCTTTGAAACATATCTGACAGTCTACCTCTCCCGTAAGGAAATGCGTGTATAATTCAGAGGTAGGGATACACATCCCCACCGGCTATAAAAATGAATGACCAGAGGGGGGATATCAAAAGAAGAGGCCCCAGCAAATCAAACCCTGCACAGACGATACGTTCTGTAATCTTATTTCGCTCATACAAATCCCCTCTTGACCTGCCCTGTTTAATTATCCCAGCAAGAAGCAATGCAGAAACACTATAGAGTAAACAAATCGACGCATGCGGTGGGAGAAAACAATATACTTTGCACTGTGTATTCTTTACCCCCTCCCTCTACCATAACTATGATAAATGTGGCAGTTAAAACATTAATAGGGGAGAGGGGAATGCTTTCATTCGCTATTTTCTGCTTAAGATAATTGACCCTCCCTCCAATGTAAAGGTCACGGAGAATCAATGAATGTATGAAATATTAATCAGAGTTCTCCATTTGTTTAAAAGAGGATCAAATGACCTTTATACAACATCAAATTGATTATCGCATGCAGAGTGCTTTGGAATAAATCCTTTTTAAGAGACTTCATTCCCGGGGCATGAGAGCATGCGGCACTTAATACAGCGCCACATGCACTCATGACCACAACAAACAATGGTTGTGATGGAGACTACAATGAGGGATCAAGTATGAATGGACATCAACCCAATCCAATATTGGTAATGACCGCAGCACGTTATTTGCAGGCTAGTCCCTGCATGCAGCGATCTAAGATTTTGTGACTGTGAGTAACTGTGTGTCAGAAATTGAAAATTAGTGCCAGAGAGAGGGGAGGGGGGATGGGGGCAGAGAGAGACAGAGTGTCAGACAGAGAGGAATAGTGAAAAGCTTCTTTCTGTGGCTTTTTATTAAGCTCTAATTAACAATGAAACACCTCAGTGTTGTTGCCATGGACGCATCTGATTAAGAAAGCCACTTTCTGAAACATCAAAATAATGTGATTGTAATGAATAACATTATCCATACATCACAGTCATTATGCAAACTTTATTTAAATACAAAACATATCAAATAAATGTCACACCTAAAAATTACACGCTGCATCCAGAATCACTGCTGGAGTGCAGCCTAGCGCTGCATACTGAGGGATTACAAGCTCTGTAATGGAACAGCCTTTCTCCCTCTAACATTTGATACAGTCACTGTTGCACATATTCCCATATATTAGTCTATTACCTCTAGGCCAAAGTGTCGCTGGAAGGCAGCGGCCGTTGCCATGCTTGTCTGTAAGTTATTCAGCTGTGGGATTACAGTGAGCTGCAAAGTTAAACGAGGGTACAGACACACAAAGGCAATGTTTCTGATTGGACAGATACCGATTGCCACACCTCTCAACATCGTTAGCCATTGCTAAGATGGAGGTAAACTATCAGAGGAGAGAGAGAGAGAGAGAGAGAGAGAGAGAGAGAGAGAGAATATACTGTTCCCTCTGTTTTGATGATTTAAGATGCAGCCGGCAAAGAGGGGCGTACGCTCACGGGGAGAGCTCTGGTTGGTGATTGACATGAGTGACCTCAGTGAAATTGAAAAAAAGTCCCAGATCCAGAAATGCACTGCCTTAAATCCTTGACCTTTCAGTCCTATATCCTGTGAAATGGGCTTCTACTCGTTCCAAAGGAATGGGATGATTCTATGTTTATGCATCAGTCTTACGCAGGAAGACCTGCAGTTGGTCAGGCAGCCAAGCCTAACATATTGCTCTGAGCACACTTGAATGCAACGGTTCAGTAGGAAAAGCGAGCTAATATTTACAGATAATCTTTCATGGTGTTTGTGTGTGTTTTCTTTTTTTTAGATAGGTCAATGAGGGGCTGGAATCAGAAGTTAGAGAGGTACAGAAAGATACAGCACAGGTGATGAGCCAAATTTAACCACATGCTTATTCTCGGCATGGTCTATTTTCAGTTAGAATATCTACGAGCACACACTGTGCTGCGTTGTTACACGTTGTGAGCTTGTAGATTGGCTATTTTCATTTGGTGTAGACTAGGGAAAAAGGAGGGGACCAAGTATAAACCCCTGCCTGGTCAACTGAGAATAGGATTTCACATTCACTCCTAAGTTGTAATTAGGTACAGTACAGTACAGTATGTATTTACATAAAGTATGGCACTTTCCCTATATGGCTGAGCCACCAGACAAAATCTTTTGAAGTCTCACAAGGACATATCCTAGTCTTTGTGTAAGCAAATTGACTTAAATTACAATATATTACCCGTGATGGATAGAAAATCTTTTAGTAGTAGAGCTAAACTCTGAAGTGAAATGGACAGAGAAACATACAGTAGTAAGTAATAGTAATAAGTGAGTAGTAATAGGTATGACAAAAGATGTCATACCTATTCCATTTTGTGTGACATGCCTAGATGTCAACGGATATCTGAAAATCCCTTTACCAAACATTCATTTGCAGGCAAATCACCCATGGAGGCACAAACAGGGGAATAGCAGAGATAATGTGATGCATGATGTTGTCTTGGGCTTACTGAGGAAAATGGCAGTGAGCCCCTGAAAACATCTATGCGATCAGTGCATGCCCCCCCTCCCTGCCCCCCCACCCCCCTTCCAGCAGTGAGAGAGGGAAAAAGAGAGAGTGGGGAAGAGAGAGTGAGGGAGAGAGAGAGAGAGAGAGAGAGAGAGAGAGAGAGAGAGAGAGAGAGAGAGAGAGAGAGAGAGAGAGAGAGAGGGAGAGAGGGAGAGGGGGGTGGGGGTTGAAAGAAGGGAGAGACGAAAACATATCAGCCCTTAATACTGTTCTTTCTATCTGAATGAAAATCAGGTTGCTCCCTTCATCCCAATAAAGTCTTCAGGGGAATGTGAATCCTCCATCTGCCTTACTGTGTCTTCTCTCTCTCTCTCTCTCTCTCTCTCTCTCTCTCTCTCTCTCTCTCTCTCTCTCTCTCTCTCTCTCTCTCTCTCTCTCTCTCTCTCTCTCTCATATGTGGTGGCCCGCTCACGCATCACTGATGGATCATAGCTGAACCAGCAAAACAAAATGTTTATACTGTATCCGACTAATCACAGGTGTTTATACACAAAATACTAGGTGGTAGAAACATACTTGGTCATTCTTGCAGTGGTTAGGGGAAGGGAAGGGTAAACACATGTGTGCAAATAAATAAGGCTGACAAAATTGTAATTTCTTTCTCATTTTCAAGCCTTACATAAAAGACCATGAATTTTTGACAAAACAAATATAGTCTAGCTCATATCCTGGTAGTCCTACAACTCCATTATTGTCCACAACCAGAGCTGTACAGTTGTTTTGGTCAGCTTATTTCATCATTGCAATGAAAGCATGTCGTAGGTGAAATGCATTTTTCTGTCTTGGACTTTTAGTTTTCTTAGACATACAGTGTCCTTATTATTAGTGTTTAGAGGGTCTAATGCTATAGTCTGTTGAGCATCAGGACCAGTTGACAGAGGGGACTCTATTCTATGTTGATCTTTAGATTTTTGAGGGATGTGTATTATGAGAGGATTCGGGGTCACTCATTTTAGGAACTCTATCTCACTCTCCCTTCCCCCCAACCCCATTTTGTGACTGACCCATATCTAAAATATATTTGTGCATCTGTATTTTAGAGTCCAAAACATTTTCAAATGTACACACAGCTATTTCTTTGAATAGCTGTAAGAAATGCATTTTTTTCTCAATATGGGAAGTGACATACCGTACAGCATAGGATACTTACAGTCCAGTGCATATGTACTGGTGAAATGGGGCAAAAATAATTTCAATAACAACAGAATCCATTGAATAGCTATTATCCTCAGCACTAGGCACTTGAAGTCCTGCAATGCTATATTTGATCATTCATATTTTGTGTGTTTGCCAATTTTTACTACACAGAAATTGATATTGAGAGCTCGGCGAGCCATAATCCATACTGCAGTCCTGAAACAAACAGACACGTTATTAGCCAACTGTAGTAATAGCCAAACTGTTGTATTTCACTCTTAGTAATATTTCACCCATTAATAGTTAAATTGATTCTTCCAAAGTAACACTATATCCTCATTTCAGTGCTTGAAAGATTACTCTCAAAATATCTGAAATGAAATGACACTCGAAGGTAATGTCTGTATAGTTCAGACATGCCCAGCTATGATGTACACCAACATTATCAGCTTTTTTTCCCCTGAGAAATATCCCTTTAATCAGTTCACATATAGATTTATCTCTGGACAGTCATCTGGCAAGCTCTCCTACTGTCATTGACATTCTGGCCAAAGTGTAATCTTTGAACCTCCAGTATGTGTGTTGCTCTTGTGCCAAGGTCCACATTGTCTAAATGGAATGGATAATACAGCGCTGATAGCATTTGTTTTAGTCCATTAATCAATTACATGTTTAGCAGAGGTAAACAGTTTAATGCCATCTTTGACCTTGGATTGAATTATTCACATGCCACTAATCTGTCATTCTATTTATGGAATGTATTCTAGTGTGGGTGAAGTTGAACACTGTAATACATTGAAATCGTTAAGTAAATATGAACCAGGTGGACAACAATTATCTGTGGTGTATGAACTTAAAAATCAATCCAAGCCACATTAAGTGACACAGGGTGGACTCAGGGACGTAAAACCCTTACCTCTGGGCATACTGTATGTCATAATTGGCTAACATTCGGGAAGAATAGCAGATCTACATGCTCACAACACATCCTGTTGTAACGCGCTGTGAGATTGTATGTGTGCTATTTTCACTATTTGACGTACAACAAAATGTAGGGTTTAAGTAGTTAAAGTTGTTCCATGAGCAAAAGGTGCACTGTGACACAGCTGCATGTGGGACTTGTGGCGAAACTCTCACATTTCTCTCTCCAGTGCACAAGTACACGGTGGCAGAGGGGAAGGTAATGAAAAACATGCACGCAGGTCCATGTGGACGGGGTTCAGCGGACCAGATGTCGATGGTATCGCCAGGTTTCGCTCCGTCTGTCATGCATGCACAGTCTCTATTTATAGGAGAACGCGCGGGAGGTGGGGGTGGCCTTCCACTCTCCCTCTTCTATTCCCTCCCCATCCGTTCTTACAAGCCAAATTGCAAGCTCTTTCACAAGCCCCTCTTCTGGGGACGTGGGTGTACGGTGGGGTGGAGGGGGGGAAAGGGGGAGGGGGTCGCTATTGGTGGAACAACCTGGAAATATGCAACCTTCTGCACTGAACCCCGAGCCACAGAGGCACTGAAGTGATAAATGATCAGCGATATCACCCAGGTTCAAATCACATTCCTTCTCTTTCCCTCCCTTGCCACGGTCACAGACTCCAGCAGGCTGCAGTTGGAATTACCTTTCCTTTAGTACACACATTCATGAGGAGACTCCCTTGGTATATCACTGATAATGACATTTCCCTGTAAATATGTATGCTACGGCTGGTAACCCCATGTGAACCTGCTGTAGAGACCTCTCAGTGAGATGGAGTGTCTTTTACAAAGTGAGAGAGCTTCTTCAAGATGCGTGCTGAGAATGGCACCTGCCGGATGGAGCACAGCATGGCCGACAAAACAAACATTTACATAATAGACATGTCCAGCAAATACATATTAAGAAATATTATTATTCCTATATTTTATAGCAAAATGCTATGCTTTTGGTCAATATATTGGATGAGTTGGCTAGTACGGTATTGTATTTTCTTAATTTACTCAATGTCAAGTGAATTTTATTTTATTCTTTATGTATTTGATTGACTGTCTCATTTTTATATTATTATTTATGCAAGTCGGAAACAATGCAAGTTGAAAATGCATTCCCCAACCGGTTATGCCTTACCCATTGTATCCGTTGTCACTTGTCAGAATACCCATTATACCTGTCTGTCTGTGTCCCTATACCCATATATGCTAATTTCTGTATCTGTCTGTCTGTGTCCCTTTTATCGGTATCGGTTGGATCGGCGATTCTGGACAACCATCTATCCGACCCATGTGACCGAAAATTAAACCGGTGCCCGGTCTAGACCGGTAGTCCGCCATCATGGTCATTATTATGGTCAGTATCTTGTCAGTATCATTGATTGATTGATTGATTGATTGATTGATTGATTGACTACTACTACTTTATTAGTCAGAAATATATATGCTTTTTCAGGCCAGTTTTGGTCAGTATCATCTCAGTATCATGGTCAGTATCATGCCAGTATCATGGTCAGTATCATGGTCAGCATTATGCCAGTATCATGGTCAGTATCATGTCAGTATCATAGTAGTAGTAGTAGTAGTAGTAGTAGTAGTAGTAGTAGTAGTAGTAGTAGTAGTAGTAGTAGTAGTAGTAGTAGTAGCAGCAGCAGCAGCAGCAGTAGTAGTAGTAGTAGTAGTAGTGATAGTAGTGGTAGTGGTAGTGGTAGTAGTAAAGTTATATTTTATGTATTAAGAGTAGCCACACAATAGCCAATCATTTCACCCCAGTATTTTTCTCCCTATGTAATTGTTATGGCAATTTCAGAAATCCCCACGCATTTCTGTGCAGTCTTGCCCCTACTGGCTCACATGCCAGTGAAGAGCCCCCAAAGGGAAGCCCCTCCACCCTATTCCTCACCACCCTTAGCAGGCACTGCCCCAGTCTGTAAGAGTCACTGGTGCCGCTAAAAAGAGTACCCTCTATGCCCGGCTTACATGGCCAATTGTGCTCATATAGACGCTCGACCGAGCCGGAATAAATGAAGTTACTAGTTATATTATTATATGGATTACGCAAAGGTATGTATTGATTTAATTGACAATGAAAAAATAAAAAATGTAAGTACATTTTAAGGCTTACTTTACTGAACCCACTGAAATGGTTTAATTTTAGTGCAAGCACCTCATTCCCCCTGCTGACCTCCTGATCATTTGGAATGTACAGTGCAGGGCAGAAACAGGCTTAGACTGTGCTAGATAAGAACCTGCCCGCTGCCTCTTCTGAATAGAATTTGGTTGTCTCAGCACTTCTCAGAAGATAGAGGATTTAACATGTCACATTGGGATTACAGTTCACCAGACTTTAATAAAGAAACGGCGTGTCTGCAAAGTTCATATGAGCTTAATGTAGGAAAAAAGGTACATGTTGTTTAAAGTGTCCATTCAATTCTGAGTGCTAAGGTGAGGATAATGATTGTCCTTGGATTTACCTTTTGTACAAAAGAGAGATAGCAAAAACTAAGTAAAACTCTACTTCGATAACGCTTTTGATGATGCTCAGAATAGACCACACCATTTGGCTCTGTTCCAGTCGGCCAACTGGCTTAATTCTTTACAGATAGGAGAAATGAATGATTTAATTATTCACATTCAGTCATAGGCAATGTCATCTTTTATGCTGCAGGATGATGCCAACTATTGCCATGTTTTGGCCATTGGATTTGTGTTCATGATGAGTTACAGTACATAATAATGTAGTATGACACACAGAAGCGCCTTTAAAACGGATAAAGCTCTGGCTAAACCTATAGATCCTGGCTTGCAGTGGCGTCGTTACGCGGGGGCTTCGGTGGCTATAGCCACTAATGTTTTATCTAAAGCCACCAATAAAAAAAAAGAAGAAAAAAAGTTTTTTATTTTTTTTGAATGCTATATCTATAACCCTAACATAACCCTACCCCTAAGCCTAAAACCGAAATAAAGTTTTTTAAAAAAATGGGAAAAAAGTACCCAAATCCGCCCAAAACACGAAAATGTTGGCGCACGCGCATGTGTCCGTTGCCTGGGGGGCTAAGCCCCCAACCTAATAGAGACCTAGCAACGCCCCTGCTGGCTTGTGACCAAAGGTGGCTGGGCCTTTGCTGTCAGAGCCTTCAGATTGTGGAACACACTGCCTGCCATTGTCATCAGACAGGCTACATCATTAGTGACATTTACATCCCTCCCTAAACCCTTCCATCTTTTCTAGGAAAGTGTTTATGAATTCTTAAATACTGTATATAATGTAAGTTATGGGGTTTTATCATTTCACTTCTGTCATTTCATAGTTTTTAACTTCATTTTATCCCCCAATGCCTTTATGATCCCTGCTTTATTTTGTTTCTTTTCATTTATATCAGCTGTTCCCTGTGTTATTTGTTGCATTTTCCATCTGTTGTTGTTCTTTATCTGAATTGGTTTTATTTGTGCTGGTGATTTGTTTCTTTCTTTCTTTCTATAAAGCACTTTGAAACCTTGTTAAGAAAAGTGCTAAATAATGTTTTTGTTCTTATAAAAAAAAAGCACCTACCTTTTGCCAAGAAATTGGATAGGATCAAATGATTTGCTCATGTCAACCTACAGTATCACTTATGTATAAATCAGTGTTTTTTGGGGGGCCAGCGCCCCCTATCCAATATCCAGGTCGCTTATCGCCCCCCACACCTAATTAAAATGTAAGCTTTATTTTTATTGTGAATTGTGTTCCAAATATCACATGTTGCATTAAACTGGACGGTTAATATGGGATTATTATTATGTAATTATTAGCCTACCTCCCAGGTAAAGAAAAAATCACACCCAGTGTGAAGTGAGCGGTGTTATTTAAGGTCATCACAGTGATGTAAGCTCACTTAAAAACCTTTTTTTTTAAAGTGCGTGGTGATATTTATAGGTTATGAATTTCATCATGCGTCTCGCTAGCCAATCACAGAGTGATCTGAATACTCATCAGCCAATCACAGTACAGCAAAAGACACATTTTCACGACGGATGGGTCATGGGTCGCAACCCCACTTATAGGAGCGGCTACACCGCTCAAAAAAGCCTGTTACGATTATAATTGTACTGTACAGTATGTGGCCCTGTCACACCAGGCCTCTCTCACAGCACTGAATGGCAGGACTGTCATGGCCCTGCATGTTACAATGGTGAGAGGGGCCTGAAATCCTTGTGACAGGGCTTTGACAGGGCCAGACTTCCCTGTGACAGGGCCTGACATCTCCGTGACAGGGCCTGACACCTCTGTGACGGGGCCAGACTTCTCTGTCAGGGCCAGACCTCTCTGTGACAGGGCCTGACATCCATGTGACAGGGCCTGACATCTCTGTAACAGGGCCTGACATCCCTGTGACAGGGCCTGACATCCCTGTGACAGGGCCTGACATCCCTGTGACAGGGCCTGACATCCCTGTGACAGGGCCTGACATCTCTGTGGCATGGCCTGACATCTCTGTGACAGGGCCAGACTTCCCTGTGACTGGGCCTGATATCCATTTGACATGGTTGTGACAGGCCTGTCAGAGCCCTGTCACAAAGATACTGTATCAGGCATAAACTCATAAACATGTACAACGTTTTTTGAAGACAGGGGCAATCTCTGCTAAATAGAAATAAAATAACATCAGACTGCTATGGTCCTTTAAGGCCTGCTTTAACTTATAACAAAGTTTGTAAACTTTCTAGTGTTTTCCTACTGGATGCATGCCTTTTTAACTGGAATTGTTTGGCACTGACAATTGACCACTCACTGTCACTTGCAATTGCACTGTGAATCTGAAGACCTCAACTCAGGCAAAAACTAGATTATTCATAGATCTTG
This sequence comes from Gymnoscopelus microlampas, assembly GCF_963454915.1. Taxonomy (NCBI): domain Eukaryota; kingdom Metazoa; phylum Chordata; class Actinopteri; order Myctophiformes; family Myctophidae; genus Gymnoscopelus; species Gymnoscopelus microlampas. The sequence continues at coordinate 28,776,767 of NC_139944.1, forward strand.
AAATGGAAAGGATATGACTGTAGTTGTGGAGGCCAGAATCAAGTTTCGCCAACCGCCTAGCACCAGGGGCTCTAATTTGGAACGGCGGGTTGGCGTGAAATGGTGAGTTGACGATTTCAGAAGGTTAAGTGCCGTGTTTTTCCCCGCCTGAGTTTGGTATTTTTGGGACTGGCCGTGCACCGGTGTGATATGTGCACTTTAGCTGGCGGAGTTTAATGCACACCATTATAGATGTCTCCAAAATCACACAATTTCATTTCATAATGCTTGTTTGTTTGTTTTTCTTGACAACTGAAGATCATATTTTTCAACCAGTATTTTCTCTAGCACTGTGTGGTTTTGACTGAGCCATGCATATTTTCCATCTGTATCATAATTTAACTGGGTTTTAATTACCCACACAGTCCTGTGGGATTGTGTGGGTGACAAGATATCATGTCAGTATCTTGTCATGGTCAGTATCAGCCTCCTCCTTCCTGTCATCCCTCCCTCTTCTCCTCACTCCCTTTATTTTTTCCTTCCGTTATTGTGTCCTTCCCTCACTCTTCCTCCCTCTTTTACGTTTTCTCCCCTCTTCCTCCAGCCCGATGCATCCTTTCCTCCCCCCACCCTCCCTCCCTTTCCCTTCTTCTTCCACCCACTTTTGCTTTCACTCTATCCCCACCTACATCTCTCACCCCCTCCTTCTCTCTTTTACCATGTCTATTTCTATATACATTCTATATTTCTGACACTTACCTTGAGGAGAAGCACGCCACTTGGCAGAGGATTGCACAAGCAGGCAAAAAGAGAAGGAATGCAAAGATGATGACTTAGATATGGGGAGGACATTTTAGAACTGCATCAGCCTCCACTACATCGCTGACTGTGTGTAATATCTAACCTGATAAGTGTGTAATGCCTCAACCCGTTTAGCCACTACAAGAAAGTTGGACTTACTAAACCCTGTGCTACATTTAGCAAACCTGCAGTGTTGTTGCATTGTCCCATAAAAACATGTGACTTAATCTTTAATTGTGAATCTTCGGTTTGGACTTAGAAGATTACCTGGGTATTCACTGATGGGGAAAATGAAGGAATTTGCTTCCCTTTATCCAGAGAGGAACTTGGAGTGCTAATTGGCCTCTTGCTGTGTGTTTGTAGGGCAGGGATGATGCTTCTCTTTGCTGTATTCTCTCTACCCAGTGATGTGGAGCGATAACAGGTGACAGTCGCTAAGTTAAAATTATATAAGGGTTTCTACAACATGTGGAATGGTCCTGAATGTGGAAGAAAATAGAACAGCTTTCATTGGGAATAGACAAAATCCATGATCATTTTACAATTATCAGATATAAAAAGGTATGTGCAACCTGTCTTGGAAAGGAATACTTTTCAGCTATACAATTACGTTTTTTCTGTCCATCTTTTCGTTTTCTAAAATAATTGGGGGAAAAAAGTGGTTATGTAAATTTTAATAATGGTTTCATTTCATTTTTTTCTATAACTTTGGCAGTGCTCACTTTCTTTTGAAGTATAAACAACACATTAATCACGTCTAGAAGGTCTCTGAAACCAATCTCAAAGGGTTGTGTCCAATCGGCAATTGATTCATTGGAACACTGCAGAAGCCTTTGCAGTCCATGGTGTGAACGATATGCAGTCCATAAGCCTTTTACAGCCCAGGCAGCAAAATAATTAAAGTTCCCTTCTTTGGTAAATAATGCTTGTTCGGGACTCGGCCATTTAATAAAAGCAGACATGTTTTAATTGGAATTCCAGCGAGAACAACATTGCTCCTACAATTGCTAATTATATGTGCTATGTTTTAATAATATACTAGTGTAAATTGCAAATGCTAATTATTTCACATTACCATTAGTTGTGATTTGCTTGAAGATTCATTTGAGCATGGTCTTGGTCGTAGGAACCGAGATGAGGAAATAGTTTTACCTATTTGAGCAGGCAGGCATTATTGCACAGCACACACAGGGCCTGTGCTTGATGGATTTCTCTCTACCAAAGTGTCTGAATTACTGCCCTGTAAGAATCTCTCATGCTTAGTAACATTGTTTAAAATTCATGGCACCTTTTACAGCTTGATTAGCACAGAGAGCCATAGGTACAGACATTGTATTTCAGCAGGCAGAGTTGTTAGCTTATTGCCCACTGTGAAAAATAGGTGAGAGTTGATGAAATATACTTTTATTTATCCAGCATAACATCTAGGAATACATCAATTTTCCCAGTTAATGTTTTGTTCATAATGGAATGCTGACTTAAATTGATAGTAAACTATTATGCTGTTATGTGCTGTTCATTCTTCAAGCATGAAAAACAAAGGTCTTAGGTATTATAAAAACTGCACTCTGTACCTGAACTGGTAGTTTAATGTGAAGAAGTATAATTTCTATTGTGACACTGACAGCGTGATTCACTGTGATTGAAATACTGTTCCAACAGCAATGTTTTGCAGGTGCGCATCCTCTTCAGAACAAAATAAGAGTATGAAACAAGAATATTGTTAACAGTGTGTGTATGTGTGTGTATATATATATATATATATATATATATATATATATATATATATATATATATATATATATATAGTATATATATATATACATACATAGATACATAGATACAAACATACATACATACATACATACATACATACATACATACATATATATATATATATATATATATATATATATATATATATATATATATATATATATATATATATATGCTGTGAAACATAGTTAGAGATATTTGTGACAGGATGTCGAAAGTAAGCAAATGTGAAATCGGACAAATCAAGCAAATACGTTGGTTCTGTAGTAACTGCTGTGAGAGGTGTGTGCTGTGGTTTAACAACATTCAAATGAGTACCGTATCTTCTTCAATTATTTTCAGATTTCAATGTAAGCCACATCAAGCCTATTAGGTATACATTTTGTATACATTATTTCATATTTAACCAAATGTTTTTGATTTACAGATGGCGTTCAGCTCTCACAAACACCTCTAAATGTTCTCTATCTGCTTTTTTTCATGAACTGTCACCAACAGCACGATAAATCTGATCCCAGCACAGCTGCTCGTGTTTATCACCCACATGTACAGTTCATTACCATGCCGTGTTAACCACGGTGTGCTGAGAATCACTGCGACACATTCAACTCTGCTGTGACCATGGGTTACAGTGGAAAAGGCTATTGTAGCTCCTTTCGTTTAACCCTTTAAGACCAGTTTTCTGAAAAACTTCTGTTGCTATATCAGTGGTTCTTCTTTGTTCTGAGTCGTGAGGCACTCACTATGGGAAACAGCGCCATCTGGCGATGCAACAGAGCTACACACAATACGCTCCCGGGCCCATTCATTGGGCAAGAGGCTCACACGCTTATAAAAACGAAACTTCTATAAAACAACTTAAATCTTCGATTCCAATCTTCACGAGAGAAACCAGCTTTAGCCTAAAGCAGCGATTCGGACAAATCGCCCACAGGTTTTCTCTCCCTCCAGGAAAATTGACTTTTACTTCTCTTTTCTTCCTCGTGGTGAGTTGGCTACTAGCCACCTTAGCTGCTACCTAGCTTGCCTAGCCGATATTTAGCCGCTAACTAGCTTAGCTGTTTGACTACAGCCACAGCCCTTAGCCCTTCCTAAGCTAACTCCCCGCATAGAGCCGTTAGCTTAGCGCTTTCACCACACGATGGCCACCTCCAAAGGCGTCTCCTCCTATGAGGGCCCTCTACCACCGAGACGGTGCGGGCTCCCGGACTGCTCGGCCACCATCGCCGAGACGACCCGCACAACATCTGCATCGCCTGCCTCGGTGTGGCCCACGCGTTCAACGCGCTCCACAACCCCGGAGACCCTTCCTTCTGCGCCGCGTGCTCCTGATACTCGGAGAGATTCCTGCGCGCACACTACGGCATGGCCAGGGACTCCGTAGGCAGCAGCAACGAGGGTGAGTCCCCAGCGATCACCGGCCCACTGCGCCGCAGAGACGCCGGAGCAGCTAATGCTATCGGTTCTCGTCTAGCGTCGCAGCGACACCCCCGCCTCCCCACCCCAACCCCAACTGCCACGAGCGGTGGCCCTAATGCTCGCGGCACCACGCTGGGACCCCACCACCACCACCTTCCGCCTTGGGCCCTGTGGAGAGCGGAGCTAGCCTCCCACAGGGCCGCGGTAAACAACGACCAGCCACCGCCGTTGTGGGCGCCGGCCCTCAGCCCCCACAGCACCAGGTTAGCCAGGCCCTATCCGCCGCCGTTGTCCCAGAGGGTTTTCTTCTGGGGCGACACAGCAGCGGCCTCTCCCCCTCCTCCCCCCCGCCCAAGTCGGTCCTCTACAGCGGCAGCTACCGGCAGGAAGAGGACTACTATTCCGGGCAGGATGACTACGACGAGGAGGATGACGAGGAGTTCCCGTGCCATCAGGACTCCACGGACGTCGTCATGCTCAGCCCAGTGCCGGGAGACGACGGACAAGCCATGTCCACCAGCACCCCCCTCCCCCCTCCTCTCTCCCTGGTCAGCTCTCCCTCCAGGCTCCTGCGGACGACGCGGACGAGACCCCGAGCGTCCCCAAGCTCTCCGTCTCCACTGCGTTCGAGCGAGCGGTGTTCAGATGCGGCCAGCAGCTTCAGGTGGAAGAACCACAGGCCTCCTCCTCTGCACCTACGCCTTCGTTCCCGGGCATGGTTGCCCCGGAACCTCGCCGCCCTCGAATAAGAAAGCTTCCAGTGGCCCGGGGTTTCAAGGAGAATCTCCAGGCATCCTGGAAGGGCCATGCTGACCTCACGAAGCTCAGCTTCGACACCAACGTGGCAGGGGGAGTGGGACTGGGACTCAGTCTCCCCCCCATGGACCCTGTCCTGGCCACCAGTCTGGGGGCGATGAGTAGGGGGCGCGTCTCCCTCACTCCTAAACCTACCCTCACCAACCCAAAGGAGAAAGCTGCCTCCGCAGCCACAGAGAGGTCTTTTAAAGCGACGGCACTCGTCGCCAAGACCCTCAACGCCAGCACCTTGTTACAGGGCTCCCTGAGCGTGATGCTTCAGGACCTGAAACCCGTCCTGGGCGACCACGCGGAGGAGATCGAGCTGGTGATGCAGCTCATCATCCAGCTGAACCTGCACGCCACTCAGTAGACCGGGAGGTCCTCTGCGCCATGCAGGAGCGAACCAGATGGCTGGACCTCGTCAACTTCCCCAGTGAGACCGGCCAGGAAGCCAAAAAGCAGCTTATATGGCTCTCGACCTGGATGCAGAGAACCTCTTCAAGGATGGCGCTGCCTTCATAAAGTCGTTCACGAAGGAGAGGCCCACGAAGCCGTTACGGGCGTCTTCGAACCCCTTTCATCCTCCTCCTCCAACACCAGGCCCGAGGGGAGAGACCAGCGGCGAGAGGACGATCTTCCTCCCGCCAGACCAGGTCAGGCTGCCCCCAGAACGCACCGACAGCGGCAACGTCCAGGGAGAGGTCCCACGAGGAGGTTGGCACTCGACCTCAGGCCTCACGCCCCACCCCCGCTGCCCGGGCACCACGTCACGACACCACCCGCTCCCGTCGTGGTCGGGGGAAATGACACTGTCACTGACCTACCTGTTCCTCTCAGTGTCCGGCAGGCATGGGAGGACACAGAGCACTGCCGACCGCTCCACCCAGAGCTGCACGGTCAGACTGGGTGGACGCAGACCCCCCCGTCGTTAACGGGGAAGTCATGGACCACTCCTCCACGGCCAAACAGCAAAGAATGTCGCACATTTCTGTGAGGTCTGTAATGCACACCCCTGTATTTGTTGCAATAAATATGTGTTACAAAGTACAAAACCTTGTATTATTCCAACCCTGTCAGTAGACCAGAGAGAACGGGAGCCACCTTTATGGAGGTCCCCCGTTCTCGATGGTCTCCCTATAAGCCCACAGTGCTCGGAAAAAACGGTCCTCGGTTTTCCGAACACTGATGTGATAAACCTACTGAATGTATTAACACCAGTGCAGGTAATAAAACCAGTATCACCTCTGTCCGCCAGAGGGCGCCTTTGCACCTTGGCACAAGGGTCACGCCGGTTTTATCTCCCGTCCACCAGGGGGCGCCATAACGCCACTGTAGTAAGGGAGTTTCACAAAATGGCCGCACGGAAGGTAGGCAAGATGGCGACAACCAGGTCAGACCGGATGTTGACATCGAGGAGGCATCGCGTGCGGGGTCACGTGACTTCCTTGAATTCCCCAGTCAGTCATATAACGCCTATACTGTCTCTTGTGGGCACCACACGTGTGGCCCCACCAGATCGACCGTCCACATCACTACTTCCCATGGTAACGACCGAACGGTTTGTGGGACGAATGACGCCAGCAGCCCCCCAACCCTCTCGCTCGCTGTTTAACACAGTGGAAAGCTTGAAACCCGTCTCCTTGGGTGCTCCATACCATACAGAAAGGTTACATGATACAATTCTCCGCGAAACCTCCCATGTCGGACAAGGTATTGTTCTCCCATGCGACGGGCGGAGCGGCGCTGACTTTGAGAGAGGAGGTTCTCTCTCTCCTAAGCAAGGGCGCGATCAGAGAATTATCTCCGGATCAGAAACGCCTGGGTTTCTACTCAAAATATTTTCTGGTCAAGAAGAAGGGGGGGGGGGGGGGGGGGCGACCCATCCTGGATCTAAGAGGTCTCAATTGAATTGAATTTCAACGAAATTCAAGTTTCGTATGCTGACAACCGCGACGTTACTACGCACGGTGCATCAGGGGGACTGGTGGACCAGCATAGATCTGAAGGACGCTTATTTCCACATTCCTATCTACCCACCGCACAGGATATTCCTGCACTTCGGTTTTGAGGGACGGGTGTACGAGTACACGGTCCTCCCGTTTGGAATGTCCCTGAGCCCCCGTGTGTTCGTGAAGTGCACACAGGCTATAGCTCCATTGAGGAGACAGGGGATCCGTCTGTCGACTTACATCGACGACTGGCTCTTGGCCGGGGACTCCGGTCGAGAGGTGGCGAGACACACAGAGATAGCTATCTCCCACCTGACGTTGTTGGGTTTCACCGTCAACTTTCAGAAGAGCGTGCTGATTCCACGTCAACAAACCTCTTTCATAGGGATCTCACTGGATTCAACCACGCTCGTAGCACATCTATCCAAGGAGAGGATAGACAGCTTCCTAGTCTGTGTGAGGTCTTTTCACGTAGGAAAGAAAGTCACGTACAGGCTATGCATGCAGGCGGCGGGTCTCATGGCTTCGGCCATACACCTGATCCGCCTAGGCAGACTCTTTATGAGACCATGGGGTCTCGACGGGTTCTGGTGTCTCCACGTTGCATGGATGCTCTCAGACCGTGGTCACGTGCACTGTTTCTGTCAGAGGGTGTCAGTATAGGTGCTGTGATTTCACGTAAGGTCGTCACGACGGACGCCAGCCTTACAGGCTGGGGCGCCGTTCACGAGGGCCATGCAGCCATGGGGGTGTGGGACCTCAGTCTACAGTCTGCCCACATCAACTACCTGGAGCTGATGGCGGTGTTTCTCGCACTCAAACATTTTGAGGCGCGCATCAGCGGTTGCCATGTCCTGGTCAGGACGGACAACACCACGACCATGTGCTACGTCAATAAGCAGGGAGGCTTAGGCTCCCGAGTGTTGGACAACCTGGCCTGCGAGCTGACAAGGTGGTGCGAATCGCGCCTGTTGTCAATTTGTGCAGTCCATGTCCCGGGCCTTCTGAACAGCGGGGCGGATCTGCTGTCCAGGGGCAGGTATTGGTATGCGGATTGGTCACTCAATCCGAGAGTGGCGGACATGATTTGGACCAGGTTCGGCCGACCACAGGTCGATTTAGCAGAGAACGCGAAGTGCTCTCGTTTTTTCTCAGTGAAAGCGATGGACCTCGGGCCTGGACTGCTGTATGCATTCCCGCCGCTGGAGCTGATCCGCCCAACACTGGAGAGGGTCAGACTCCACGGTCTGCCTGTGCTGCTAGTAGCGCCAGCATGGGGCGTGTGGAGATCAGAGATAACTCCTCTCCTCTACGCCGAGCCGTGGCCCCTCCCTCCGTTCGTGGACCTGCTGCGACAGGCAGGTAGCGAGATCAACCACCCCCGCCCCCGGGACCTAGACTGGCCCGTGAGAGGGCCACCTTAGACTCGTGCGGCTTGCCCCCTGATGTGGTAGCTACCATTCAGGGGGCCAGGGCCGGATCTACGAGGGCTACCTATGACATTAAATGGAATATTTTTGTGTCATGGTGCCTGGAGCAGTCACCGGCGGTGGTGGCTTTTCGGGCTCCAGTGCGCAGTGTTCTTATTTTCCTGCAGAGCAGGTTAAATCAGGGCTTGGCCTTTTCGACGGTCAAAGTGTACCTGGGGGCCATTTCCGCCTGCCACGAAGGTTTCGATGGCGGGACGGTTGGCAAACATCCCCTGGTGCGCCAGTTCATGGGTGGCGCCAGACGGGGTAGGCTGACTAACAGGCCTTTGTTCCCGGCCTGGGATTTGGTTGTGGTGCTGAATGCACTTTGCCGTTCTCCCTTTGAGACTCTCGAGGCTGCGGGCTTAAAAATGGTTAGTCTTAAGACGGTCCTTTCGGTGGCCCTGTCTACGGCTAAAAGACATGCACTATCGGTGAGTTCGGAGTGCTTGAGGTTCTCTGGTGACAACAGGAGGGTTCTGTTGGAACCAAACCTGGCGTTTGTTACCAAGACCGGGGTGGTGGCACCGACTCCGGTTGAGTTGGTAGCTTTCCATCCACCTCCCTTCGCTTCGGCAGAGGATGAGCGGTTGCATTGTCTCTGTCCAGTGAGGGCCTTGAGGCTCTACTGTCAAAGGACGGCGGCCAGCAGGTCGTCTACGCAGCTTTTTGTCTCGCCAAGGCGACGCTCTCCAGGTGGATCATTGAGGCTATAAGGCTCGCCTATACTAGTAGTGGAAACCCAGTGCCTGGTGGACTGAGGGCTCACTCAACTAGGGGTGGGGCTGCATCCTGGGTCCTTTCTAGGGGGGCTTCGGTTCAGGAGATTTGCACGGCCGCTAACTGGTCGTTGTCTTCGACCTTTGCGGCCTTTTACAGCTTGGACTTGGCGGCGTCCTCGGTGGCGCACGCAGTCCTAGGTGTAGTGGCCTCATCTACTTGAGGTTTTCTCCTCCTGACGTGATCCTTGGGGCTAACGATCAGTTTGTCTCAGGAGCAGGGGGCCCTGTTCCCTTGTTTTACGGTTAGTAGATGGCAGACCTTGTATGTCTATTAGCTGAATAAGGCAGACTGCGGTCTGTCAGGGCCTTCCTTTCTTATCCCTTATGCCGTGTCCGGGCCCAGAGGGTCCGGGCGCCCTGGAGGTCGGGGTCCCGCCTTGTACGGGCCTCAGGGCCGGATGGGGCATGTGTGTTTTTTTGGGGATTGAACGTTTTTAACGCTTCCGGGGGGTTTATAAATCCCATAGTGATTTATAAAGAACGAAGTGATCAGAACGAAGAAGAACTAGAGGTTACGTAGGTAGGTAACCCCGGTTCTTTTAGTTCAGGAGTGAGGCACTCACCAAACACCCCTTTGTTCGCCACTGCGAACAGAGGAACTGTGTTGGAGGAAGTACTACGTCACGACCGGGCCTTATATGTCCTTCCGGAAAGGGGAAGAGACGGCCGGTGACGTGACATACCCTCTTGCCCAATGAATGGGCCCGGGAGCGTATTGTGTGTAGCTCTGTTGCATCGCCAGATGGCGCTGTTTCCCATAGTGAGTGCTCACTCCTGAACTAAAAGAACCGGGGTTACTTATGTAACCTCTTAATAGAATGTGGATAAACAATGACGGGTAATTTCTGTGATCAATATTCTATTCTGCAACCAAACCAAAGAGTGTGTTGTGCTTTGTTATCAGTTAGATTCAACTTTTCCTTAGACAATGAAGTCCTTACACAAGTGCAAAGCTAAATTAAAAACATAATTGTAAATGCAGCACGGTACCAAAACATTTTTTTCCTCTCTCTCTGCCATTTTATTTTAAAATATACAGTAAATGTAAGAAAATCTTCAGGACACCAAAACAAACCAGATGCTGTATGATTGAATATCAACATCACATGTTACACTGAATTCAATGAAGCTTCCGGATGGCAAACAAGGTGGGATGCTGGGGTATCTGTAGAACACGATCCTGAATATAGAAATGCAAACATTCATAAAATCACAATAAACACAATAAGCCAGTGACTGATGACTGCTCGTTTTCATTCTAGCCAATAGGCTACAAAAAATATTACTCAATATGATTCCACCCACAAATGTAGATTGATTTGGTCACTTTAAAGGTATTGTGAAAGTGAAAATGTTGGGTGAAAACAAAGATTTTTGTTGTTGTTGTTTTGTTAAAGCTCTATATTCAGAGAGTAATAATTACAATAGAGTGTTCAATAACAGGGGTCTTCCCGTCTCTCCATCTCTTTAATAAACAGAAAATACTTTTTCAGGTGGGTGGCAATTTGATAAAAATAAAACTAAAAAAGAGTTGGAGAGACAGGGAGACCCCTGTCACTGAATAAACACTATAGCAATGATTACTATCAGAATATATTTAACACATATTTTAACTAAAGACAATCACTTACTGCACCTTTAATGTAAATGATGTAATAATAAAACAATTGTGTAAACACCAAGTTACCAAGTTTTACAGTTACTTCTAACTAAATAAAATAATAATAATTTACCAGGTGGTCTTAGTTGAGCAGTTTTCTCAGTTCTGAAGCTTCAGCAGCCATTTCTTCCTCGGTTCTCCACTTGGAGGGAACATCCTCATCTTCACGATCATGCTTCTGCAGCTGTACAAAGTAACATTATTGTATCAGTGAAAAAATGCTGACAACTGACCACTGCATACAGAAATGATATGAGAATACAGGAACTATATTATGCTGATGCTAGTAGCACCTTCCACCATAATACTGTGTGTGTGTGTGTGTGTGTGTGTGTGTGTGGCAATGTAAACGTATGTTTTCTCATGCCAATAAAGCCCTTTGAATTGAATTGAATTGAATTGTGTGTGTGTGTGTGTGTGTGTGTGTGTGTGTGTGTGTGTGTGTGTGTGTGTGTGTGTGTGTGTGTGTATGTGTGTATGTATGTATATATATATATATGTATATATATATATATATATATATATATATATATATATATATATATATATATATATATATATATGTATATATAGTTAATTGTATGTACTGTATGTTAATACATACAGTACAGTATATCAGTGATTCTCAACCTGTGGGCGAGGGACCACTGGTGGGCCGCGGGGGTATTGCAAGTGGGCCCCCAAATAATTGGCAATACACAAAGATTTGAATGATAATATTACTTATTAATATGATTTTGAGTATAATATGACAAATGAGTTTTCATTGTGATACAGATAAATAGGAATACTGTGTTAGTTCCATTGATCCAAGCCAGAACACAATCGATTGATTGATTATTCAAATAAACTGAAAGCTCTGAAAATGCACATGGCCCACCCTAAGTGGTCAGATGGGTGAGCTGAGATTTTCAAGTGGGCCCTGGTCCAGAAAAGGCTGAGAACTACTGTACTGCTGTATATCATATTGTTGCTGTCAGGCAGTTTTGGATATACAAGGTTTCAACCCGACAGCAACGTTATGTGTACTATAGAGCAGTGGTTCTCAAACTTTTTCATGTCTCACTGATGTTCAAGATTTTTGAAAAATATCTACAGGCTCATAGCACAGAAGAAGTGACGCGCTATGAGCTTGAAGATTCGCTACTTTTGATTAGCCAAAGTATAAAAGGTTAAAATGGTTAAAATCATTGTGGTTGCTATATTAACTAATATTGCTGGGGACCCTCTGGAACCTCCCAAGGACCCTTGGGAGTCCCCGGACCCCACTTTGAGAACCGGTGCTATAGAGTACAGTATGTGGTCTTGTGCCACTATGGATGATGTGATGAAGCCATTCACCATTTTAAGTATCACCCTAGAGAACACAAATTCTAGTCCTTGTGAGCACGGATGACATGCTGAACATGTTTTTGTCAGCGCTTCACCCTAATGTAACCAAAGCCTGACAGAACAAAAGGAAAGCAGGAAATGAACAGATCAGTTATGACTGAGTAGCTGCTGTATACACGGCTGTTTGCCACTGGTTGTTCAAACAATTGAAAACAAATGTGTCCTGTGGGTCTGGACGGCGGTGAAAACCCATAATGACAAAAAAACAACAGATGAAAACAACAACATCGCCTCTCCGTTAATCTTCCCAAGCATAAACAGAGGTGACATCTGAAACAGAAACGCGTCACCCCTCAGGCGGTGTAAACATGGAAGAAGCATTATGCTTTATTGACGACAAACGCAGAGAAAATAAGCAGCATTTTAAGAGAAAGAAAGAAAGAAGACATTGACTGTGACATTGGCTGGCTGCTGGCTTTATACCGTAGACTTACAAGGCTAAATTCTATTTCATAAACAAGGAACACCTTTGCTTGGTTAGTGCTCCCACATGGAGGCTGGAGAGATGTTTTAATAGCCAACGGGGGTCTGAGTGCGAACTTAATGGAGGGGAGCCATATAACCCAATGAAAAACAAACTATGTGAAACATAAAGCATCGAAACAGCACAGGGTCTGATTTTAACAGCTCGGCCATCTCATGGGGAAATGTCATACGTACCCATTGTTTAGACAATGTTAAGCCGCAGGCTGAACCTAGAGGCAAGTGACCTGAAATGAGATGTCTTTTCTGCCAGACTTGAAACATAAAACAAGCAGCACAACAAGCTCAGCAGAAGGGCCAAGACTTTTTATGTCCTCAAGATATGTTCACAGCACGGTTTGGCTCCACATGGACAAATCAGCCGAACAATTGTGGCGCTACTAGACAGTAAGTCATCAAAAAACCCACACAATTGCAAATACCTAACCGGAACGTGAGGCCATAGACAAGGGAGATAGTTTATGGTCTTTAGGAGTGTGGGGCAGTAAAATGATTCAGCATGTAATAGATTCTCAATGTTTTCCACGGCTCCCTCACCCTGAACAGTCTGGAGGCGAATACACCGGGGGGTCATTACATCAATACAACGTCTCCTTCCAGCGCTGACAAGCATGGTTTCTCTTTTGGCTACATTTCTGTTCCGTGCACAACAGCATGTGACCCTGGCTGGAGAGCTTGTCAGATCTGGCCTCGACCAAAGTAGAGAGGAGCAGCGCCTGTCATCGGACCACAGCGGTGCACAGGGGTGTAGGATGAGATGGGGGCATGTATGTCTGTGAAGGGCCAGGGGGAAATCTTCTGCACAGCCAAAACCATGCGGGCCCGCTTGGAGCAACGCACTGCTCAAACCCCAGCCAAGCCTTGTCTAAACCATCACATTGAGTTAGAATCTCACCCACTTACAAGCCCCCCCCCCCCCCCCCCCCCCCCCCCCCAAAGGATGTCTTCAGAGCAAAAGGACAGGATGTAATTTGTGCTGTATTGCGGGTTGTTTGTACTGGTATAATAATGTTGATGGCATTTTGTGTCTGCGGGAGTGGGTAGGCTGCATTCTATAGACCAGTGGAATATACATTGGTGAGCAATTGCTGCACTCATGGAATGTTACCGGATAAATTAATTAAATAATTAACAACTATTAACATCAGAACAACTACAGATGTCACACAGGAAGGGAATCTTTGGTATACACTGTCCCATCATTCAATAGTTTCTATTTTTAAGTTAAAGCACACACATCTACAACTACATAATAATTGTCGGTCAACCGATATCAAATCGATTCTACAATATATTAAGCCAATTACAAGCTTATTGTACTGTATGTTGTTTTGGTCATCAGCCAGGAAAGGACGCGGTGAATGCCGGATATGCACCATGATGTACATGGGTGGCAAACTAGCACCTGAAATTCTGTGAAATAACAATGGAGTCTATGAGAGCCGGCTAGACCATCTTATGAACAAACACTATTTCTGAACGATTGCGGCATTTGTCATAATTGGTTCAGGAATATAAAATAATACATATCACAGATTGTTTTCTAATCATTTGTTTTTCTATGTGCACACTGTATCATTTTATTGAGGTATCTAAACAGCGGCTGGTATCGTTTCTGGCTCGGTGGTATCGCGAGATTTGGTTGCCAGACAGGAAATGATGGACAGTCTCACGATACTTTGGCATGTTCAGAAACATACTTTGTGGTCTTAAGATACCATGCAAATATACAGTGTACACATTGAAAAGCAACACAGCATAAAACAATGTGTGACATGTCTTCTTTTATTTTCTTGAGCCGAGTAAAGGTCTCAATCGTTCAGTAATAGTATTTAAGCTGGTCCACCTGGCCCTCATTGACTCCAATGTATTCCATCGATATCCCGGCTGCAGTTTGCCACCCAGTGCGACGAATCTGCCGGCTGGAATTGCTGGATATAGAGAATTACGTCTGTCGCATTGTTTCGCGTCGTAGAGTTATATCTTGCATGCGCAGTAGTGTCACCTACTGTACGTGCACAACCCTGTGCGCAAGCTTGTGAGTCGAGCCCATTGGTTTTTGCTTGTTCATGTGGGTCCCAGCTGCCCCAGGGTTTAACTACTTAAACCCTACTTCATTTACCGGGGTCCCCCTGGGGCCTATACCTGGTCCACTCGTTTTGTCCCTCTTCATGAAATCTCCTCACCAAAAATCGCTGATCTACGAGCTGTGTTGTTTGCTTATTATTTATTCTGGACATACATTGAGCTGGAAAGTCTGGACATGCAGTATCCAGAATAGGGATGCTATGCTTCATGGTAGTTCATCTAATATATTTCATACAGTACATCACACATTTTTTTTTAAAGTTACAGTATGGTATGGTCTGATACACTCATAACAACAGTGTTAATAAGTGTTTTTATTTAAATATACTGCCGTTTGTTCACACACTATAAATTTACACAAAAACGGAAGTCATGCAGGATTATTTCACATTAATGCAAAGCGGGTGTGTAGAGACTCATCACACTCTGCAACTAATTTTGATTTAGGGCCTGTCTCAGTGCTATAATAAACACATTGAACTGTTCTTTTTTCTTTTTGCTTGTTAGCGCTGCATAGTGTCAGTAAGATAGTGTGTTAATCTGAGACTAGTATGTTAATACAATATACTGTATAATAAACTCGCACATCTGCAATAGTTGGAGATTAACTAACAAAGTTTGACCCTGCTATACACTGTTATTAGGTAATTAGGCGCAGGCAGTGCACTGGATTGGACACTTAACTCTTTATTGTAGTCTGGACATCATTGAAATGACCTCTCTCTATCGGGAGAGTGAGACAACTGACATACAACTTTAACTTACAGATGATAGCTTTAATGTTGTAAATGTAAAGGTACTGAAATATTTTCTAAATTCTGTGAGGCAGCACATTTGTAGAATCCTACCTACGTTAAATAAAGCAGTGGTTCCCAAACTTTTTCAGTTGAAACCCCAAACAAGTGAAAATAGCCGATCTACAAGCTCACAATGGATCACCATGCAACATAAATCTGCTATTTTCACTTCTCATTCTCAAGTTTTTTTTGTTTAATTGGAAATTATAAAAAAATATATTTCATTCATGAAATTCTTTTGAATTTATTTTTTTATGTAGGAAATTAAAAAAGGGGGATATTTACAGAAAAATTTGTCCCGACCCACTGTTTGGGAAACAGCGACATAAAGCATATAAACGATTTCACAAACTTATTGCCATGGCCTGGACAATTTACAGCAACTGGGAATCTGTGTGCTTGTAGACAAAATGTAATATAACTGGCTAGAGGAAGCATGTGTACATTTGTGTCAAAAATAAGCTCAAAGTTCCTATACAAGTACTGTATGGATGGGATTTTCAATCAGAATCAGATTCAGTATCCATGCCACTGCTATTGAATTCAAGCTATGACAAATGTATTAAATAAATAAAATATTGCACAATGGTCATAGCTGTGGGTATGTGCGACTGTGATTGACAGGCATTGCCCTGAGGACATGCAATGACAAGTCATGGCTGGCTTAGTTATTCATTGGAGTGATGGAGTGTGGGAAGAAGCTATTCCTATGTCTGGAGGTTCTGGTGTACAGTGCTCTAAAGCAGTTGTTCCCAAAGTGGGGTCCGGGGACCCCCATGGGTCCTTGGGGGGTGTTCCAGGGGGTCCCCAGCAAAATCAGTTAATACAGCATCAAAATCAGTTTAATTGCTTTAACCCTATTTTACAGTACTTCCGCTATATTGCTATAAAGCGGTGGCCAGGAAGCGTGCGGTCAGCAGTGATCTGCTCTGCCCACATCCTGGCTCTGGGATGAAGGCAGCCAAATCAAGATATGATTAGGCACAGATGGTCACCGGAAAGAATACAATTTGTGACAAGTTTTAAAATGTAAACACCAGCTGCTTTTTTTGGGGTTTACTGTATATGTTCCAGATACTTTTAATGCCATATATTCCGCCTAACGAATGCTACCTTTGGACTGCATTACTAAAGATGCATTACGCCAGAGTCTCTCACCAGAGCTCAACCCATGTTCTTTAGCGTAGTCCTGTGTTAGCATTTCAATAACAAATAAAAACACATTTCATAATATTTGATATATTTTGATTTTGCCGAACAAAACATAGTACATCTAATGAGTCTTTGCACGATTTATAACATTTTTGGGCACTTTTTAAACAAATCCCATTCGTTATCCCGATTTGTTTTGTTACGGATTTTGGTGGAGATGCAGATTTTTTGCTTGCTATATTTTGGCCCACTTTCCCATTGTATTAAACAGCAACAATGAAGTCTGGCATGGGGGTACATATCAAGCTAACACTATCGTGACTTTGCTCTGACATGGTATTTCTGTGCAACAATTGAGCCTACTGGTTTGAAATGTCACTCGCTGTACGGACGGCATGACACCGGGTCTACATGTTCTTTAAAGAGTCTGTAAGTAGGGGACAGAGGTGATTATGGGAGGGGTATTGTAATATGACTCTGTGACTCTTGATGTCACCACCAGACATTACCATTTATTCTGATCAGAGGACATTTCACAACAACATTACAGCTCGCTCTGAGAAAAAGCTGTGAGCAAAGGAAATAGGGAATCTAATCTATAGGTCAATGAGGGATTTACCTGCAATGGTATATATCCTTTGCTCCCTATGGGATATAGGCCCATTCATGTCACATCTCACACAGACAAATCACTTGGAGCCTTGCCTTGTTGAAACATATTGTAACACACGCACGGACGCACGCGCGCGCGCA
This sequence comes from Gymnoscopelus microlampas, assembly GCF_963454915.1. Classification (NCBI taxonomy): domain Eukaryota; kingdom Metazoa; phylum Chordata; class Actinopteri; order Myctophiformes; family Myctophidae; genus Gymnoscopelus; species Gymnoscopelus microlampas. Next base: position 28,794,065 of record NC_139944.1, read on the forward strand.
CGCACGCACGCACGCACGCACGCACGCACGCACGCACGCACGCACGCACGCACGCACGCACACACACACACACACACACACACACACACACACACACACACACACACACACACACACACACACACACACACACACACACACACACACACACACACACACAGATGTATGGTGTGTGTGTGTGTGTGTGTGTGTGTGTGTGTGTGTGTGTGTGTGTGTGTGTGTGTGTGTGTGTGTGTGTGTGTGTGTGTGTGGGTAGACGGACAGACAGACAGACAGACAGACAGACAGACAGACAGACAGACGAACGGACGGACGGACGGACGCACAGACAGACAGACACATTTTACACACTATATTTTTTAATGCTATACATTAGCCGTTTATGGAACTCTGAGTCCTTGCAACTCAAATCCCAGATGACAACTCCAACTACATCATTAGCGAAAGTAGCTGTGACAGTTTTGCCCCCAGCTGTTACAAAGCTGCTAGATGTTAGCCGGAGCATTAAACATCAATCCCTGTTGAGGCTAAAGTCATTTCAAAGCAACGGCTGATGGAGCCACAAACCTAGAAAACATTTGCAAAACCAAACTCCTTCTCTTCCTTGCCAAACAAATGTGGTCCCAAGCTAAAACGGAATAGTGAGAAGAAAACAGCCATCCTTTAGACTAGAGGACTGCACAACAATACGCAATAACACACACTGCATTCAATATTCACGTGTACAGTAAGTCATTGTTTGTGAAATTTGATTTGTTGATTTGACTATTGATTGTGTCAAGTAAATTCATTTACTTTTACTTTAATTTACCCAGTGTAACTTAGTGATGACACTGTATTTTGTAAAAAAAAAAATATATATATATATATATATAATCATTTTATCAGTGCATGATATTCAACCTTTGCCAAAAATGTCAACACTAAAGTAAAAAGAGGGAGAGTCAGATAGAGAGACTGAGAAAGAAGTGTGTTGGGCTTCTCTCCCTTCTGTGTATCTGAGGGAAGGGAATTGCATTCCCCTGGTGCCTTCACCAGCAGCTGTGGTGGTGTCCAAGCATGTGCTGGTGTGCGTGCGTGAGTGCGTGTACGTGTGTATATGTGTGTGAGCATGCATGAGTGTATACGTGTGTGTGAGTGTGTGTGTGTGTGTGTGTGTGTGTGTGTGTGTGTGTGTGTGTGTGTGTGTGTGTGTGTGTGTGTGTGTGTGTGTGTGTGTGTGTGTGCGCGTGAGTGTATGTGTGTGTATACATGCATGTGAGTAATGTGTGTGTGCGAGCGTGCAAGAGTAACTGTGTGTGTGTGTGTGTGTGTGTGTGTGTGTGTGTGTGTGTGCGTGCGCGTGCATGCGTGCGTGCATCCCTGAGGCCCTGTGTTAAACCTCTTTAGTGCAGTCCCACTTCTTAGATGTGGGGCTGCCAGTTGTAGACACAGAAACCCTGCTCACTGTGTCAGTGATGAACACGCCTATGCATACTAATGTCCTGTGTGTGTGTCTCCATCTACCCACAGCCAGAGCACACACTGGCTCTAACAGGCTGGCTTATACTAGGTTGTCTGCTGGTGTCGCACACCGATAGGCAATCTACAAGCTCAGAACGTGTCGTTCTGCGATGCGTGCTGAGCTTGTACATCGCCTATTTTCGGTAAACGACACCGGCGGCAACTAAGTATAAATCTGGCTTAAGAGGCTGTAGGTAGTAAAGTAGTACCACCACCTGGCCTAACACTTACTGTGTCTCACAGTGGTTCATACACGCCTGAGGACAGGTTACATCTGCTGGAAGACGCCGGGGTGATCTGCCAGCCTTAACCCACCCCCCTCCCCTGCAGCGCCTATTGTAATGTTTAAATTTATGGTCTTATTAATGACACAAATGTGGAACCGAGAACTGTAATGTGTTTTATCAGCGCTCCTTGACATTTAACAAGACACTCCAACTAAAGGGAGGCAATATAAGGCCTTGGAGGGGTCCTGACAGGGAGGAGACCTTACCACGCACACCGGTAGCGCCGCAAGGTCAGGCTAGAGGTCGTCTAGCAATCAGTGGGGGGCAAAATGAGCTCCAATGGGAGGTCTTTGTTCCCGAGGAGAACACAGGGCGCCACTCATTAGGTCATTTGTCACGCTTGATAGACCCATAAACAGGTGTCTGTGGAATTAATATCCCCGGGATATGAATTAAAGATTCATTTTTAAGGAGGAATTACGATAAGAGCAATTTGTACGGGACAGAGGCATTTAGTCATAATTTGGGCTTTAAGGGCATTCAATAAGGTCGCCGTTAGGGTAAAAAACATTTTGAGGAAAGCCTATTAGGGACAAAATGTCAGACATTCTTCATAATTGTTCAACGGATTCAAGATTCAAGAGGGTTTCATGTCACTCACTAATACGTAAGCAGTGAAATGTTGGTGGGATATGTTCCAACAATTACAGTATAACAACAAGATTTTCATTCTGTATATCTTGTTTATTGTTTCCCAACCTTGGAAAAATTATCTCTTTTTTTTTTAGTGTAATGGAACAAAATAGACCCTCCCGTTTGGTTCCATTTGTATACTTTTAGAGTTAAAGACCTGTAAGGGTCCTGAGGATACCTCAACCCCACTTTGAGAAACATGCAACTTTTAGCAAAGCTGCCTTTCTCTCATTTCACCAGTGCAAACCGGGTAAATATGGAGAGACGCTAATTTGGTCTCGTAGGGTCTAAAAAAAGCCCCACAAATCCTTAGTAAATCTGTCCGTGTGTGCGCTCACTAGTGAACGTGTATATGTGAAGATGTGTGTATTGAATTTTGCATAACTCATGTTCCCTCTTTCCATCTCGCTTAAAAGCCTTAAGACTAAGATAGAGATGGCAGCTGTGAGAGCAAAATCTTTTAATCTGCCGTGGTAATTACCTATGGCAATCTGCCTTTTGCCAGGCATAGTTCCATGAATCTCATTAGCAGCAAACCTGATAAAGTGTCTTTGGGTTTGTATTTTGAATGGATTGATAACACGCGCCACTCCTGGCTCACCATTGCCAGGTCGGCAAGGATTTCACTATGGTATCTCAAACCCACTTCTTTTTGTTTGGTTTGTAGAGCATAAGGGCATGTTTCTGTGCTGAAAATATCTAGACTTGATACAAACGTCATTCGCACTGAAATAAGCATACAGGGGACTTACTGTATGTAATTTGAGCATGCAGTTGAAATGATTGGATATGACACTAGCAGACATTTTCATACTTTCATGTTTGGTGAAAGTAAACCTGCAGCTGTCATTTTTAGAATACAGTCAGCATGAGAAGCCTTTGTTCCCTGCAAAAAAAAAGGCCAGTTTTAATATGGTCAGTACAAAATCCACATTTTAGAATATAGTAACCAATCCAATGAGTGTGCGTGCAGATGACTTTCTATTCATCAGTGTAACTCATAACTCAGATCTGTACAGTAGTCTTTCACCATTTCCAAGTAAATATGTTATTCATGTGTTATTCATGTACCTTGTGTATAAACATTGAAACTTGGATCTTGATTCTTGAACCTTGAACACCTGCAGGGTCCAGGAACTTTGTGTCAATCTTCCAACTACAAAGTGAACTCACAGCTCAAAGAAACCATAACAAGAAGCAGAAATGGACACAACAAATGGGAGGCACAACACTACAATACATTGGTTTTGTTATTTGGGAACATTGCAGTCCCAGGTCACAAGAGCACACAAAAATCCCATCCACAGTTGTCCCTGTGAGCAACAGGGCCCTATTATGCACATCTTATTTCCAGCGGTAATTAAGTAACAACCCCACCACCTTATGCGGAATCGCTATTTCTCCAGCATATTTAACTCCTGGGGGAGTGTTTGTATGTTAATTAGGGGCTCTATGCAGTATCTGCTATGTTGCCCCTTGACTCAACCGCATAGCTCTAAGACATCAGCAGTTTAACTCGGCCATACTCTGCCTATTCTCAAGCGATTGTTATAATTCAAAGTTCGGGTGGAGGGCGGGCGCACATTACGCACGCATGCCTGATAGGCAGCCAAAGCCTTACTCACCCCTTATCAATACATCCGATCTGAAAGACTCATGTTCCACTCACAATTTAGGTGGCATTTCAAAGACTTATTCCTTCATTAATCCAATGAAATCAAATAAAATTAAAGGTTTTTACAGCTGTTTTTCCCATAGCCTAAAAGTGAACCAAATGGAGTGCGTTCTCTTCCTCTGTCTCTCCAAGCGCAGCGTTTGCTTTCACTTTGGGCCCACCCATCTGACCATATAACCCATCTTAAGCGGTCAGATGGGTGGGCTGCCAACACTTTTGAGATTCTCTGGTGAGCCCTGAAGGCCTTATGTGTCACGAGGCACGAAGTGGATAGGTAACAGGTAACATAGGGTATATTAGATAATATGAAAAAAAAGTATTGGCAGTAATAATGCTCAGACAGATAGAAAGTGCCAATGACGCTCACATCAATGAGGCATGTCACATCGAAGGTGCGAGGATTGGAAGTGTCAAAGCATCTCTATTTTTATCTATGGCTATTAGTTTACCATCATATAGAACAGGGTATAGAACATTGCTAATGATTTTCTCCTCATCCATATTCTTGCTGTTTAAAACACTGACTCACCAGCTAGTAAAGAAGACGGGACTACTGTTGTTTCAAAGACAAACCTATTATTTTACAGTATTTGTGCAGACCTGCACCTTTCATAAAATACAATAAAACGGGTTTGTGTTTCTCATCCAAGTGAAAACACAAACATACATTGCTGTTGGGTGTATGTTTTTAATACATTAAAGCTTTGTTTTACCGTATGACAGTGTCATGGAAAAGTAACTAAGCACTAACCCAAAAAATAGCCGATCTGCTATTATCAGTATTCTTGAAAATGTTTTAACGTTTTTGAAAAAAAAAAAAGAAACTTAGCACCGGACAAAAATAGGAATACCAGGTTGAAAGTGGTTAAGAGTGTATTGTGGGTCTTATAAACATTTAACCAATGAAAAGTATTACAGTATGAAGAGCTTGTGACTAAATAATGACTACACTGGAACACAGTTTTGGACAGCGACGATATAAACTACTGCAATACACGCATGAACTCGTCAATGCAGGGTTGCCATACACATTGTGATTTGGTGGTCTATGCCCTGCCTGCGTGGCTGCGTCACTGCTTGAAAATAGAACTGAGCTCTGAAAGACTACCTGCATCTACAGGTTTTGACGCGCCCACTTGACGCCTCCACTCTGTCTCTACTGCAGCTGAAAAACATCGGTGCGTTTCTGACTCTTTCTATCTGTCATAGCCTTTACTCTCACATTATGATCTGCAAAGGCATAAAAGCAAAGACAAGTTTTTTATTAAAAACAAAAGTGAACGCGCTAGATAACTTTGCCAAGGATATTGCTTTATTTATCTCAGAACATAAAATGTACTTTGTCCTGTTTCTGCACGCTATGAGCTTGTGTTGTGGATAATGGTAAAAGAACCGCGTGCTACTGTGGGGACAATAGTCTTAAACCACATGAATCCTAGCGTCCCTATTCTGTGGCAAAAAAATATTGAAAATAGCAGATCTACAAGCTCACAAAAAACACTTTGCAGTGTGCTGTGAGATTGTAGAGTGGCTGTTTTCAGGGAAGGAGCTGTCATCCATCCTGGAATCGTTTCTTACATCACGATTCATGGCTTCAGGCTCTATATAAATAATTCTAAATGAACAGAATTTTTTAAAAATCTTGAAAGGTATGAGCTGAGTCACAGAATGGAATAATAACACTCTGCTTTGCTTGTTCATATGTACCACAGAAGTATGATCTGTTGAAGTTTTTTAAAGTAAAATAAGTGGTCACTACAGGTCTCCCAAGTAAACAAAAGTGATTGCTGACCATGCAAATTATACAAAGCCCCAACCTAGGCAACCTTAAAGATTCATTTTAAAGCAACTGCTCAAACTGATACTCAGCCTAGAAGTAGGCACAGATTTAATCAAATAAATGCATGGTGCCTTTCCTCATGAAAGTAAGAGGGAAAAGCCAGTATAGGTGTGTGATACTATAACTTCAATAAATAATTGGAACATCAAAATACAAATGCCCAGACATAAGATAACCACATATAGCACTGCAAAAGCATTCAACTGTTTCACCACACACTATCCTCAAAAGCGGATTCGGAAATACCGAGCGGGAGAGAGGGAAATTGCACTTGATTAACCCCTGGCAACCCCATTTTCTCCTATGGCGACTGAGTGTCAGACTGCTCGTGGGCCGCAACCCCATACGTTGGACAGGACATGCTTTCATTAAAAAGTGACCCCTGGGGTGACCAAGAGGTCACCCTGACCTCAGAGTCATCCACAACCACGGAGGAGATAACAAGCATTCCATAGGTACTGTAGCCAATACACTCATAGACAGCAGTAAAACTAGCCTATGGAAGCATTGGCGCCAGCCAGCATCATAAATGAGACTGGGCTGGGTTAAGACCCCCCATCTGTCTATCAAACTGGGATGGAGTGATAGGACACCCCTGACCTGCTGCCATGTCATTCCTCATTGTCTGTACTTGAGTAATTGTAACTGTTCATTATACTTTCATACTACACAAAGCAATGAAATACCTTTAGGTTCTTACTTAAATATATGCAAAACATAACTAATATTCTTTTTGTATTCCAAAGCTCTAAGCCTAAGTGGACTCATGGGCTATGTTAGTTATCTCCTGTTTCATCTTTTAATTGAATTGGGCCACTGAGATTGACTTGGCGTAAATACATAAACCTACCTTGCAGCTCCAATACATCAAACAGAATATTTTAACCCTCAGACCATTTTCATTAATTCATGTCTGTTTCTGAAAAACATTCTTGATGAAAAGAATGAGAGAAATCACAGTTTTAAAACTGCATGACTCTCTGGGAAGAATGCTACTAGAACCTGTTTGACGCATGGTAACAGTCTCAGGTGACTTAGTCACTCGCCAGAGTCGCCATCACAGGTAAGAAGCTGTTCTGCTGAAGGGAACATTAGCCTTGTGATGTTGATGTTTCTCTGACAAAGACCGAGTTCCCTTGGCAGCAAAACTTAGACTTTGGTGGCTAAATTGTTTTAGCTAATGCTAAGGGGCTCGGAGCTAGTGCATGTCACTAGCAGTTGGTGTTATGAGACTTTATTGCAACTAATTAATCAGATATTGTCAAAGTTTTACAACAAGAAGGATGGGTTGTCAGTCATAAAAGTTGGGGAATAAACTCACAGTCATGTAGTTGAGCGGGTTATAGTATTATCTTAAAGCTGCAATCCAGAACTTTCTTTATACAGTAGCACCCTGGGTCTCAACGTCGGGATCGAGCACCACCAGTGGTCCTAGGTCTATAACTCTGAGATTGTACAAATGGAACCTATAATGGACCCTTACAGGTCCATTTGGTTCCATTTGCACACTCTCAGACAGAGGATTTTACAGTGTATACAGGGGTCCCAGAGATATAAATCTTATCAAATGGGGGTCTGTGGCAGAGTCACTGTGTTAGTGAATAAAACATCATTTTGACAAATCTGCATGGTAGAGTACTGTATGTTAATACAATATAAGTAGTACATCTGCAATGGTTGGAGGTGTTCTCCCTGCTCTTCTATTGAAACATTTAGAACCTGTGTTCAGGTAGGAGCACTAGTGGTTCACCAGTGGTCTTGCCTGAAGCTCAAAGCGCTGCCCAAGCGGGCCTTCCATCTTAGCTCACTTGTAGAACTTTTGTTTTATCTCCTGTGCAGAAGACCTGGATTTTAATCACAGAAAGATCATGCAAGACATGCATCTTATGGAGAGACTTGGACAGTCACACACTCTAATCTTAAGTAAATTTACAAATATGTTTGCAGAAAATATAGATTACGACAGTGAATAAAGAGGAGGTCAATAAAATCAATTCCAGACTGAGTAGCCTATGTATGTAACAGGTCTAAATGGGTTAAAACCTACAGTGTATACTTTGTTGATATAGACCCCAAGGTTCGAGCTTTTCCCCCTCTACAGTCTACAACACATCTCTGCTGACAATCTACAAGCTTGTAAAACAGCTATTTTTGCGAATGCTTGCCCCCAGAATACAGGGACATGTGGTTAATTTGATTTTGCCAAAACGATTCTCAAAATTCTATTTTGAAATTTCATTAAAGCTCTCTATTCATGTTTGTCTTTCACTCTCTTTCCATCTCTCAGTGCCTCAGATCATTGGCTCTCTGTGCTGTATGCAAAGTCCACATTAAGCACCACACTGTTATCCTGTCTGCATTGAGCTAATGATTTGTGCTTAGAGAAATCTGTCTCAGTATCTGTCATTTACCCTAACGTCAGACTTTCCTTTCAGAGAGAGAAGATTACTGAAACAGACAGTGAGTGTGGCCTGACTGTGAAATTCACAACATGGCAGCTTGATTTGGAGAATTAATGCATTCCTTTTCATTAAGGCCTGCCACCATGTTATTCCTGGTATGGAGGTGCTTTGTTTTTTTTGTTTCTTTTGCAAATGAAAAATGCCAACACATAATGAGAGAGCTGTCTCCTTGCTTAACACAAAGTGACTGGCCGTCAACATGAGTTACTGAAGGACACAGAAACACAAGATATACACGATGAGAGAGTGAGAACATTGCTTTGAAAAGATGGCAAGTGTTTTCATGTATGTGAAATACAACTGCCAAGGACATAAAAATAGACTGCATGCTTCTTCAACAGTAAAATGCTTTAAGTTAAAAGTTGCAGTTCACACATCCAAACTTGGTCAGAAATATAAATGTTTGATAAAAATGGTCCATGTCAAGTATTTTTTTGTATCATTAGTATGCTAATATGCCACACCCCTGCAATCAACATGCAGTACCTGAATTTCATGTCACGTGTCATACCTGCTTTCACAAAGAGGGCAGGTCTTAAGGCCAGTTTTGGAGGTAAAAATCCATACTTTAGAGAAATGCAGAGTGCCAAAAACCACCAGGATTTTCAAAAAATATGAGTGGCACTTTAAATATCAGTTTTATGTTACATAACGTGGCGAAGCAACTTTGGGAAGTGCAGTAAATAACGTTTGCTTCCACTGTGGGTTCCATTATCAAGTGAAATCTATGTCAGTGATGAGCATCATCACAGTGACCTTTTTTTTCATACAGAGGGATGGTCTTCCTGCTAGGCCTTGGGCCTGTCACACCCCCAACGGTGCCCATGGTGGACTAGGCATGGCAGGGGCGTCCTCTTCTCTGAGCCAGGCCTAAACCCCATACCAAAAACGTTTTGCTGCAGGGTCATCACCACTGCTCATGGATGCATGTTTCGCCCCTTATCAAAGAACATCTCCTGGTCTCCTGGTCTCCAGAAGTGTAATATTTCATACAGAGGGAAGGTCTTCCCCTAGGCCTTGGGCCTGTCGTACCTCCAACGGTGCCCATGGTGCACTATGCATGGCCGGGGCATCCTCTTCCATGAGCTAGGCCTTTATTTAATGATTCTTAATGGTTATGGGATGCTGCGGTTTTACTACTATTTCCAGTGTCCAGGTTATTTACAGTAAGATGCCTGCTTGGCCCCAGTCCAAGCACGGTGAGAGTGTGTGTGTGTGTGTGTGTGTGTGTGTGTGTGTGTGTGTGTGTGTGTGTGTGTGTGTGTGTGTGTGTGTGTGTGTGTGTGTGTGTGTGTGTGCGGACATATAGAGGTGTGCTGTCCCTGTACTGAACCCTTGCTAATGGTGGCAGAGTCTCAGAGGACCGGTGGACAATCTGGTGTGTGTCACAAGAATCCTGTCATCCTCTTTTGGCCCTGAGAAAACTAATTGCTCAGCATGATCACTTTGGCCTCACTGTTGTTTGTGCCCTATATTCCTTCCTGGTCGTGAGAGTAAGCAGGAAGTGCTGAAGAAAAGGGGGGCAGGTATATAGTTACAGGAGCTGCCGACTTCTAATTGAGCCAGCAGTGCTCTGTGAGTCTGGGCTGTTCATTGTATTTAAGAGGCTGTCAGTGGGTGGGATAGTCTTAAATGCTGACCCACCTGGGCCGGCCAAGACTTTGTCTCCTCCTCTTTAAACACTCGCCAGCACCATCAGCAAAAAAAAAAACACTGATTTAAAACTACAAGGCCTGTTTTAGTGAGCGGGTGTTCTGAGTGCAAACACACACACAACAAAAAACGCCCACACAAGACAAAAGTAATATATTTATTCATTGTGCGCGTACTCAAACGTCTATGCATCCACACAAACTGTACACGTGTACTGTACATAACTTAATGTTTCCCATTTTTACCTGGCCCGACAGTTTGTGCTCGACAGTTTTGCTGGTGACAGTAGATTTGAGAGCACAAGGGGTTATGTTGTTCTGAAAATCCGCGTTAACCTATCGCACTTTAAATTTGCATAATAATATCAGCTGTTTCACAGATGAGGCTTATAAATGCATACTGAAGCACTACTTACGGACATGTGGGCGAGCCATTGCTGAACATCAGCATGCCTGCCTCCACCCTCATGAATACAATGCATATTCTGGATGAAATAAACACTCCATTCTCCGCCTATGAATTTGCATCTTCCATGACCCTAATGTTTGAATCCTTGCAGTTCAGAATAAAGAAACAAATCATTTTGGCAGATGTTCCTTTCTTAACTACTGTACATCGACGTCCCACACTTACAGTACTGTCACAGTAATGCTGTTTCACAGAAGGTAGGAGAAATCAGTTTCAATGGTCTTTGACTATCATCTGAACTCATTTCCCCTGAGTGCATGAATAGCCTAATACCACCTGGTTTCAACTAAGCAGCATTGCATTGCCAATAATTGATGGTGAATTATCACAAATTGACCACTAATGGACCACAAAAGCCAAGTTTGCTGTACATTATGGCAGTGATAAAGACAGCTTAAAGTGGTGCTATTAAGATTGACATTTGAGCTTGACGTTCATTTTTGCAATGACATGCCTGAATAACTCTCATGATGACAAAGTGGGATAAACACCAGCTGTCTGGACAGATGACGTTTCTTTTCTTACCCAGAAAGAAGACATGAAAATGTGGATTTAACTGAGAGTCAGTAGCGCTGATGCCCGTTTGTGTACCTGCTCTATCTGTAATGATCTCTGTCAAGACCGCAATGTTCCTCTCTAAATCAGTGGTTATCAAAATTATTGTGCCCGAGATGCACACCAGTGGGAAGTCAAAATCTTCAGGTACACCTGTATTTATATCAATGCAAAATAGCCTCAAAACATAACTTTGCTTGTACATTTTTATCCCACGATTTTGTAACCCCATTTTTTTCACCCAGTGCCAATTATCTAAGTAATCCTGGGCACTACACTCCCTCTGCTAACCTAGGGAGAGCTCAGAGCCGAGCTCATGCCTCCTTCAATGCATGAGAGCTAACAAGCCTTCTTATCACCCGACAGGGGGGAGTTTCCCCGGTTGGACGTATCGCGTGGAAGGAACACGTTATTCCAACCAGTTCCATTCCCCTCCATCAGGCGCAAAAAAAACTGTTAGGATTTAGAAGACATTTGTAGAATCCCCAGAAGCAAAGATCTGAGTCAAAAATGTTCCCTTTAAAAATACGTAAAATAGATTTGCATACATTTTCACAATTTTCTAAAATAGCAGATCTACAAGCTGATAGCGCGGCACGAGTGCCGCGCTATCAGCTTGTATATGTGCTATTTTTGAATAGCCAAAGTATAAAATAATGGTTTAAGGGGTTTGAATGGGTTAAGCCACATACAAATGAATGATTTAAGCAACACACTAGTCCACTGGCATCTAAAGTGCTGCAAATGCTGTCAATAAGCCACTCAAAACATGAAGACCATACAGTAGGTATTGAAGACGATATGCAAATGCCTCCTGACAGATACCATGTTGGAACATAATGCAGTTGAGAGATGTGCGGTTGTGTCAGTGCAAAAGTGAACCCAACCGGGCCAACTTTATGTCAGTTTGACCTTGACCTGTCAAATTTAATCAGCTTGTAAACAAAGAGCAGCTGTTACTGAGGGTCTAAACTCCAAAGAAACTTGAGTACAGATCTCTAGAGATTTTAAAATTCCACATCTCATGTAGCTGATGTTAAATGATTGGTTCATATGAATGCATTTGGGGTGTATGTGTGTATTGTGTTGTAATAGTGCCGTGGCAAGAGGGTGGCAAGCAACACAAGTTATGCATTTTGGGCTTTGGGCTTTGGATACTTCGTTCATACCACTGTTAAGGAATCAGGGTGAGAGATATAGGTTATAGTCTATAAGCATAGTAATACAGTACAATGACAACCTTACATGTTCATTATTTATGCAATACTCTACAAGGTGCAGCAAGTGGCACCACGCCAGTATATTTTTAAACAATAGATCATAAACAGCGTTTAGACCTACTGTATAAAACATTAATCGGAAATACCCCTATAGAACAACTTTATATTGTGTTGTGTTGCTGGAGGCTTTGGAAATCACACAACCATAAAGGTATAACCACCTCATAATTCGAACAAATAGTGCAGTGCACATGACATTCTGAAATAGTCTCACAGTGCCTTGATCCTTTGGTTCAATTAAGAGCTGTGACACAGATTTTCCACATAGATTTCGAGCATTCCTAAAGGTACACATTATGTAAAATAACAATGCACATCTTCTGACTGACCTGGCTGCAGTGTTGGGAGGCTAGTGGAGCTAAGTGGCTGAGGGACAGTCCAAGGGTCATTCAATTCATAGGATTAATAGAGCATGCAGCATACACTCAGGCACTTAACAATCAGCATTTGAGACACACTTATAATTGCTCCTGTGTGTTCCAATTATTGTTTTCATAGAAAGCTTGGGAAAATGTAGGTGCTTATTCTTTGCCAATGTTAATGAAAAACAGTGTAGACGCTGCCACCCGTGTCACAAATCTGTTGATTTATATTCACTTTCATATTTAATATACACAGGTTTTGGCAATGGCAAATACAACGGCCTCATTTAGAGTTAGGTTAAGTGAAACAACCATAAAATCAAGATTTAATAGTACATTACCTATAGCCCTCTTTCAGCAATATTTAGGATAATGGCTGGAAACCCTATTTCAAACCAATCATAATGTTTAGCTATAACTACCTGTTATATAGCCTAGGTTAATTGCTATTTTTCTTAGATAGTTTTTCCGTTTAATACTTTCAAGTGCACTAAAGCACTCGAAACTATTATCTAAAACTCTGATATAAACTCACGTCTTATATCTCTAGTCAGACTGAACAACCCTTTAGTGGAATATTGTCATGAATAAATTCTTAAGTCTATTCATGTTATTCAATGAACATTTAAAAAAGGGCCAAAACTTGCTGCCACTCACATTACCATGTGTTTTCACTCCTGAATTTGACTAATGTTATTCTACTTATCTGGAAACACTGTATTCAAATGAAAAAGCCTGGCATGTTACTGTACCTAATTTCAAGTTATTTTCCTGCCAATGAAATGGATGGGTCGTGTACTGTACTTTTGGAATGCAACTCTAGGGAAATATGAAAAGTCCAGAGGCTCCACGGTTGTGCAGCATGATGTGGCAGCATTTCAGGCAGGTCAGTAGTGCTTTCAGCAATCCAATGAATGCAGATTACATTAAACATTAATCCATGAACAGAACACAACCTCCTAATTAAGTAATTAATAGGAGACGACAACAAAGTCAGTCTTGAGGTTAGAGGGAAAAAAATCAATGTGCCATTGGCATTTGTTTGGAAAGTCAACCACACAATGCACGTCAAATTAATGTTCTACTCCTATAGCTTGTCTTGATTAACAACTATGATACAACCTTTTATTTGCATTAATACCCCTAATGTATGTACTGTATATATAAATATGTGTATATAAATATGTGTATGTATATAAATATGTGTATGTATATATATATATATATATATATATATATATATATATATATATATATATATATATATATATATATATATATATATATATATATATATATATATATATATATATATATATATATATATATATATTATTATTTTTTTAATAACATTATTGGATGCTACAAGGCTCACTATTTTAGAATTGGACTTGACTTACAAAAACAAGTACAATCAAATTACAATGAAGATCGTTTTCCAAAATGTAAGGCAACCAATAATCAACCCATATTCAAGCATAATGCTGTATAGAAAATAATAAATGAAAATGAAGAAATAATGAAGAAATTAATCTCACATGTATAACACACTCATAATGTATTTATATTTACTGAATTTGTTTATATTACCAATTTATTTTCAGTTGTATTATTTATGAGTTAACATATATTTGTATGTGCTCCTTCCACAATACATGATGTAGCTTGCTTTCTAACACTGTGGCCCCTAAATAAATTGGAATTCACTACATCTCAGGCAATTATATTGAAAGGGCTGAGTGTAAGTAACAGTCTGTTTGATGAGATAAAACCACCAATAGAGATTGCCTGCAATGATACAGACAATTGTTCATTATTTCTGCCTATGTCTGACTGAGGAACTCAATTTGACTTTCAAATAGACCCTTCCCTAAAACACCACACAGCAATTACTGCATACATCAATGTATAATTGATTTGAAATAGCTGTTTTTGTACGTCTGTTTGTCGTCTGCTGTAAAGACAGATGGAATTAAGGTTGCAAATCCAAGCGCTTGAGACCTCTCTTAAAACACTAATTGTGAGTAATTACAGTCTGCCAGTAATTGAGGCTGTGAATAGGTAATGGTGGGTGTGTGTGTGTGTGTGCGTGTGTGTGTGTGTGTGTGTGTGTGTGTGTGGGGGGGGGGGGGTCCCACCTCTCCTCTCTTGACATTCACCTTGCACTGAGGGGGATGTACTAGCATGCCTCTTCCACAGTTATGGCCCTTTAGTCATTTGAGCACAAAATTACATGAAGAGATTCAGAGAGCATTTTTCAGTCCTCATAATTTCAAAAGTGTTTATTAAAGATTATGCGATTCAGCTGTATTTCCAGTCGACTTTGAACATAAATATTAACCATGATACACATGGCCTTTGGTTACCTAAATGGGCATAACTTAAGCTAACCACATGAACACTAGCGGTCCAAAAGGGGGGAAAAGGAAGGAACCAAGTATAGACCCCCGGGGGACCATAAATCATAATAAATGAATACATCCTCTAAACACTATGGTTTAGATTGTATAATGTTCAGAGGATGTATTCCGTTATGTTTCAGGAATGGTGTGTGTGTGTGTGTGTGTGTGTGTGTGTGTGTGTGTGTGTGTGTGTGTGTGTGTGTGTGTGTGTGTGTGTGTGTGTGTGTGTGTGTATATATATATATATATATATATATATATATAAATGTTTTTTTATACAAAATGTCTATTGGTGTTTAGGAACAAAACCCTTGCATTTCAGTGCAGTATTCTGAGTGTATAAAAAGCACTTTCCAGAGCCCCCATTGTCTCATGTAAAACCTAATTGTATATCTTATGGTACATCTATATTCCACACCGTTTTAAACTCTCCCTGAATACACCATGATAAATGGCTATCTTCTGCACGTCAGTGGTTTGCATTTGCATATTACTAATATACCAGGACGGCTGCTTAAGAGGACAGCTGGGGCTTCCAGTGCACTGGCTATAAAAGAAGAAAAGTGCCACCCTTCGACGGACACACAAAGAGCCACCTCAAATAAGAGATGTCACAACATCAATGAGTACATTTAGAGGAGGTTGTTTAGTTATTAAGCACCATTGATTTTGTAGTCCAAATTTGCACACCAGTAGAACGCGCTCTCTCTCTCTCTCTCTCTCTCTCTCTCTCTCTCTCTCTCTCTCTCTCTCTCTCTCTCTCTCTCTCTCTCTCTCTCTCTCTTTCTCTCTCTCTCTCTCTCTCTCTCTCTCTCTCCCCGTTCCTCCCTTTGTTTTCTACTTCCCTTCCTCTTCCTCCTTCAGCATTCACAACAGACCTCCAGAAGTCGCTTCCACTTAATACCAACGCAGTGTTTCGCCATTGATCTACTGTGTATGAACTGATGGAGCGGGGTTAGCGGTACTGCAGTGTTCTTAGCAATGGAAGGAGACAGGGTTCTGGGCTCTTTGACTTTGATCCAGATATGAACATAAGGCACTGAGAATTGTTTTAACTGAGGGTTATTAGCAACCCAGTATGCGGGAACATCAAACATCGATTGGAATTAGCTTTGTTTGGTTGAATAGATGAATGACTGACACTCATCCCATCACATTAAACTGGATTCTTGTTTGAATAATGAATCTGCGTCAGAATCAGCTGGTGATTATCGTTACGTTAAAGTACAAAATATAAGAGCCACATAACCCATGAAGGCATCACCAAAGTGTCATCTCACTCTTGCCTGCTCAATGTTCTCACTTGCTCAGGTATAGCTACACAGTCAAATCCTCAGTGTAAATTAACTCCAAAAATGTGTACAAATGGACCCAAATGGAGCCTTATAGGTTCCACATCCATTAGCTATTATTAGCTACTGTATGGTGGTCAGAATGTTTTGTTTACTTTTGGCCCATCATCAGGATTTTGATTGAAAAATAAACTACAGTTTGGCATAAACCAATTGATTGCAATTGGATTAAAAGGTGCTTGGGAGGCACAGAGGTTCCTGTCCGCCACCGCAGAGACCAGGGGTCTGAATCGTCCGTGGAGCCTCTGGCTTGGCCGAGTGTCCATTCAAAGACGATTGGCTGTGTTTGCGGGAGGGAAGGATAATCGTCCCTGCACCAGCGACTCCTATATGGACTGAGGCCGCGGCTTTCAGTGAGTCGTGAGAGGTACCTTATATGGACTATGCGGTGACACACACTAATCCCATGCACTGATATTTTATTATTATTTCACCTTAACTAACATCCATATCATGTACAGTATACATCTGCTGCTATGCTATGCTATGCAACACGCAAATCGGTACACAGTATCTCTACAGTCATGTGATCAACACGGATCTGTCCGATTTTCCATAATCCATCCTGATTGGCTAAGATTGGCTTCCAAAGTTTGCAGGATTGGTTTGTTTTGAACAAAATGGCTCAAATCATGAACGCAGCATGTGATTTCCGTGAAATTTTCCACGTAGATTCCCACTTGGCCCAGGAAGAAATGCCACTTGAAAACTTTTACATCAGCCTCATGGTGGCGCTATAACAGGCTGATTCACGTTTTTACCTATAACTGCACCGATCTTCATGAAACTTTGCAAGCACACTCCCTAAAAGCCAAGGAAAAACCTTTGCCCTGCATTTTTCACATCTGCCTTTTAGAGCGCCACCAGGAGGCTGACTTTTGTAAAGCAAATGTTTTCCTCTTACTCCTTCAGATTCTGTCCAAAAAACACACAAATCGGTACACAGTATCTCTATAGTCATGTTGTGATCAAGATGGATGTGTCCGATATTTCATATTCCATCCTACTTGCCTAACATTGGCTTCCAAAGTTTGCAGGATAGGTCAGTTTTGAACAAAATTCCTCAAATCATAAATGCAGTGTACAATTTCCGTGAACCTTTGGACGCACATTCCCACAAGGCCGAGGAAATGCCCCCCGTTTCACATTGGCCTGTTATAGTGCCACCAGGAGGTCATAATAACCTACCTGACCTGGCGGAGACTTGTGCTCCGAGGAGCACTTTTTCTAGTTTTCTCTCTTTCTCTTTCTTCCCCCTGCGCCCCCTGCCCCCTCTTCTTCTTCCCTTTCTGTTTTTATGGACACATGCACAAAAAAAAGCTAATTTAGTTTTGTTTTACATAAAGTTCATTCTGGGGCGTTGAAAGGTGAGGAGTAGGATATGTGTCCACACATACAGAACATCCTCCCAGTGGGGGCTCCTCACTGGCAGGTGAGCCAGTAGGGGTCAGCAGTGACACAGAATGTGTGTGGAATTCAGGAATTGGCATAACGACTAAATCACTATTTGTCAAGAGGAAAACAAAAACTAAAGTTCTTGTTAAGGGAAGCTTGAGACCTCTCAATGCAAAAACTAGTGGCTAGTTCAACCTGGGTGCCAAGTAAGGTTTTGCTTCGGTGCTCCATTGTCACCAAGGCCTCTTGAGAAATAAAGAGGGCGTATTGTTCTTCTTTTGTTTCTAGACAGACAGTTCTGGAGTGTCTCGTGGGAGTCTAAGAGCTACAAGAACCATACCCAGCCCTGAGTGGGCTTTGAATACATTGCTTGCATGAATATTGTATACCAGAACTCTGTATCAGCTTGAAGGAAGCCCGTACAGTATAAATATATAATTTGTTGATATGTGTACTTCTATAGTTTTGCTGTATATGAGTGGGGTTTAACAGAAGAAGGAAGAGAGAGAATGGAAGAGAGAAAGAATTGAAGAAATTGCAAAAAAGAGAGAGGAAGAGTGAGAGGGTGAGGTGATTGTGTGTGTGTGAGTGTGTGTGTGTGTGTGTGTGTGTGTGTGTGTGTGTGTGTGTGTGTGTGTGTGTGTGTGTGTGTGTGTGTGTGTGTGTGTGTGTGTGTGTGTGTGTGTGTGTGTGTGTGTGTGGGGGGGGGGGGGGGGGGGCAGTAGCAATGGAGTTCTTGATGTATTCATGCCTCCAGTTTCTTTTGCTCAACAATCAAACTCAACTTTCAGCTATTGTTAAATCACAAGTTTAAAGGAGAATTCCGGTCATTTTAAGTGTTATGTTTGATGTGTGTCAAATCACTTACCAACGTAGGAATGAAAATCGCGTAACTCCACAGAGCCCCCTATCGACCCCCACCGTTGTCATTATAGGAGGATATAGGATAGCCCAAATTCGCCTATTTTAACCAATGCAAAGTCTGTTTTTTTGCTTCTAGTACTCATTGTTGAGTCCCATGATAATGTAACAGGCGCTAAAACTCCCGACAAGCTAACGGCTAATAACAAACGAGCTAACGCTGGGGCTGCTTATCTCTCTGCATGGCAGCCCCAGGTTGCCAGGTCGGGAGAGAAACCAGCAACCAGCATTAGCTCGTTCTGTTATTAGCCGTTAGCTTGTCGGGAGTTTTAGCGCCTGTGACATTATCATGGGACTCAACAATGAGTACTAGAAGCAAAAAAACAGACTTTGCATTGGTTAAAATATGCGAATTTGGGCTATCCTATATCCTCCTATAATGACAACGGTGGGGGTCGATAGGGGGCTCTGTGGAGTTACGCGATTTTCATTCCTACGTTGGTAAGTGATTTGACACACATCAAACATAACACTTAAAATGACAGGAATTCTCCTTTAAAGGAGTGGGTGAAATACGACTTACACTGTTAAACTAAAATAAAAGAAAGCTTTGTGCATTTGAAGTATACAGGCAAAAGAATGGTACACAGATGTACAGCAGGGCTCAGTGCCTGTTTAGCTGCCTAATGGCCTGGCTGTGGAAACTGTCTTTGAAACAAAGCCACTTTGATTCCTGTTTTTTTTTTGTAATGCGTTAAAAACTGACCAATGAAAATACTGGCATCGGGTCTGTGACTTCACGTCAGTGACTCACTAGGCTGCACTAGCCCTCCTGTTTTCGTACCTAGAGGGGCGGGTTTAACATCTCCGGCGAGATAATGCGTGTGATCCCATTGGTTCACGAATCTGTCCGTCAGCCCCCGCCCCGTCAACACAACATTACGAGCGACACCCACTGCACTCTGGTTGGTTGGGGAAATGAAACACTTCCTATATCGGGTACACCGACGCGCTGGTCCAGGCTTTTATTTTTTAGCAAAACTAAACAATAAAAGCCTGGAGATCGAGGCTAGTGACTCACTGACATCGGAGTTGTAGCAGTGGCGTCGTTAGGGGTGGGCTTCGGTGGCTATAGCCACCAATGTTTTGTCCAAAGCCACCAATAAAAAAAAATTAAAAATTAAAAAATTAAAAGTTTTTTTTTTTTTTTGGAATTATATATCTATCACCCTAACCTAACCCTACCCCTAACCCTAAAACCGAAATAAAGTAACAAAAAACGGGGGAAAAAGCACCCTAATCCGCGAAATCCGCGAAAAAAATCGCGCGCGCGCGGGAGGAGGGGCACATGCACGCGTGCTGCGCGCGCGTGCATGTGCCCGTTGCCTGCGGGGCTAAGCCCCCGACCTAGTAGAGACCTAGCGACGCGTCTGAGTTGTAGGCAGCGTTGTGCATGTGAAATACTGCACAAACGTCACAGTTAAATCATAGTTTCTGGCTGGGATATATCTGAGCCGTATTTGCTGGAATAACATCATCTATGTTGGAACATCTCCCAGCACACATGATCAAAACAGTCCTGTGGCACAGAATCTGATCAGACCAGGATTAAACCTCCCTCACAGGCTGGTTCCTGTTTTAGTCTCTGCCTATAGGCAGGGAGTAGCTGGATACAGCTGTAATCTTATTTGCCGAACGGTGGGGCAGAGGAGGGCCTTGTGGCCTTCCCGGAAGGGAGTGTAGCAGTGGTCAAGGATCCATTCACCTTGAGTGTTGCTTGCTTGTAATGTGTTGGTGTAGTTTGAGTGGTTAGCCGTTAAGTTTACCGCCACAATAAAAGCAGACTGTGTGGTCTCCTGTTCAATGATCGCCCCATGCAGTTCCCTTACAAACAAATCATCCCACGAACAGTCAACAGTCAACCCACTACGACGATGTGTGTGCACGGAAGACTAATTTGTCAAAAGCGGGTTGCCTATCCAAAATGTGTCCTGTCGTCACCTGCAATGCAGGCAGGTCACACAATCGGATGAGTAACCATGTGCGCTGTAACATCATACCATGTCAGCAGCCGTGAGAAACAATGAAAAGATGTTGCTGGCAACGGCTTTACACCCAGTTAAACATGGGAAACCGCTTTCCATCAGCTCTGACTACAGCTGACACTAGGCTACTGCAAGCCACACAGCCTCGATTACAATAGCACTTGCAATTGAGTGTGTGAACTGCATTAACAAATGGACTTACATACATAATAACAGAATACCGGTATCACTTTATAACAGCCAACATCTGGTAAGTGAACATCTTTCTTCATCTCGGTGTGTGTGTGTGTGTGTGTGTGTGTGTGTGTGTGTTTTAGATGTATTTATTTTTGAGTGGTGCCAACCACTCCTACATTTGACTTTGTCCGTGTGTCCGTCCGTATGTCCGTCCGTATGTCCAGTATTGTTGCTGATTGCAACACAAGGATGCAACCAGTTACACTTTCAAAGGCACCACTCTCTTCACACTGGGTGTAATTTTTGCTTTTACATTTGATTTCACATGTACATTTGCTTTATAAATGAGGGGACAAATACTTGTTTCCCCTTAATTACAGTACATTTAATGTCCGCATCAGGCGCTAACAAATCATGCCCTTATATGGCCATATACTGATGATATCAGGGATCTCCATATATGGGCATATGGGCATAAAAGGGACAAGGACTGACTGACAGATACAAAGATCTCCATATGACCATAACAGGGACAAGGACTGACAGATAAAGACATCTCCAACAGTCGGATCGGCGGTGCCCGAACCTCTAGTGAATAAGAATGAACAACACTAATTGTTTACAAGTGTGAAAATTGAAGAGGCTGGGGTTAACAATTCCACTAACGGTGGACAGGGCATGCATCACCAGAGAACCCTAATATTGATTCTCTACACTTTACCTTGGAGGGTAGCTCGAAACACAATTCCCAAAGTACATAACGATCGGCTTCCTGAGAACTTTATTAGTACCCTTCACACCCAATAATCGTTTCCCGCCACCCCACCTAACTGCTATACACGCCCACACAGAACACACACTATGGCCCCCAATCCCCATTCGGTATAGGTCACAACCTTGAGGAGAACGGCTTTCACCAGATCACAACCAGTGCCATAAACCAAGGGCGTCTCCTCCCTCGTCGTCATTTATTTTCTTCTTTACTCTCTTTTAATCGCTTATTAATTCTGTCATCTTGTGATAACAAGGGCTAAGATCTGATACTGAGTTAATTAACATGCAAATGCATGGAACTCTATTGGTAATGGGATTTGGTCTAATAAGGAGCTGTCGTCTGTTCAATACTGTGACAGCCAGAGGAAAAAGGGGTGGGAATGTGTGTGTGGGAGGGAGGGGGAGAGATGGAGAGAGAGAGAGAGAGAGAGAGAGAGAGAGAGAGAGAGAGAGAGAGAGAGAGAGAGAGAGAGATCAGCTACGGTCAGCCTGTGCTTAAACTTCACCTGTCAGTCAAGGAGCAGCAGGTGAGCTTCATGTGATGTGGTAAAATAGCCATCTATTCAATGCATTTTCATTTGCACTTTTAACAACGGCACAGACAGCAGGTGCTCACAAATAGATTTGTGCATGTTGGTGAAACAGCAAACAATGTCATTTGGAAGAATGGAGGGGTTTACAAACAGACCAGCAAGCTCCTTAACTGTGTTTAACAGAACAGTGACAACATTGAATGGGGCTTGTTTCAGGAGCCCTGGCACCTGGCACATCAGAGTATGGTTGGTGGCTGTTGTTTGGGTGGAATGGCTGAGCCTGGCTTCACTCATCCACTCAGACAGGAGGCGAGCTCACAGTGGCTGGCCACCAAAAATCTGCTGTTGCCAGTTGCTAATTGGCGGAGTCACAAGCACAAGCAAGCATGCCCAGTGCTGATACTTGGGGAGGTAGCCAGTTTGGCTGGTTGGTCGCTGGTTGGGTGGCTGGCCTAGTGACTGACAGGCTATGCTAGCCAGATGCTGACAGGCAACTGGCAATGGAGTGGTGTCAGCGCAGGTGTTGGGCTTGGGTGGTTAAAATGAATACCCTAATGGGAACACAGCTGGAGCACAATGACACTGGGTTCATTGCTTTTGCTGTTTTCTGTCTGATAATTATTGCTAAAAGCAAAAGGTGCCGTGTCCGTTCACCTGAATAAAAGGTTTTGCTGGTGACTTAAGAGTTAATAGATAATGGCATCTGACTCCCTCTGATGTGTTCAGATCAGAAGTGCAAACCATCTGCTCATGCATGTTCCCAGAAGCTGCTGGAGATACTATCATGCCATTGCGTATGCTTCAACAGTATGGCTATGGACCAAAAGCAAAGCAGAAAGTATAACTGTCACATCCATAAAATAGCACTCACTACATGTTCCTTGTTGACAGTGCTTTTCCTGAGCCATGATTTAAATGTCTCTGTCTCTAGTTTGAGAATAGAAGATTATCAATCACTTTAATGACTATTAAATGGTAATAGTAAAAACACCCCAGTTTGAAAGTGGTGAATAGAAGAAGCAAGATGTTGGAGTCTGATAGCATCCATTCTTCTCTGTCCTCTCTAACAAAATAATGACCACAAAATAACCAATCAAAGACAGAGATAATGCCTCTGGCGAATATTACAGTGAATAAATTCCAATTACACAATAGGTCCTCAATTTAGGCATTTAGCTCTTTTGCAGTCAAACAGGTTGGCCTTTGTCTGCGCTCTCTCCACATTAATGCCTCTTGGATAGAAGGGAAATCTCCACCTCTCCCCTCACTGTGGCACTAATCGGCTTTAATTACCGTTACCTCGCTGAAAAGCTATCCAGGTTATTATCTGTCTTACCTTGCACTGCATTTCACAGCATACCTTTCCTCTCTTCCTGTTCCCAGTCATCTGTTTTTTTTGTCAGAACCATGATCAAAACTTTTGTCCTGCTGAGTTGGAACTTCCTTTCTGTCCTGCTGGTATGCTAACGACCGTGACCGCTAGCCCTCAGTCTCCAAATTAGCAAGCGAGAGAAATGCTGTGCTTGGCAGATTGTGTGTCAAAAGTCAGCCGATTAGAGTCCTCTCTTCTCACTCCAGGCAGGTGTGTGTGCATTGCTAAAATGAAGATTGGATCTTGGCTCTCTGAAGTAGCTCTCCGTCAGATGGTTAACTTTTTTTTCTCCTTTCTTTTAAACGCACGCACGCACGCACGCGCGCGCACGCACGCACGCACGCACACGCACACACACACACACACACACACACACACACACACACACACACACACTTCACCCACAGTTTCTTTGTTTGTGATGGATTTGTTTAACAAGAAGTGGTGCCTCTCTTTCAAATACAGACACAGGGACAACACCCACACCATATATACTCACATCACGGATGTGAGGGATAGTGATTGAACATGATCAGAATATTATCTCTGTGTGTCTCCAAAACTTAAACCACACACAAGAAGAACGCTTTGTCCTTCA
Organism: Gymnoscopelus microlampas; assembly: GCF_963454915.1. Classification (NCBI taxonomy): domain Eukaryota; kingdom Metazoa; phylum Chordata; class Actinopteri; order Myctophiformes; family Myctophidae; genus Gymnoscopelus; species Gymnoscopelus microlampas. The sequence goes on from NC_139944.1 coordinate 28,818,292, forward strand.
CATGCCAAACCATCTGAAATGACAGTGTCCCGGAGGTCCACACTATTGTAGGATGTAGGGTGTTAGATAGGGCAGTGTAGAGTCTACACTGTAGACCATTTGCATTGAGTTGTCCTAATTGAACCACAGGAGCATAGACGGGGAGAGTACTGGGAGGACACTGATCAGCTGGGGAGATTCAGACCGGCCTCTGTAACCATCCCTGGACATCTTCCACCCTGTCCCGCTGTTTACTATTCCACTTTCAGTCCCAATTGGGACCAGCAAAGGAAGCCATTTCCAGCTCCTTGCTTCCAGCTTCCTTTGCCACCACCAAAGTCATTTGCACTACAGAGACAGATGGGGAAACGGAGGGGAAGACACGTGTTTAAAATATCCCCCGAATGAACAGATCCCGTCCGGATTCCCCAAAGAAATTAAAAGCAGCCGAACCAACGGCTGCTATCATGTCCTCGCCCACGTTCCTACAACAACTGTGACAGCCCCCACTGGACAAAGACATACATGGGCGCTTTTTAAGTTCACCATGCTTCAACAGCTGTGGGAAACGAAGGGGGGAAAAGCAACCAATCTCGTGAGGAGTATAGCAAGGGGGGAAATGTAAAAATATAGTTGAGCCTTATGGGAGAATCTGGAAGAACTACAAATTATTTTTATTTTTTTTTGCGTCTTGCAGCCCAGATATTTTTCAAGAACCAAATTAGGATTTCCCCTGCAGGTTCTGTTCAGCCCGCTGTACTGTATGTGAGGACATGTTATTTAGCTCTCCCTAAGCTTCTGTCGTACTTACCTTGTGGCCAAAAAAGGAGAGGTGGGAGGTGTGGGGGGTTGAAAGACTGAGGCTGAAGTAAATGAGAAATGATTTCTGCTAAAGGTTAGCCGGCATCACCCATGTGCTCTTTTTGTTGGTGTCTGCCACCTTCGATAAGGCAGCCTCCCCTAATCCAAGCACAATAAATACACAGCTCCCTCCTTTTTTATATATATTTACTATGATGTCTATCACAGACTGTGGGAGCTCGGTGACACACAGCTTAGCAGTGTTTGCTTGGTGTCTGAATTTTATTGGAATTCGCTTACTGGCTACATAAAAAGTAAGAAAAGGAGAAAGCATGTGTAATGCAGCTTGTCTTATGCTTTTGCGCTATGCAATAAAACTAGATCAGCTATTGCACGTGCCATGTTCATAAGTTGAAGATGATTAAGTAACGACAATGTCCATCAAACGTAACCATGAGTGACATCACTTTTTCACATACCATTTGGGAGCCAGAAGGGAGAAGAGTCTGGGATGTGTGGAGCGTTGTCCGGGATGTTTTAGGGAACATCTTGCTTTGTAGGCCAACATCAGTGTTTTGTACTCTGTACTCTCTGAGTCCACACTTTTGCTTTGTGCTTTCCTATGCGGTTGAGAACACTGGTTCTCAACGTGGAGTCCGGGACCCCCCAGGGGTCCTTGAGGGGTTCCAGGGGGTCCCCAGCTAAATGATTGATAGTTACTGTAGGAACCAAACAAACCCTAATTGATCTGCATCTCCTAGTTAAATGCAACAGCATCTTTCAGAATCAAGAAGAAGAATCAATCTTTATCCTTCATATAGCATCACCTCTAAAGTCCTCAATGAACTCTATGTTCTGAAGAAAGCTGCTCACTTGCTCTCCATACCTGCTTCAGAGATTACATCATACCAGTCCTCCAGGACCTTCACTGGCTTCTGGTCAAACAAAAAATAATCTACTTCAAAGTACTACTCACCACCTACAAGGCCCTCGACAACAATCTGGCTCTCCCTACCTTCTCAACCTCCTCTACCGTCATTCGGACCAAGTGCTGAACCTCAGGGGACAGGGCCTTTTCAGTTCCCCATCCCTGTAGAACGAACTCCCTAACCACATCACAGAGGACCCTAACTTTTGAAATAATAATAATAATAATAATAAACTTGATTTGTATAGCACCTTTCAAGACATCAAATGCAGCCCAAAGTGCTTTACATAAAAAAGAGATCAACAAAAGAAAAATAACTAAATCAACAATATTAAACAAGATAAAAACAATAAGATCAAAAACATGATCAAGAACAAATTAAAAGGAGGCAAGATCAAAATTAAAACAATACAAGAAAATAGCAAGAACAAAACATCACTACATCACTTTAGAAGGATTCCAGAACCACACAGACTCTACCTATTGAAAGATATATACTGTACAAAATCTACATTTACAGGGAACCAATACAGCAAGACTATAAAAGTGGGTCCTTGAAAGAGGATGAGTATCACTTCTCTACTACCCATCTACATAGTACAGAAAACGCTCTGCCTAAAAGGACTGTTCAGTATTCAGTTTAGACTGGCTGACTGAAGGCATGCCAGGACACGCTATAGTGACTGACGGACTGACGGCATGTGCAGTGTCATCTTCGAAATGGAAGATGACAGCACTTTGTTAGACTTGGCTATACGTCCCCTGGATCACATTACAGTCACAGGGACACGAGACCCTGCCAGGTGTGTCTACTGAATCGCTCCAATCTCATACATGGATCTGTAAACACACTGGGTAACATGCTGTCAACTCTGAGATGTGTGCTTGTCATCACCCATTGTCCACCTTCCACTTCAGCTCCATGTGTAAACCCCTTTGTTCCAACTGAGGCAAAAATGCTGGGGTCTGCGTTGTTAAACAAACCAGTTGGTTCTGTTTTTTAACAGGACTTCAGGAATTTATATTTTATATTAAAGCTGTAATCTGTAATTTTTACATCATATTACCCAGGATGTCCTGTTTGAGAGACCACATTTCTACCACTAAGCTAAGACGGAGCACCTGCTTGGCACTAATGAGCTTCAAACAGTACCACTTGTTAACCAGGTGGGTAGGTGTCCTACCTGACACCAGGATGATAATAATAATTTTTATTATTAATTGTTTCCACCAGGCCGGTTGGCCGAAGGCCGTGCAGCCAAAGGCCATGAGAGTGTTTTCGCTCCTGTCTGTCTGTTTGCTAGTCTATCTGTCTGTTTGTCTGTGAGCAGGCATTGTTGGACCAATCAGTGTGAAACTTTGCATGCCCACTCCGAATAGGCCAAGGAAGAACAATCTTTCAAATTGGCCTCATAGTAGCACTATAACAGCCCACTTCACGTCATAGCTGAATGGTTAGTGAGCCCGCCTAGGGAGCCAGAGGCCCTGGTTGCCCCAGGTTCGATTCCAGGCCAGGTCAGCATATGTGTCGATGAAATGAAATTTGTCCCTGAGCAAGACTCTTAACCCCTAATTGCTCACAGGTTCTCATTGGAAACAAGACCGCAAGGACTTTCATGAACGACCTGTTAAAAGGAATTATCCTTATACAACTCCATGTAGGCCCCAGCCATTTGCACCAGACTACAGTAGATTGTCTGCCATTTTGTGTTTTCTGTGTCCAAAACTCACACAAATCGGTACACCTTGTCTCTGAAGTCATGTGATCAAGATGTATCAGTCAGATTTCTCATGTTCACTTGCCCCTCGTAGCTCTACACCGAATTTTATTGAAACAAAGTTCAGGATCTATATTCAGGATGTATCAAACCTGTTCTGACGTGACACTAAATGGTCACATCATTCACCAGATGTTTATTAGACCTCTAAGTGAGAGAAGCACATCTTTTTCGTGGTGCAGCCTGATTCAAAGAGACATACAGGGTCTCGCAAACAATAAATCCAGTAATCAAGAGGATGTGTCTGGAATATCACACCAGTCCCAACTCAGGTTTCATACATACATTTGCATGCAAAATTAGATGTAAATCAACACTTCCTCTGACATCTCCTGAACCACACTCACACTTTGCTAACGATGAAAATTGCATTCAAGCTGTAACTGCTTGAGTGTACAGCGGCACATCAGATGGTCTCTGCTTTATTGGGTAATTTACCACAGGTCCTCTGTGAGTACAGCAGAATTAGCATATCGCCACTGTCGGGTGGAAACCTTGTATGTCCAACACAGTTACTTTTTAGGAAATGGAAAAAATAACCTGTGTTCCAATGGATCCAATGCAGTTATTGTTCAGTCACAAGCTCTTGTTAATACTTGTCATTGGTTGAATATTGGTAATAGCAGAAAATAGCATAGATCTACAAGCTCGCAACACAACGTGTTGGGAGCTTCTTACACTGTTGTAGTATCACAAAGCAGGGCATTAATTTATATATCGTCGGTGTCCAGGACGAACCAGCTAACTCCATTTTCATCTTTTTTTTTTCATAAATCAACGCTATTGAACACCCTTTAGGTCTGTGTAAAAAAATCAAAACATTTGAAACAATGAAAAGTATTAAAAAGCGCCTCTGACGAAAACTCCCAACTCCATTGGATCCTCAAACTATCCGTCAAAAACAAACAACTCCCCCCTCTCCTCTACAGCGCTGCCTTTTCACAGCATGAGTAGAGCACGAAACTACTAACTCCACTTGCGCTGGGTAAAGTGTTGATTTACCCGCGATTTGGGTAAAGTGTTGATAATATAATGACACATGCAAGTATCTGACAACAAATAAAGTCACTATACCAACTTTGATGAGGCAGTATTGCTTTATAAGGTTTTCTTCATTTCCTGAAAAACGTATATTTTGTTTTTTCGTTTACTGAACAATGAGCGTTTTGGAGTTAGCAGGTTCGCGCTGGACAGCAGAGATATATATATTTAAAAAGTTGAAATATGGAGATACAAGGTTTCTGCCCGACGACAATATTGAAAAGAGAGAAAGAAAGAAACGAATAGAAGAGAATGAGAGAATTACATGAGAGCGATACGAGAGACATAGATAAGCCTCAGAAAAGTACAACTTGATGGCCTTTACCATATGCTCGGCTAAATAAGCTCAATACATCGCCACAGCTTGTGAAATAATTAACAGTTTCATCATTGGCAAACGCTGTCAATAGCAGATTACAGGGAGGGCATTTATAAACTTGACAAAGCCACGGTCCCCTGCGGGAGGCTAGCAGCGACGCTAAGCCACATGTGTTGTGTTGCTCCGTGGGGACAGATGGGGAGCCCTGGGAGAGACACAGGGCCGCTTTAACACATACTTAGAGAAGCGGAGAGGAAAGAGAAAGAAACAACAACAACAACAACAACAACACAAGGGAATAAGCAATTCTGTGACAGTGCTCAAGTGAATTAAGGAACGCATAACACTATTGGCCATGGGTGCTATGCTGTAGTTGCACATTCTGTTTTGCCTTTGTATTGCTTAAAGGTAGGGTAAGTGATATTTTTTGGTTAAAACAAAAAGTATTTTGTTAAAAGGTTAAAATACTATATTCTGATAGTAATCATTGCTATAGTGTTTTTTCAGTAACATATGTCTCCCTGGCTCTCCAGCTCTTTAATAAACAGAAAATACATTTTTCGGTAGGTGTCAAAATCTCAGCCAATCAGGAGAAAGTACACATTTTTAAGCTTAATTTGTATAGTGTTCCAGTTCCAATTGTGTCTGCTCATTTCTTAGTGTCATCACTTCCAATTTCACTTGTTTAATCTGTATCCTGATTGAGTTCTCTGTCCTCGTTGGATAAAATTGGAAATGAAACTGAAACTGAAACGAAAATACATTTTCTGTTTAATAAAGAGGTGGAGAGACAAGGAGACTCCTAATACTGAACAAACACTCTATAGCAATGAGTACTATCAGAATATAGAGCTATTTAACAATTATTTCAACCAACGCAAATCACTTACCCTACCTTTAAAGAAGAGAGAGTGTCCTTGTACAGCACATCATTATTTGTTGCGACCGTAGGTCGCACTTACTACAGAAAGCTGCTCCAGGTGTCCGTCCGTCACTCCGTCACTCCGTCACACACGTCACACTTTTGCCCTGCTCATATCTCCGCACCCATTGCCCCGATCCATGCCACATTTTGCACACACACTCCTTACCTGCCAAACTACACCCTCCAAGGACCCCCGGAGCTCCAGGGACCCCCAGCTGCCTCGGGGACCCCCAAGTGTAAAAAATTAGCACATGTGGACAAATTACCAAATGACCACCCCAACGGGGCTGCTCACGGGGCATTACCGGGGACCACCCACTCCTGGTGCTCCAGAACGGATGCAAAAGTGGTGGCGCCCCCAGTGGAGGACCCCCTGCCACTGCAGCTCACATAAAATGCCGTAACTCGGGGGCTTGCCCCCCACAAACAATCCCTCCTTTCCCCTATAAACACACTCTCTCTCCCACACCACACACACACACACCAGCTAACCCCACATTTAGACCACCAAACAAAACTATCCATTGCCCACACAACTAGGAACCAATCGCCGTTACAGCCCTCTTCTGTATACATGTGACCTACGGTCGCTTATCTCCCGATTAGGGAGTCTTACTGGTATTTGAGTATTAGTCTTGTGAAAAAAGCTTTGACAGGATTTCTAAATGGAAGATAGGTGCTAGAATGGTAAAGAGCACAGCCACTAACAAACCTACTGCTTTGGAAACCAATCATGTCACTGCCACAATATGAAGGGGCACCCTAAAGACTTTGGATTGGTTCTGCACTTTATTCATTTTTACTCTCTGTTATCCCTTCTCCACCAAAATGTGTACTCGATGTCACTCACAAACGTGCCAGATCATATAACTCGCTACAGAAGCTATACTGTACTGTATATCTACCATTATGAATAAAATATGTTTAATCTTAACAGTCGTGACATTCTTTCACCAGAAATTCCATAGACTGTCTGTCTGTCTGTCTGTCTGTCTGTCACATTCTCTCTCGCTCACACTCATGCTTACACACACACACACACACACACACACACACACACACACACACACACACACACACACACACACACACACACACACACACACACACACACACACACACACACACACAATGTCTCACTATCTTTTCTTTCTCTCTCAGGCGCATGCTGTCCAAAGGCAGTGAAATACTAACACTGTAGAGGCCTTGGTCTCTTTATTTAAAACACAAACTCATGTAAAGATGCTTTAACTAAGTTGAGTTCACAGACGCTTTGCCTTGGGCAGTGCCTTGACAAAGCGACTGCACCTTCATGAATCTTCTCTTAGAAAACGTACAATGGAGATAGCCATGAACATTTGTAATATGCTCTTTTAAAGGTTGTGTATGGTATTTTAGGTTTGTATAGATAAGTGTTAATTTTTCCTTCTTTTCTTTCTGTTATAAAGCTTGCACTCGCTGACACACGTCCACATTTATTAGATCCACTTGTAACTCCATGAGAGAGTACAAATGGAACATAATGGAGCTTACAGAATACTTCTCATAGGTTACATAATACATAGTTACATAATACTAAACACTCAGGATTAAAACTTTCACCAAAAAAATCACATTATTCATGATAATAACAGAACAGCAGCCATTTCTAACTACTACTGTATACTCTACTGACCCTCCCAAGCGGTCTGTACGCTGAACACACATAGGCCTCATTTTGTGTAATTGTATTATTATACCTTCAAAGAGGCGTACGCAGGGGGGAGGGGTCAGTGAATGAACCTTCCTGGAAGGGGGATTGGAAATGGATGATATTCCCTTTCTTCTAGTCCCTCCCTCCCTTCTTCCTCTACCCTACAGGTTGTTAAGTTCTATCAGATAAATGAATGGTCCTCTCAGCAACCATTACTCATCATTTGCTTGACAGAAAGCATGGCCATGTTATGGATCTGCCCCTTTTATCTAAACTAACAGCAAAAACTCATCCCTTCCTTCCCTAGAGAGAGAGGGAGAGAGAGACCGAGTGTGTGTGTGTGTGTGTGTGTGTGTGTGTGTGTGTGTGTGTGTGTGTGTGTGTGTGTGTGTGTGTGTGTGTGTGTGTGTGTGTGTGTGTGGAACAGGGGTACGTGTGACAAATCTGGGCCCTTTGATAACAATGTTAACTAGGTAAGTGTCAGAGAGATGAATAGCACCCTGTCACTGCGACCAGCAACATGAGGATCCATTGATATTTCTCATTATGTCGCCCTGCCGCCGCACCCCATCATCACCCAACCCCCGTTCTGAAGACCTAAGCCCCCTCCCCCCAGGTTGTGTGTTCCCTAATAACACTGCCACGCTGGAAGATGAATCACAGCCAAATAACAACGGTGAGAACCTCCCCCAAATATGATCGCTATGTCCACTTGTCTGTAGTCACACTTGGGAGGGGAAGAGCCATCGATAAAGATCTAATGAACAATACTATCAAGTGCTATCAGGGGCCAAGGGGGACTCAGCGAGAGGGAAATGGGGGAGGGGGGTAGAGAAAGAATTGAGACACTACATTTCATCGCTGGAGTAATGTCACCAGTGCACAAAGATGTGGCTGGTGGAAGTGGAATGGATGGTGACTAGAGATAGAAGGTATTGATTTGGAGGGTAGATACCAGAATGAAAGATAATAATCAGGAAAGCTAAATAAGTGAGTCATTGTCCCCGCACGTCCTGGGGGATGCCTTGTTCCATGGGCGGACTTCATCAGACACAGAGGCTCAATTCACACGCCACTGTTTCCAATCTAGTATCCGTTGAGGAAATGGGGAGACAGCTATTGGCTCACATGTGCGTGCCATGCATATTACACAGTAAAAGAAATGCACAAATGTAACCAAATGGACTTGGATCAATTAACACCGAGCATTTTATTGTGTTGAAGGGAAAACTTTATGGCCTGCTGTTAGAATTGTATAATATTGTCCGAACTCTGTATAATATTGGGAACTCTGTCGATGTTTAATATGAATTCCATCATTCTGTTGTGAGGAAGATGTGTGACAATCTGACATACCACTTCCCAGTGCCTGCTGTGTACTATGACCTCAGCAATTGCTCAAACACAGTGATTCAACAAAAATATTCAGGACACCACAGTGGATCTAATGAAGAAATAGATATTTGGCATAAACCTAAACCACATACAAACAAGAATAGCTGAGGAATCTACCTCATACAGGATACATTTATTAAAACTGTACATTTTCAATTTGTTAGTAATTTGCTCCGTGAAAACATGTCACATAGACACTGATGTAGACATCTGTGTGCATGCATGTGACGACAATGTATCTGCTGCGATGACATCACAGATTAGAGGTTCTTTCTTTGCTGACTTGCTTTGATGGGTGAGCGTCAGTCCATAGTCACAATATGTGGATTTTTGCTTTCAAAAAAGCACATTTCTAAAAACAATAATAAAAAATAAAAAAACTTTTCAGCTCTTAATTCTTTCTCTATGGAACCTCGACGGGATGCATAGGGAGACCAAGAAAACAACAACAACAAAACATGTTTTGAACATCACTGCAACTTATAATCATGAGCTGACATTGTTTGGCACTAACAAGCATGGCAGAAGCATAATTGAGCTCCCAGCATTCCCAAAGGCTTCTCAGCACGCAGAAGGAGAACAGTAGAGAGACACGAGACATTGACATTCCCTCTAGGCCGTTCTGTCCTGATTAAATAGCCTGTATTAAATAGCCTCTCATTCTCAACAAGTGTAGCTTGCATCACCGGCGCTAGTGGAGCTAATATGAGTGAAGAGGCCTGGTGATGTCCTTGGTACAAGGCACTTCAGTTATTAGAGCCACGCCATGTCTTTCTGCAGAGATGAGTGCTGAAAGGCCATACTGATAAAGGCATGGACGGGCTTAGGAGGAGGCAATGAGCCCAAGTGCCATCTTTATTTAAAAGACTACGATTTTGATTAAATATTTAATTTACACTTTCATGGTGCATACAGATGCTTGATCAGTATTTTATCAGTTGGATGAATTCAATTACAGTGATGAAGGGGCCACGCAAAGTATCAACAGAATTGCAAAGTTTTCTTAAAAGTGGTTTATGTGGGCAATGCTTAACCCTGTTAGACTTAAGTTCAACTAATGATCCCCAACTATACTAATGTAATTGACATAAGATGGTGCTTTAATAATGCACAGGCTCTGCATCATTGGACGCAAGTTGTAAGTGGTGAATTTGAAAAATGACATTGATTTTGTCTAATCTAAACGTAACCACTGCAGCTCTCGTGTTTGCCAATATGGCCTGTAGACTTTGCAATAGCCTCACACAAAGCCTCAGAGCAGCTAAATGCATTGTTATTTAGCTGCCCTGTTTATTTAATTAAAGGCCCACTGGTCTCCTTCTGTTGTGTTCCAACACATTTATTATGGCATTGCTCCTACTAGGAGATGAGCTGTCTGTTTGTTAGCTGTGTGTGTGTGTGTGTGTGTGTGTGTGTGTGTGTGTGTGTGTGTGTGTGTGTGTGTGTGTGTGTGTGTGTGTGTGTGTGTGTGTGTGTGTGTGTGTGTGTGTGTGCGTGCGTGCGTGCGTGCGTGCGTGCGTGCGTGCGTGCGTGCGTGCGTGCGTGCGTGCGTGCGTGCGTGCGTGCGTGCGTGCGTGCGTGCGTGCGTGCGTGCGTGTGTGCGCGTGCGTGTGAGTAATTAAGTCTTACAATAAATCCTAAATCTAACACATCACCAGTGTAGACAAACATAGTATGGGTAATTTGGTGCTATGACGTGTATTTAGTCTTCGTCAATAACCTGGCAGCCAAATTCATCTGGTGCTACAGTGGATGGGTTGTTGATTGAATTCAAAGTAGACAGACAAGTAAAGTGAACAAATCAAGTGAAGCCACCCTCTCCTTCCTCCAAATGAACAAGTACATATGAAATACACATAAACTGAACTTTATTTAATTTAACCCACTTATAAGGCTTATTAAAAACATTTAAAAGATAGCCTATCAACAAGCTCACAATGCACAGCAACGTGTGGTGAGCTTATAAATCGTCTATTTCTGCAATTAAAATCAAAAGGTTAAAATTCGGGACACATCAGCAGCATAATTCCCGATACTGATGTTGTAAAAAAATAAATAATAATAACCGATATATCGGCCAAACTGATAAAGTCTCTGATAAGGCTCTATCCCTTACCATGACATTCTGTCACAGAATGAGAAGGCATGCTTTAGTTTGACAACACACACCTAGGGCATGTCAACTAGAGCATAATATGTATTTATTATATGTCAATAAATACATATTTGAGTTCTGAAAATTCCTATTCTAGTACAGAAATACAGTGATATTCCTATTATAATCAGCAGGGTTTGCATCACAGACAAACCAATCTGTGTTGATTGTTTAGATTTTTTACTGTACATTGTGTTTAATCGTATAGCTGAAGAGCCGAAGGTATTGCTGTGCTTTGTATAACCATGGAAACTACAGTAGCTGGAATTCATGGGCTCTTGGCTCCACAGAGAAAATGGACCTCAGGTCAGTGCTATTGCTCTTCCCACAACAGGACAATTATGACAAAGAGCGGATAGGTGTGAGACCAACGGCAACAATGATTCTGTGCGGCCCACTCTCCCTGTGCTTGATTAAAAGGTCAAAACACACATTTTTCAGAACCACTGACATTTCCATGATGCAATCCTTCAGTCCAAGCAGAGGAAGAGAAAGCATCAAATACTTATTTACCATATGTTTCAGTCAGATACTGACTAATATCATCACAGTAATTCTATACATTCATCATATTGGTGTATTATTTTTTTAAGGTGTTTCTGCTTTCTTTCAGCAGTAAACAGAGACAGTGACCTATATACTGTACCATACAGTACAATACTGTATTCTCTCTGTCAGATTATATAATGGTTTATATACTGTACTGTAGCACCTATATTCTTAAGGGGGCCATATTTGAGAACTGTTATTTATGGGGGGAGTCAGGGAGACTTGGTTGGGCAGACATTCTCTCACAATAACTTTTACTTCAATGATATAAAAATCAAACACAATAATAATGCTACAGTTTAGTATTTTTTTTATTGGATAGTGCAGTGAAGAGTGACAGGAAACAGGGAGAGAGAGACAAGGGAGGAGGGACACGCAGAAAAAGTTATCGGGCTCGGGAATCGAACCCTCAACTTGCTGTCGAGCTTGCATTAGAACTACTAGTCCATACCCGGTGAAGTGCACAGGCGAAAGTAGTTGCAAACCTGGGGTTATTGCCCGTCCCGTCACGCCCCCCCCCCGGTCAGCCTGACCACCACCACAGAGGTTTGTAGAATTATAGGAGGATGTGATATGCGCCTTAACCACTAGGCCATCAGCGACCCACAGATCTTTTAATTCATATGAAAGTAAACTGAAGGTTAATTTGAAGGGTTTGTAAATCAATCAACATTGTTTTAATGAATGTCAAAGCATTGCCATTTAGAACTAATAATAGTAACGATAAAAGTTATAATTCTATCATTGTATTTAATGAAATTCATTTGTATGCCTATAACACTGTTTATCTGCAAGACATAATGCGAGTCCATCTTGAGTGAAGTTGCACTTTTTAGAAAACCAGAAATATTCAGCACATAAGAAGATTCACGTTTGACAGCAACGGAGCAAATGCTCGTTTTAATTCATGTGAGAAAAGCTGGATTCAAATCGATCCAGACATCATTAAAAGGTAAAACGCCCACGCCGTTGTGTTTGGATATAGCACTGCATTAATATTCTCAATCCTTAAGTGTTCACAGCCCACACACTTGTATCTGTCTAAGAGGAATCCCTCATCAAGTAACGTCTTTAGCAGAGACGTCTGTCCCTGCATCAGTGGGACAGTGAAGTAATCACATCTCATTTCAAAGTTTGCTTTTAGTATATCTAAATACTCTGACATCACAGGTGTGATCTGTGCAAATGATGACTGTATATAGAAAATGGAGCATTTAGTTTTGACTCAAATCAACTCCAAAATCGTCAAAATCAGCGGGGAAAAGCAGGAGTTTCTTTTGAAAACGTCAAATAATCATTTTCCTGTAGCCCCTATAGCCCATGTCAGTGCACATAGATGGTACTCGATGGTCAAAGTACATCCCTCTGCTAAAGCAGGCTAGGCACATCTCCACAAACATACAACTGTATGGCTTTTCGGTATCATTTCTCTTATTTCAAGGTTGACCTTGACATTTCGCCAAATGATAACCTGTGTAACTGTAAATGCACCGATAAATATAAATGTACAGAACTAATATTTGTGAACTTGTTAAAGAAGCTAGCTAGCGATTGAGGCAGGAGACTAGTGTTGTGGTGTCAGATTGTAGCTATAGATGTTGGCATCATGAGCAGATGATTGGAGAATATTAAATACATGGCACATTTCTGTATTAAACACCTGATAACATATTACAGAATATTCAGATACCTGGCTCTAGTTGAATACCTGTCCTATGGTCTAAAGTCTGCAGTGTTGACCCGTAAGGGTCCATTTGGTTCCATTTGTACACTCTCAGGTAGTAAACTAGAAAAAGTGCTCCTCGGAGCACAAGTCTCCGCCAGGTCAGGTAGATTATTGTGGCCTCCTGGTGGCGCTACAGTAGGCCAATGTGAAAAGGGTGCACTTTCTTCTTAGGCCTTGCACGACAATCGGACACTGCATTCATGATTTGAGGCATTTTGTTTCAAAAATGTGGTTTGCTAAATTAGACCTGCTGGTGGCGCTATAACAGGCCAATGTGAAAAGGGTGGCATTTCTTCCTCGGCCTAGTGGGAATGTGCGTGCAAAATTTCATGGAAATCGCACACTGCGTTCATGATTTGAGGAATTTTGGTCAAAAGGGACCCATCCTGCAAACTTTGGAAGCCAATCTTAGCCAAGTAGGATGGAATATGAAATATCGGACACATCCATCTTGATCACATGACTACAGAGATACTGTGTACCGATTTGGGTGATTTTTGGACAGAATCTGAAGGAGTAAGAGCAAAAAATATGTTTTACAAAACTCAGCCTCCTGGTGGCGCTCTAAAAGGCATATGTGAAAAATGCAGGGCAAAGGTTTTTCCTTGGCCTCTAGGGAGTGTGCGTGCAAAGTTTGACGCAGATCGGTGCAGTTATACTTAAAAATGCAAATCGGCCGGTTATAGCGCCACCATGAGGCTGATTTGAAAAACTTTAAGTGGCATTTCTTCCTCGGCCTAGTGGGAATGTGCGTGTGCAATTTTATGGAAATGGCAAGCTGCGTTCATGATTTGAGGCAGTTTGTTCAAAACTAACCAATCCTGCAAACTTTGGAAGCCAACCTTAGCCAATGAGGATGGAATATGAGAAATTGAACAGATCCGGGTTGATCACATGACTATAGAGATACTGTGTACCGATTTGCATGACGTTTAGTTAAAAGCTGTAGGAGTAATGGGAAAAAATGGGTTTCGCACAAATCGGCCTCCTGGTGGCGCTATAACAGGCCCATGTGAAAAAATTGTGGTAGAGGTTCTGAATTGGCATCCAGGGAGTGTGTGTGCGCAGTTTCGGAGCGCCCGGGCCAACGGTGCCGGAGATTAGCTGGTAACACACAGACAGGACGGACACACACACGGACACACGGACACACGGACGGACGGAGGGGGTAGAAAACATACTCTCTCGCCATGCCTTTCGGCCTGGCGGAGACAATAAACACAGTCCCTTGAGGATTTATAGTGTACATTCTTGGTCAAAGTAGTTGTTACATATACTATATAATAGTGGTCTATAGGTAGAACTATATCAAGTAGATTTATTTATTTCTTTTAACAGCCATTGAGCCACTCCTATAGTAATTCATTGGTTGGCAGCATGGTATCCTTTATGTGCAACTCTCTAATCGTGTTTTGACTTCTATCCTAAGTGACCTTTCTGGAGAAGTCATTTTAATGCAGTGCACACAGCAATTCAGGTTGCTGAGGCGTTGTGAAGAATAAAAAAATGAGTAGTCTCTCACTGCACTCTCTCTTATACACAATGCACAGACACAGACACAGACACGCACGCACGCACGCACTCGCAGGGGAAAGCATACACACAAAACAAACAATGTTTTCAATGTTTGCTCATTCCTGAACATTGATCAGCAATGAGTATTATGCTTGTCATGGTTTCCCAGAATGGCCATCTGGTTTGAAGCTGTTTTGTGAATGTTGATGAGCACCACAGAAGGTACAATGTACTTAGTAATAATGGGCAAAACACATCTGTATTACTCAGCAGTGTTCAAATTCATTTGGGATGTAAGCTGTTTTAGGCAGTAGCAAAACAGCATTGATAGTGGCAACTGATCCTCATCAGGCTGATCTGGTGGCCCAGATATTCAGCACACCATCACAAAACTTGAAAACGATTATAAGTTTGAGCCCTTAAAACAGACATGTTCTGTGCCAGGTGTCAGACAGTATCAGAGTCTACATTTTTTGTCTACCTGTTAGGCAAAAGGAAATGCATGCATTTAATTCAGTCTGACCAGTAGCAGGGATCAAATATATCTCCACTGGCTATACAAATTAATAGGCAGAAGGCGGATATAAAAAGCAGAGGCTCTATTTATAGGCTCATTTTTTATGTCACTCTGGACAAGACCAGCTGATGGATTTCTGTGCTCTAAAGTTGTGGTCATTAACTTTGGGTGCAACAAACTGTATTATTGCAAAACAAGTAGAATAAATGACATACAAATGTCAACTATGTGGTAACAGTCTGAAAACTCTACGTATGATAACAGTATGATAAGGTTGGCAAGGAATATCACTTCAAACACTAGCCATGCTTTGTATGGAGAATATAGGTTGCTGCCTTCAGGAAGGAGATACAGTGTTCCTACATACAATAAGGTCAAACTGAAGAGGTCCTTTGTCCATCAGACGACATTGAGGCTCAATCAGGAGTTATAAGCCAGGGGTAGGCTGAGTGGTGGACATTGCTCTTGTCTTTGCATGTCTTTATGTATGTATTTGTATTTTGTTGTTTTCTTGTGTCATGTCAAATGTGTGTACTGTTATATGTTGCATACATGGCTGTTTCTGGGTCGCAAGACAAATTTCAGTGCAAACTGACAATAAAGTATTATCGTATTATCGGAAGGCGTTTTTTTCGCGTCTACCAGACTCGAGCCGGGCACCGGATCCAGCAAACCGTCCCCCGCCCCGATACTAAGTCCACATACCAAATTTGGACTTGGTGCCATGCTGCAAACTGGAGTTATAGCTGTTTAAAGCCCCGTGCTCAAACATACTGTACATACATACGGACGGACGGACGGACAGACACACAGACACGGTCAAATGTAGAGCGGCTGGCACCGCTAAAAATCTGCATGCCAGTATTACTGCTCCCAAATACTATATTACTTTAACACTCTAACCACCACTCCAGAGCATGGGAACTTGGCAAGCGATAACAAACCAATCATCAAAAAAGTGAAATGCCCAAATTTTGAAGAAACACCTTTTTTTCACGAAGAAACTTCATTCTGAACGTGTCCTTGTAATCCGGTAAATGTAAACTGCTCGTGTACAATTTGTGTGCATAAATCCTGAGCTATAAATACTGTAAGAAAGGCAAGGCTCATAATTGACAATCAATGGGCAGTGGTCAGGGCAATTTATAATGGCATATGTGCACATTTTCTGGTCCATAAATGTTAGTGCTAAAATGAAATAAAGCCCATTTAGGTGTAACAGCTCAATACAAACATCCCACACACACATCTACAAGGTCAATCTTCTTTTCATTTGCTGTGGAACTCTAGCTTCCATATTCTCTTAATGACATCACATTATTCTCTGCCCTGCTAGGTTTGGGACAGAGGTTGTTCACATTCACAAATATTAATTGAACTTTACAACATCATAAGAATGACATACAGTATGCTAATCAGGTTTTACATCTGTTGTTCCACTTTCTTCAATTGCTGGTGACAGATGGCTTGTCATGAACTAAATAAATAAATTAACGGTTCACAACAGTGTATAGATGAAAAAAATATCAAATCCTCAAATAATCTATATCTGTAATGATGTGTTTATTAGTTGATTGTTTATTAGTTCTAATAAAACCTAGAATTAAGTTGCTTTTGCAATGCCCAACTCGGATAGAAAATAACATGAATAAAAAATGCAAATACAAATGTAAATCAAACATGACATCACATGCACATGTTTGATAGCCAGTCATCATCACTGAATCCTCTAACTACTATTCTCCTGTAACACTGCCAACTCCCTGTCTGTGCATCCAAATACAGCTGTGGCAATGACCACACTGTCACAGATAATTACTGTGTGAAAAAACATTCTCCTTAGCCATTTCCTGTGACAACTTCATCCCCCATAAAAAAAAATAATAAGAAGAAGCATATCATAAAGCCATATCCTTCCCATCTGACAAGCACAGCAATCTGCATTTTGCATGGGAGAGAGAGAGAGATCTGATTTCAATGTACTGTATGGACGGTAAATATCTGTCTGAATACGATGGACACTAAATGGATACGAAACGCTTGTTATTGCCAGGTATAAAAGGGGCCGATTTGAACTGCTGATCCCCCAGCTCATTCATTCTATAAGAAAGAGGAGGGTAAACAATTGAGTGCTATACAGTTTAAAGCCTTTGTTACCGTAGGGATTTCAGTGGTAAACATACTGTAAGCTTGAGAGAGATTCATGTTTTGTTCTACAATAGAAATTACACCTGTTAATATCTCAAGCAGTTAAGCGCTTTTTTTCTCTCACGTTTTCATCAAAAGTATGTTGATTTGTGGTGATTATTTTATCAAAACACAATGTAAAAAGTCAGGTGGTGAGACCCCATGGCAGAGGTAACTTCCAGTTTGGAGTCATCGCTGTAGCACTCCATACACTGTGTTACTTAATTACTTAGGCCTTTATATTCCTTTCAGAACATAGGCCATTGATGAGTCGTTTTCACCCACATTGCATGCCAACAGTTTTCAGCCCCCTCACCTCATCACAAATATCCCCTTAGGTCAATTTCAGCGTCTCAGGCGCATCTGTGACCAAGGAAGTGACTTTACCTCAAAGGCTGTAGAAATGAAGAATCGGTTCACTGAGCGAGGCTACAAACACAGAGAGTTGGAAACGTCACTCAAGGTAAAAGCTATGGACAAGAAGAGTCTCTTGTGTAGTAAACAGAAACGTCCACACAAAAGCATGCTTATTTTATATCCACATTTAGTAAACAGTCAGCTCAGATCCGTGGCATTATTAAGCACAACTGGAGTTTGCTACAGTAACGACCCTGCTATGAAACAGATTTCTTCTGCATTACCTACATTAGTCTCTAGGAGGGCACCTACCCTACAGAATAGACTAATGGGCAGTCATTTGCCACCTAAAACTTCTTGGCTTCAGAAACCAATCGGCAACTTTCCCTGTGGTCACTGTACTCATTGTACCAACATCCCTAAAACAAATAGATTCATTGATGTGTTTACGTAATCACATATAGAAAATTAATCATTTTGCAAATTGTAACACCGCTTTCATTGTTTATCGCCTCGAATGTCCTTGGAGGGTGCTTTTATGTGGGGAGAACAAAGCGTAAATTTAAAGAACATAAAACAGCAATTCGCACAAATAATCCCAATTACCCGATGGCCGTCTATTACCATGAAAAAGGACATGGGAGCCCCTCCTCTCTAAAAGCTATAGCTCTAGAAGTTATCCCCAGTTACACCAGAGGAGGCGATAGACTCAACATATTGCTCTAAAGGGAAACCTTTTGGATCGTCACTTTAAAATTATTTTAATTATCATCAAAAAAAATATAAAAGTTCAAATTTTTTCAAAAAATTCAAATGGTAGCCAACATGTCTTAAGTAGGCTGAACGTTGTAGAGTTGGAACGGAGTTTGTAGCTAAAAGTATGAAGGACTAGTTAGGGTGCCCAAAAAACGGGTGGAATAAATAAATAATAAATAGTGGCAATAACATTAGTGTGATCGCTTTAGCGATCCCACAATAATTGCCACCGGGTAATAGCCCAGATGTCTAATTCTGGATCATATAGTATTGTCCCTTGTGGATGTACCTCAAAAGACTCTGATAAGACCCTACTGTACTGTATATTATATTATTATGTGTGATCATCTACATATTGGCTATTGAATCAACAAATTAAATACTTACGATTTTAGTTTTACTTAATCAATGTATCTGCATAGGAACACTCTCTGTAGGAGTGTTCCTGAAATGACCATGCAGACAAAGTGGTGACAGCACCATATTATATTACATTATATATAATAGAATAGAATAGAATAGAATAGAATAGAATAGAATAGAATAGAATATATACTAACATAATTTCTCTGTATTATTTGTAGTGTAACCTCACCACTGCCTAACCCTGTCAACTGACCATAAATAGACAGAATACAAGATAAAGGGGACATCAAACATAAACCTCAAATATTTGCCAACTATGCCCAGAGCAGTAAGCTCATAATGGTATGGGACTATTACAGGATTATTATCAGGCTTGTGTTAAGTGTAATGCAAATTGTGACATTGATTCAGAGTGAACTGGATAAGCTATGTCACTGTAAATCAGTGGAGTTCAAGAAGCACAAAGGGGAAAAGCAAACATAGCCTGAACAGAATGGTTTCATACAGTATAAGACTGCGTTCTTCGAGACGATCCAAAGACACAAACAGAACAATTAACAGTGTTTTTATTATTAGCAGAGCAATGTTCACACTTTCAAAGTACCAGAATAACAATGGTGTGTGTGTGTGTGTGTGTGTGTGTGTGTGTGTGTGGGGGGGGGGACATGTAAACAATAGGGGGAAAAAAACAATTATGATGCACCATGACAGTTCTTGTTTGGCAAGGTGACACTGCAAAGAAAATTGAATTTGCCATCTGGCACATCAGAGGACGACAGCGATGCTTGCGATAGAGACACCAAGAAGAAAGAGAGATAGAGATGAAGGAAGGGACGGATATGACTGGATTTAGCTGCTGACTCTGTCAGAGAGCCGCTGTCAGCCGGGGGGACAGGCTCTTTATGACCACGCTGCGTGAGTCTACTGCAACGCTCCAATTCATCTGAATAAAAATGACAAGCGAAACCTCACTCCCAAGCCTCATCCCTTCTCTTTACTGCAATAAACACTAAGCTGACTGTGGCATTGCTACTGCCGTGTGTTGTCTGCATCATCTGAAGCTGCAATGAAACATCTTAAGCGATAACGTCTGGCCCCTGTTGAGGTCATGAGCTGAGCAGCTGCCTGGTATTTTCTGCTTTATATGCAGACATTACAACAGCAGGAAGTACCAAGGCTACGCAAAAAAGGAAATAAATAAATGTGTAATATAAACTTTATTAGAATTACGATACGCCCACATATACAGTAGGCTGGACCATGGGCACGTCACTCTGACTCAGACATAACCATAAACAAACCCGATACGCCCATATATAGGCATAACACTATGACTCAGACATAACCATAAACAAACCCCTTACGACAATAGGCTCAATATGACTAAGACATAACCATAAACTAACGCGATATATATGGAGATCCGGTTGTCCAGAGCCACAGATCCGACCTCTATGCCCATATATGGTCATGCTCATGTATGGTGCCAACCGACTTCAAACTCGGCGAGCGCATCGGCATGGACTCGAGTGAGTGCGTTGCTCGCTGCCGAGTCGTTCGGATATGTGGTTGTCCAGAACCGCCAATGCGACCAATACGTCCATATATGGGTATATACATGGATACAGTTGTCCAGAGCCAACGATGCAACCAATAGCAGCCGCCCGAACTTCTATAAATTAAACTTGGCTTAAAGGAGGACCGGCTTGCGAACCACATCGTCACGCTCATGTCACTAGGACTCAGCCATAACCATTTAAGGAGTTCCCAATGCAGTTACGCCCCATACGATCTCCATATATGGGCATATTGGTCGGATGTATATACATTTATATTCATATACTATATATCTATATATGTATATGTGTAATACTACTATATAAGTCCAATAGAATTTATGCCGCCCACATTTATATGAAAGCTGCCAGTTGCAACTGCAGGATGAGAGCTCTCTGTGGAAATGTACAGATTACAATGTTGTTACTCTTGCAGCAGTAGCCTAAGGAGAAGGAAGCAGCCAAAACTAAGTGTTATCTTCGAAAATGTATTATATTAAAGAAAATCACACCCTGTGTGAAGGAAGCGGTGCCTTTGGGGCGGGGCGTAACTCATTTCAGTTCGTCCCTATTGGTGGTCTGAGTCCACTTACCAAATTTGTACTTGGTAGCATGCTGCAAACTGGAATAATGGCTGTTTAAAGCCCAGCCAATGGGCAGACAGAGGGGGCGGGGCTTAAGTAATTACAGTTTGTCCCTATTGGTGGTTTTAGTCCATGCACAAAATGTGTACTCCGTAGCATGCTGCGAACGTGAGTTATGGCTGTTTAAAGGCCAGCCAATGGGAAGACAGAGGGGGCGGGGCTTCAGCAATTCATGCTGGTCCCTATTGGTGGTCTAAGTCCACATACCAAATTTGGACTTGGTGGCATGCTGCAAACTGGAGTTATAGCTGTTTTAAATCCCGTGCCCTAAACGGGCGGACGGACATAACATACGCGGGGGGTCCCTGGACCCCGCTGTGATAACTTCAGAAATTCATGCTCGTCCCTATTGGTGGTGTAAGTCCACATACCAAATTAGGACTTGGTGGCAGGCTTCAACCTGGAGTTATAGCTGTTTTAAATCCGTGCCCTAAACGGGCGGACGGACAGAACATACGCGGGGGGTCCCTGGACCCCGCTGTGATAACTTCAGCAATTCATGCTCGTCCCTATTGGTGGTCTAAGTCCACATACCATATTTGGACTTGGTGGCATGCTGCAAACTGGAGTTATAGCTGTGTAAAATCCTGTGCTCATCATCCCGTGCTGATACGGACGGACGGACATACGGACAAAGTCAAGTGTAGAGCGGTTGGCACCGCTAAAAAGAAAATCATCTCAGTTTGAAGTTACAACAAGGCGATATTAGGTTATTAAACAACTTTTTAGATTCTGGTTTTGGTAGCTTATCACAGCTTGACAAATGACAATATGACCTTTAAGGCACTGCCCCTAGGTGAAACACCTACTGTATGTGGGATGGGGGTGGTCTATTTAAGCAGTCACACCTAATCAGAGGGACTCAGAGCTACAGTAGGTGTGACTACACAACTGTTGTACATTGATCACAGGATTAATCAGTCATCACGCACATTCAGGGTAGGAGATGACCGCCTCTGTCATAGCAGGTCTGCTGTCTGCCGCTTTGTTATTTGTTTCCTTGTGGCCATCTGCCACATTAACACCAGAGGCATGGCAAGCAGTTTGTGGTCGCATGGAAATAAACAGTACTTTTGACCTGAAACCTCGGCTGTCATCTGTCCAACAATTCAAGCGGCACTGTTGGGGAGCAGCACAGCTGAGCCTGTTACAACCTGTTATTTAGGGAGTACCGTTAGCTACTGTAAATGACAATCAATAATTGTCCCACCCTGTTTTTACAGTTAGCGCACAGATATGTGGAATCAAATAGACTGCTAGCTGTTTCTCTGGTGATGAATAATATCCCCAGAGAGATCACTGAACTCCAGTTGCTTTGACGTCACTGGACTAGAAGTGTTTTGCAAAGTCTCTTGAATATGGTCAAGAGCTCACTAGTCACTAGATTCTGTGCAGGTTTCCCATATGGCTAAGCGAATGCCACTTTGACCTCTGTGCTTGTATATTATCTGGATGATTACAGTAGACACACCAGCCGAGAGCTATTCAACTATGTTTTTAATGGGGCCAGATTTGAAAAATCCAGGGGAGGAGACATTATCCTGACTATTCCATAAATCGATAAAAAGAACAATGGTCAAACACAGTTATAATAATAGAGATGACTTAATTCAATTAAAAACTATTATTGACGTTTAACGTGTCTATAAAGCATTTTTGTTGATTATTTTCGATAAACAGGCACTGCATTCACAAAAGTAATGAACAATAGTAATGAACAATAGTAACAGTAAATGTCATGACATCAGTTCCTCACCTTTTGTAAATGATACATTTGCCTATAATACTGTTTCTACAACAGATGTATACACTTCCTTATGGGAGAAGTTGCACTTTAGTTCAAACACAAGCTATCATATTTGCGAATCACACTGCAATATGCTCAGTCACAACCTTTTAGAAAACTTGTGGCTGTTAAATCAAGTGATAATTGTATATCAACCAGTTCAAGGGGACCTTTGTCAAGTGACGGCACCTGGTTACCTTTAACAGAAAAGCAGCAAGGGGTTTCCATGCCCATGGCTCTCCCATGGAATGGGGCTACTTTTTAAGTGTTTTCGCTGGCCGATGTTATTTTTTAAATTCAGGGTTTGCATTGATTGATTGATTGACCACTTTATTAAACAGTTTGCAAAAAGTAGAGTGGTACGCTTATACAATGAGGCTAAAAGGATAACACAAAAAGTCCTGAGGGCTTGTTTCCATTGTGGCTTTCATTTTGGAATGGCGCTTCTTTCCACCCTGGTCGATTTTTTCATTTGAGTATGTTTAGTTAGCTGAGCACTAGTGGTGGATAGTAACTAAGTACATTTACTCGAGTCCTGTACTTAAGTGCAGTTTTGAGGTATGTATTTTACTTTACTGGAGTATTTCCAATTTTCTGTACTTTTACTTCTACTCCACTACATCTCAGAGGTAAATATTGTATTGGCCATAAAAATTAATAACCGAGGGTGGGGGGTATCAAAAGCAGAGGTGTGGATTTGCCCCCATCCTGCCAAACAAACTCAACCCTGTGTAAACACAGCTGACACTGACATGTGCTTTACAGTTTGTGCTAGCTTAAGATAATATGGAATCATTTGTAAGTGCCTTTGTGAAGGATCTAAGACCCTGATGGCTTCCCTTTGAACTCAATATTGACTCATAATGGAAAAGTGCAGACGCTGTGGGCTACGTTTCCTCTCCAATTTCACACGTAGATAAAAAAAACAGTGCTTCACCTGTTCTATTGCCTCTTAAATAGTCTTTATGAATGAGTAAACGTGCGAAGTCTGGGTTATAAAACAATTTACGCCGGTGAGGTAAGTGCAATGTGATTATTCACCGCAAAGCAAAACACCTCAGAGAAAAATGTTCTCATTTGCGGGGCGTGACACAGAAAATATAAATGGTAGAGCTCGCCGCTGCTCTCACAATAGCCCTTATGATCACATGCAAATTAAAAACAAACCTATTTATATTTTGCTGGCGGGGCTCTTCCATAGAAGCCACGTCCCATTTCGCCCCTCTGGCTTGATGGGGGAAATAGAGTCTAGTTCGTTTTTATTACACATAGTTATTAGAATATTCATATCAAACTCACTGGTCATTGATATTCATTTGCCGCAGACTCTCTTGTTACAAATTCAGAATGTCACAGGGAAATTTAAAACAGCCTGAAAGCCGTGTTCATTATTTTCTTATTGAAATATTGTGGCTCATTGGTTAGGTGATTCCAGCTCCTTGGGGCTGTAGAGTCCACTGATATTTGTTCAACCTCATCTTCTTGTATGTTTAATTAAAGTTATTAGAAGTTCATTACTTGCAGATTGTGTTTTCAACATTCCTCTTGTAACAAGCACAATGGGATATTTCTTTTCTGGAATGAATATACCAGCTGTACCAGAGTAGCACTCGAAAGTTAAATGGATGCAACAATCGCCACCTAATTATTCTATAAAAATGAATGAGGACACACACACACACACACACACACACACACACACACACACACACACACACACACACACACACACACACACACACACACACACACACACACACACACACACACACACACACACACACACACACACACACAGGGAAAAGTGCCATAAAAGAGATTTCATTTAACAATGTTCTGAATAACATTTAAGTAAAGTGTTACCAAAATGGTAAATTATTGTATTAAAAACATATGTATTATTCCCTCTTCTTATAGATACCTTCCTTTAATAACAAAGTCCAGGAGTATCACGCTGATTTGTATACTTTTGACAAACTGCATTCTCAGAACTGGGCTCCAACAAACAAACTGGCTGCATGTATATCAAGAGTGTGTGCGTGTGAGTCAGTGCAGGGTGAATTCATTACAACAAATGGGAGCGTAAACATAAGAAACAAATAAAATAAAATAAAATAAAAAACGGTCACATTACCTCATCGTAGACGCTGTCATTACGCTCAAAGTCACCTGCCTTCCTGGGGAGGATGTGGACGTGGACATGCTGTAAACAAAGCAGCAAGAGAAAACAACAGGTTTTTATTTGGCAGCATTGTTGCGTTGCTGCCTCATCCAGTGGGACAGGTACACTGCACCCGGGACTCCTCTGACAGACTGATGTGACAAAGGCAGTTTTCCCTTAGAGAGAACCTTCATTAAGTCGCAATACCGCATAGAACCCTGAGCGGAACTTGCACTGCCGCAAATCACAGGAGGGCCACGGTGACATTCCACCAAGCAAGCCACCTGGCTGCCAAAGAGACTCCTTATTTTTATGCTTTTAAATGTTTAATTGGCTTTTTTAATACCCCCCCCCTCTCCTGTGCACGCCCCCCAAATAAAACACCTAGACTGACACACACACACGTGCACGAGCGCATACAGACACACACACACACACACACACACACACACACACACACACACACACACACACACACACACACACACACACACACACACACACACACACACACACACACACACACACACACACACACACACACACACACACACACACTTTCACAAAGTGCTGTCACAAACTTGGCCATCTGCACGGTTAGTAATGTGAGTTCCTTCTCTGCTTGAGTGAACAAGGTAATGTCCCTGAACAACTATGTTATGCACAGACAATAACAGGAAGAGCATCAAAACCGAAAAGAAAACACTGAAAGGTTTTACCTCTTCTCTGGCAAACGACTTTTTTTATTTTTTACTTTAAGAGCCTGTCAACCAAAAGTAAAACCAGGACTGTGAAAATGAATGGCGTACACGCGCGTGTATACAAACTCAACCCGCGCAACAGGTTTTGTTTTTAAATGACATCAGTCTTGAACAATAGGTAAAAGTTGATTGTTGATTTTTTTAAGTGGGAACTCAATTCTCAGAGCAATATAAGCTTAACCACTTAAACCCTAAAACTGAGTAGGCGTGATGGCTGTCATGAATTTATAACAAACAAAAGAATGTGTGATGTGATTGTGCGGCATTGCTTCTGAACAGCCAGTGAGTGTCTACAGAAATCCTGGATTCACACACCACCAAATGAATAGCAGTCATGATTCATGCCATTGAATTCTTTAGAGCTCTCTTGAATACCTTTCTCTGCCTTCGACAGTATAGCATACAAAGTTTACAATTTAGATTCAAGTGTTCAACCATATTTATGCCATTTGCCTTTCTGCAATGGTACATGCATAAATGGCAGTGAGTTCATCATGTACTGAAACTAGTGGAAGGGAAATGGGGTCACTAAACATAGAGAACATGATTGCACTCAGCACGTTTCAGGGCAATGTGTTGATTAGAGGTTGAGATAACTTGTGTGAAAGTGGAACTTTTGGACTAATGAAGCCATTGAGTCACCTAAATCAGCCATCATCGAAGGAGCATGAAGGTGCACAGCAAATGCCATAGCAATCCAGCAAGTAGCTTTTGAGATATCTTGTTTGGGAGACATTTTGGTCAAATGGCGGCTCTAGAGGAAAGGCCACTGGGTAAGCCAGTAAATTCACAAAAAATGCCACGGATATCCAGCTAAGATGTTTATGCTTATGTTTATTAAAGGATCCCCATTAGAGACACATGAATGAGCCTCTTGTCTCCCTAAGATAATGTTGTTTGGGGCACAAATGGTGGATCGACCGTCCTACATAAACATAGTCAGAGACCCACTGATGGTGCTAAACATTCTTAAAGCTGCACTGTGTGACAAAGCCTTAAAATAATATGCACTTTGTGAAGGTTTAATTGAGACATAACACTATCAATGCGGTAATTGTGCAAGTTTTGGCCATCCATATGGCACAGAGCACAAGGTCAAAAGTTTGTACATGAAAAAAAGAATAGAGTCTGCACACTGGTAAAGTTGCAAAAAGCTCCAGTTGGTCATTTATTGCTCGTCAACGTTTCGGCCTGTTCAGACCTTCATCAGGACATAATGTCCACAATTACCGCATTGATTCATCAGGACATACAGTATATGTCCTGATGAAGGTCTGAACAGGCCGAAGCGTTGACGAGCAATACATTACCAAGTGGAGCTTTTTGCAACTTTACCAGTGTGCAGACTCTATTCTTTTTTTTTCATGATACTTTGTTTGTTTAGCACCTGGGCCACGAATGTGCGTGCACTACCTTTTTCAAAAGTTTGAACATCCCTCTTAAAACAACCTTGGGCAACCTAATGGCATAACACAGATGCCTGAATTGAATGGATACTGATGTCTAATGCAGACAGCATTAAAACAGAACATTTGAAAAAACAACCTTAGAACGGTTATTGTTATTTTTCTGAGCTGAACTTAAATTGAATCAGTTTCATGATCCTTGAGCACTGTGTTATACCTTCTGTTAGGAACACAAACAACCATTGGAGGACAAAGCTGTATGCTGTTACATTATATACAGTATGCTATAAAGTGTTTCGTAACTAAAGTTTTGCCGGCTCCAATTGTATATTCATGAATTTATCGACAGTGCGTGGTAACAAGCCTGTTGTGAACATGGAGTGTCACCTACAGTATGTTGACAATGTGGCATTGATTGTAACGTCTATCACGGGAGAAAGCTGCAGCATTTTCAACCACATTAACCCTGATGTCCTGATTTTGAAAAAGTGGCTAACTCTAGGAGGTGTGTGTGTGCGTGTGCGTGTGCGTGTGTGTGTGTGTGTGTGTGTGTGTGTGTGTGTGAGTGAGAGAGCGAGCGAGAGTGAGTGAGTGAGAGAGATCAAGGACATAATAACCTAATTGTGAGGCTTTTATTCATTCTTCATTACTACAGTGTGATAAACAGTACAGGCTAGCAGAATAAGTGTTTATAAATGCTACAAACAAGATAACGTGTTTTGAGGCATCTGCTTTGTAGCCATGCATTTTGTATTTAATGAGGTCATTTGCATAATTTCTGCATTATTAAATCTGCCTACCTTGAGGAAAACTTTGAAGTGTGTGTGTGTGGGGGGGGGGGGGGCAATTCATCATCATCGCAGAGGCTCCCTAAATGGTTGCTGAGTGAGTGAGGCAGCTACTGGCAGACCGTGTACGTCATTGTATGTGTGTGTGTGTGTGTGTGTGTGTGTGTGTGTGTGTGTGTGTGTGTGTGTGTGTGTGTGTGTGTGTGTGTGTGTGTGTGTGTGTGTGTGCTGGGAAAGCAAAATATGGGATACGAGATGGGACTGCAATGTGTGCATGTGGAGGATGTCAGAAAGTCTGACGCTGTTAAAGAAAACAAAACATAAAAAAACGAAATAAATAAAAGTCCGCATGGGACATGCGTTGTTTGTCTGGATCTGGGGTGCGGGGGCATTCACAAATGGCTACTCTGTACAACCATAGTCCCACCTAGAGTACTGTATATCTGTTCTGTTTCATCAGCGTGTCGTATTACACACACACATGCAGTATGCAGATGCTCAGGTCATGGTTCAATGTCAGTGTTCTATATGCCGCCCTTCAATCAGGCTCTGGATGGACACCTTGGGCTTTATTTTCTGTCAATAATTGGTCACTGTTCAATGCTCCGAAATTATGCATCGTCACACAGAACATCCTTTATGGAAAGCTGGGCTCTCGCCTCCTGTCATCTGCAGTGATACATAGAGGTGTCATAAGAAGTTGGCATATTTGCTTAATGTGCACAGAGGATACCTGCGTGACACTGTGAAATGTGCACTGCACCGTTTCCCCCACAAATAATCAAAACAGATGTCCATTAATTAGTCTGTGACTGCAGAGACAAATGACTTAAAATGGCTGCCATAGCAATTTATATAACTTATGTAAAATGTAGTGAGAAAGACAGACAAATATAGTTTGTCATAAACAGCTGTGTTCCCCATTAAAGAGAAGGGGTACAGAAGTGTTAGTAGCTCCAAGCAGGGTCTCTAATTAGCTAACCGAGGAAAGAAGGAAAAGGGGGGAGGGTTC
Source organism: Gymnoscopelus microlampas (assembly GCF_963454915.1). Taxonomy (NCBI): domain Eukaryota; kingdom Metazoa; phylum Chordata; class Actinopteri; order Myctophiformes; family Myctophidae; genus Gymnoscopelus; species Gymnoscopelus microlampas. Next base: position 28,847,393 of record NC_139944.1, read on the forward strand.
CCACAATGCCTTGCTTTGGCAACCGCACAGCCTGCAGAAAGCACCGTGATTCTCTTCAACAATCCACATGAAAATCTATGGTGTCTTGTTTTGATGGGTTCAGTTATCATTGTTTTCCTTCACTTTCCTATTGAACTCTATGGGGAAATTAGTCAGCTGCTAAAGGGGTTCACGTCTATTGTTAAGCTGCTCCGTACTGTAGCAGCAAATATGATGGCTTCAGGCTGGATTCATAACTCATGCGCTTGTTTATTTACAGATACACTGAGACGCAAAGAAATTATACTGAAAAGAAAAGGCTATAAAAAATGTATGCGATTTCCCTAGTTGTATATCCATTGAGCAGTGCTGAGCCGCCATGACAAAATGTGTCTTCACAACTGGAGAAAAATGTGAAATGAGGAAAATAAATTGTGTATGAATGCGAGTGAATGTGAACATCAATTCATACTGTACCAGTTGACCGGGTCTCCCAGAGGTGTACTGTAGAATGGTACTGTACGTCCCCTCCTTTTTTTTCCCTCTACACCAAATCTTCAGCGAGAATATCTACAAGTAAATCTGACGTTGTGTTGTGAGCCTGTAGATGTCATATTTCTTTCAGGATGTTCTCGTATTATGTCATACCCAGAATAGGGACTAGGGTTCATGTGGTAAAATGCTAAATGATTGCGTCCATTTTGTATATACTGTATATATTTGTATTTAATAATAGATGTTCGACAGAAGAACATACATAGTGTATATACATACACTAGTGTGTAAAGTTGCTGACAGGGAGTTTTATGAATATCTTCCAATTTGTTGACATCCACTTTTAAACAGCAGGCATCCATTAAGCTGCCTGTAGGCCTCTAGCTTGCTCTGGGCACTAGTTCACCCACAGTGTGATTGCCCTAACTATATCTACACCAGAGAATTCCATCATTCACATCACTGGTAGAGTTTTCCTCCAAGGAGCCAATTCGGCAGAGGCGATGGAGGCAGTTTGTGGGTCGGATGCTGTATCAAAGTGAAAATTTGTGATTGGTCAGGAATTACATGAATATGACCTACAGTAAAACTATCATCCATAGGTTCCATATACATTTAGGAGAGGAGAGTGCAGGTACAGGTACAGGTACAGTAGTGCCACTGTCATGCACAATACAGGCTCCCCAATGCTATAACCCCAAACCAGTTCAACTAAAACCTTCCTGTTTTGCTCTCTCTCCCTAAGAAGCAGAGGTGACAACAAATCATAATTGTTGCAAGTACAAGAAATCTCGCCTATTACTTATTATGTTATCATGATTCATGTTTCAGGTAAGTCCAACATCAATGAGTTAAGTTCCCCTTTTCCCTCTTCCCAAATAATTCTGCCGAAAATAGAACATACATTATTGTAGAGGTTTCTACTACTTGGATATTATTTGTTATTTATTAAAGGTAATCCCTAGGTGCTGATTCTTTGTGATTGCCACAAGTGAAGGTGGGAGTTCAGAATAGGTTAGGTTGTAAGGCTAACCTCTTCTTAGGTTCTTAGGTTAGGTTGTAAGGCTAACCTATTCCTCTATGTCCTGGTTATGAGATGTCCGGTGAACTCGGCCTATCGTTAAGTCACGCCCGGAAGGGAACGGTGTGTCGTTCACGATTCCCCTTTTTATTACGGGGCCAGAGCTCAGCTCTGGACCTGTTTTGTTATTGGCAGTATTCTGTCACTTCTTCTGCCACTTTTCGCAGTTCTGGCTGAACCGTGCAGTCGCTTTTTACGAAACTCGGCCATATGGTAGATGGTCATGAAAAACGATCAAGAAATAATTCTCACAATCTTTCGTCCAAAGGTGGCGCTATAGCACTCAATTGAAAATGGCAACTTTGAACAGGTACAACTCATGCCCTGTTTGACCTACAGCCATGAAACTTGGATACACATATGCGTCTCCTCATGCTGAACAACTTTCACCCTCTGACTTTTGACCTCTGACCTTTAGATCTCCCACCATTTTGAATTATATGAAAAACAGTCATTGGCTCCTAACTTCTGCATTTTTTCACTTATGGAAAATCCGTTGGAAATTTTTGTAGGCAGTGGTCCAAAGTTCAAGTGTTAAACGTTTCGTGCAGATTGCTCAAAAATCCCAGGAGGAGATAGATTTTAACTATTACAGTTTTATGAAAATTATTCATCTGTGCCTAAAACATACATGCAGACTCACATTTCTTTGAAACTTTGCAGAAATGTACAGGGTCATTCCAAATATCACTGAAACCAATCTTACTCCAATTGGCCAAAAGGGGGCGCTATAGCAATTTTTTGAAAAGGCAGACTTTAAACAGGCATAAGTCATGCCTTGTTTGGCCGAAAGTCGTGAAACTTGCTTACACATGTGCCTTGACTCATGAGGAACACACGTATTGATTTGACCATTAAGCTCCGCCCTTAGATTTTCCGCAATTTTGAGCAGTTTGAAAAATACTTGTTTTTGCCAGTTCTGGCTTAACCGTGCATACGCTTTTTACGAAACTCGGCCATATGGTAGATGCTCATGAAAAACTACCAAGAAATAATTCTCACACTCATTCGTCAAAGGGTGGCGCTATAGCACTCAATTGAAAGTGCCAACTTTGAACAGGTACAACTCATGCCCTGTTTGACCTACAACCATGAAACTTCGATACACATATGGGTCTCTTCATGCCCGACAACTTTCGTGGTCTGACTTTTGACCTCTGACTTTTAGATCGCCCACCATTTTGAATTATATGAAAAACAGTCATTGGCTCCTAACTTCTGCATTTTTTCACTTATGGAAAATCCGTTGGAAATTTGTGTAGGCAGTGGTCCAAAGTTCAAGTGTTAAACGTTTCGTGCAGATTGCTCAAAAATCCCGGGAGGAGATAGATTTTAACTATTACAGTTTTATGAAAATTATTCATCTGTGCCTAAAACATACATGCAGACTCACATTTCTTTGAAACTTTGCAGAAATGTACAGGGTCATTCCAAATATCACTGAAACCAATCTCACTCCAATTGGCCAAAGGGGGGCGCTATAGCAATTTTTTGAAAATGCAAACTTTAAACAGGCAAAAGTCATGCCTCGTTTGGCCGAAAGTCGTGAAACTTGCTTACACTTGTGCCTTGACTCATGAGGAACACATCTATCGCTTTGACCAGTAAGCTCCGCCCTTAGATTGTCCGCAATTTTGAGCAGTTTGAAAAACACTTAAACCCAGGATTTTTCAGCTATTTGCGTGAAACTGTATCATCTGTGTGATCTCCTTTTTCACAGTTACTTGTCTGTTGGGCCAATGGCGTCTCCCTTAAATGAATGCCTCACAATCTCAAGGTCGCCAGTTCAATCCTCACTTGATGCAGACTTAATTTAAGTTGAATTGCAAACAACATGACTGTATCAATGAATACATGTGCAAATGGTAAAGATAACCTGAAATGCTTATTTGAGAGTACGTTTTTTCAACGTATGACATACTTAATTCTGAAAATAGCTGATCTACAATCTCACAACTTTTCATGGTTTGTGAGCTTGCAGATCGGCTACTTTCACTAGTTTTGGTTCTGAGGAGATGTACAATTTCTTCATTGGTAAATGGTTTGTGAACGAGTGATCTTAGTGTTAGTGAAACAGGGGCTTGGTTCATGAAAGAAGGCAAGAGTTTATGATCTTCAACAGACAATATCAGCCTGGACAAAGCTATAGCACTATAGGTAGTGTTGCAGCCTATTAGTCTGAAGGTTGAGAGTTCGAATCCTGTTAATGGCAGTAGGTTGAGATGTCCAATCAAACCATTATGTTTCCATCTCTCTCTCTCATCAATCTATTGTTTCCATGTCACTCTCTCTCTCTTCAATCTATTCCGTTTCCATGTCTCTCTCTCTCTCTATTCACTGGCCCCGTATTATCGCTGCTTGCAGCTATATTTGCCTTTGTCTTTGTCTCCGCTGGACCTGGTCGTCTGTGAGAATCTGTGAGATTCTATGAGATTCTACAAGAGCTATCTAACTTTTAAATATCTAATTCTTAGCTTAACCAATTATCTGACTTTTTATCTAGCTGCTGCTCGACTATATTGCTCGACCCACACTTCTCTGTGTCTCACAGCTGCTTTTATGTGTGGAATATGATGTCATACGATCGTAAGACGACGTCACGCTGGCGACGCTCCATAATCGGGCGTAATGCCGCGCCGTCTTCGTCGTCTAGGCAACATACATGAACATCAACATGCTAAATGATTTACAACCTGTAACTACCAATATTTACAAGCAACTGTACAGAAAAACAAGCCCAAAGGGACGTCACATCCATCCATTCCCTTTTATAGGGTCCTAGGATCATTCCTAAGTTGCGTTAGAGCACCATATTGTGAAAAACAATTAAACTTTTTTTCTTGTTGAAAACCCGTAATATTACTTTTATGGCACTCCACGGGTGTATTTGCAAAAACGTAATATTATGTTTTTGTAACTCATTGTGTTAACCCAGAGCGACTTACAGTAAGCAAGGACAACACAAGATAATACATCAAATGCATAGAAAGAGTAATCTAGGATCATACAGTAGGTAAACCAAGAACCTATCATCAGTCTAACAGTAGAATATCCCCAAAAATCTAAAATCTGTACATTGAAACTACTGTATACACACTATAGGATGCCAGGTCAACAATGATCTGGAATCTGTCGACATAACATTATCTATCTGTTGCCGCCCTTAGGCCAAAATTTCCACTTGCACACAAAATTAATGGAAGATGGATGTGTTGCCATGGCAAATAGTATACCAGCACTCACGGATCAGTAGGCTTCTATTTATTTATCACCTTGACACTTGCTGAGTGCATCCATACTCCCTGGAACCCAAACCATTGTGTGATTGACCGTTGTGATTATGGTAAATTATTTTTATTTCACTTTAAAGCTTTTGTGGCTCTAAGGAATGTAATGTCGATTTAACCACTTTGGTCTGGTCTGGTCAAGGAGTCACTAGCGGGACTATTAAACTCAAGTTAATTTGAGTCCAAGTCGCTTGATTTTAGACCTCACCTCTACTGAGTAGCTACTAATTTCATGTTGTTTGTGAATCTCAAAGGAGGTTTCGCTGACAACAATTACAGAGCAGATCACATACTGTCTCTGTATAACAGAGTTACCACTTACAGTGAGGGAAAACACCACTTCATGATAACGATATGACAATTGGCTAAAGTCCAATCTCCATGGATTTATTTATTTAAAATAATATTGATTATGTTGTGTACATTATGCCATCTTTATATATAACAATGAACAGGCTGTATACCAACCAAGCTAGCTTTCAGGCTAAACTAGCACAATCCAAACAGTCCCTCTGATGATGAATCACTATAATCATGCCAGATTTTCCATAAGACTAAAATAAACTCCAATTCCATCATTCTAATACAAAGATTTGTCTTCCGTCGCCGTGAGACTCCAGGCAGTGAGTTTATAAGAGTGCATTTGCCTCCATAGACTTGCCTCTCTCTTATTCAATCAAAGGACCATTTTTATTGCCAGTGCGCCAGCACCTGATTGCAATAACACACTTGATAGATGGGGTTTGCCTCACACTGTAGCAGGTGTGCTATACGCGCTGGATAATCTGTTTTCATAAAAAGACCAGACAGGTCCCTCAAATCAAGAGTTGCCACGCATTCGGAATTACTTGATAAAATATGTAGATTATTTCACTGCGTTAAGGAACAGTAGGGAATAATGTCTTCTCTATTACTGCCTTTGATGCAGTACCTCCATAGTGTGCTTCCCTGCTGTACCCAGAGATGTGGAGCCCTTCACAATGGGGTCTGTGAGAATTATTCAGACTGGCTGATATACTGATAATGCTAAAATATGAACAACCTGCCTGTATGAATCTAATTGAAGTCAAGTAGGAAAGTATTGCAGGTTGACCTTGTTTGTGTTGGCAGATGGAAGTCATTTCATCTCAAAACAATCTTTAAATGAGAAACATGTTGTGGAAATGGGAGGGAGAATGTTAAAATGTCTGTGGGCGCACACAGTACTATAAAATAATTTTGTTTTTGTTTTGTTTGTGTGTGGAATCTATTCCCAGATCGAATCCAAAATATCATAAAAGCATGATGTTTCCCTTTTATCGTTTAGGATTCATCTTTGCCATTTCACTGCTGATTTATAAATTATCCAGGCAAAATGGCAAACAAATAAAATAAAAAACAGCAACTGTTGCGTTCCAACAACACTTATTTGAATGTGGACAGCAGGACGTGTTTGGGAGGGCAATTTGAACATGCTTTTTGTCTCAATACTTTTGTTTTGTTGATATACCAGGTGGGTTTGTTTGTGCAGTTGTGCCTGTGTATGTTTTCTGTTTGTAGACATTAATGAGTCTGGAAAGAAGAAATGGTGTAAAGAAAATAATAAAATTGCAACAGGGTTCTAAACAAAACAACGCCCTTCTCAACAACCTGATAATTAGGCTTATAAGAAAGGCTTATCACAGTGCTACTGCACTGTTGTTTACATAGAGGGTAACCCTGCTGCCATGACTGGCCTGTTACGCCAGGCTTGTACTTCCTCAGGTCCACTCATTCTGACCATTTAAAGACTGCCTTGAGCATCTGTGTCTTTCATACCAGGAATAAATTACCATGCTGGTACATTGTTAACCTTGGGGCATTTCAAGAATAGGATTTTAACTCACAGGAGATTTCAGTGTAATTGTTTTTAAATAAAAAAAATCAAAATACATCTTGTTTTAACTGTATCTCTTTGATTTGTTCCTGTGTTATTCACTGCACTGATAGTTACGCACAATTGTAAATAAGGGTATAATCTTTATGTCCCCAAGTATTACATAAAGGTCTGAATGAAGAGCAGTCCCCTTGAGCAATATACTTTGAAATTACATTTTGTTCTAGTTCTCTCTGCTAGCAGTCGTTGCTAGAAATATTCAAATCAGAAAAAAAAATGAGCGTGCAAGTTAAGATTACCTATACCATAATCCAATACAAAGTAAAAAGACAATTAGTTTAAGTAATTTAAACTTTTTTGTAATCAGTATCCTCTATAATGCAGGCCCCCCTTTCATAATCACAAGCAATCCCTAAACAATTTCTGTCATCGGTTTGTAATTTGTAATCATGTATTGCCTCAGGACAGCACACGTTCAAGAGCGCAAGATAGAGGAAAGGTGAGTGTGTGTGTGTGTGTGTGTGTGTGTGTGTGTGTGTGTGTATGCACACATATGTACCACATGTGTGTATGATAGTGAGTGAGAGACAGACAAGCACTGGCAATGCACACGTGTGCGCAAAGCGTGCACATGTACGGTACACAATAGAGTAGTACGTACCGTCTGAATACCAGCGCCCACCCATAGAGTAGAACCACCTGAATACCAGCACCCACTCATCAAATTGAGTAGAACCGCCTGAATACCAGCATACACTCATCAAACAGAGTTTGATGATCACATGACTATAGAGGTAATTTGAACCGATTTGCACGATGTTTGGACAAAATCTGTATGAGTCACTAAAATCTCCACACGCAATCTCCAAGGAGTATGCGTGCACAGTTTTATGCCGATCGGTCCAACGGTGCCTGCTCACAGACAGATGGATGGACACAAACACACACGAACAGACAGGGGCAGAAACATAGTCTTGCCCACACCTTCGGCCTGTCGGAGACAATCAAGTACAGCAGATGATGCTACTCTCGCGACCATGGTCGAGTACATACTGCATCTCCAACCCTTGGTTCCAGTCATCCTGGATGATCTATTAAACTGCCTCAACTAAATCTCTACGGGGATAACACAAAAACCTGAACATCTCTGACTGATGAAGTTACACCACTGGCCCCACCAGCCACATGTAGCTGCTTCCTATATCCAGCGTTTCAAATTAAAAGCCCTTCGGAATTTAATACCCAGTCCAGCCATACTATACTAGATTTTGACCTAGTCTTCTTTAACTGTATGAGGCCATCACCAGAGTGGCCTCAACATCAGCTGCAAATAGCGGTTATAGTTTCGAAAGCTAACCTTTTGTCTTAGACCAACAGCAAATGAATTATGACAGCAGGACCTCTGTTTTAAGGTCTACCCCCATCTGAGCACAGCCTCCAACTTGTGTCTGGCTGCTTGACATTTACTGAGTTCAAGTGTAATTAACTCTACCCGCTGAAAGTTCCCTATTTAGATAAGAGATCCCAAGTGTATGATTCAGTGTGCAAGCGTGCGTGCGTACGTGTGTGCGTGCGGGAATTATGGGTTATAGTCTTCACTAACTCACTCAGCCCCCCATTGGTGGGTTAAAGTATGACCTTTTAAAATGGGAAAAAATATGTCCACTCACAAAAGTATATTTGTAGACAATAAGAGTGTCCAAATTACCCTCCCAAACACCTCATGATTAAGTTTCGTTGGAACACAGTGGTTCACTTCACTACAGAAATACTCGCATCCTTGATAAAAATGGTAAGCACTCAGAATCCACTGCACCTGCCCTCACTTCCTTGTTATTCAATGTTTCAACCTCTTAACCACATGAACCCTAAGATATGTAGGCCTACGTATAGCGGCTAACGGAAACCTTGATAGTAGCATGTAATATTAGTATGTAGTTTGTTGATCATATTTCATTAACACAGCTTCTGTTGGAGTAAAGTGGTGGCTCAACCAGTCCATTATAAAGATGAAAGTGGATAACCTGCACACAGTGTCCAGTATAATATATTAGGTCTGCATTACCGTAGTGAGCAGACTGGGGTGCATTTCTCCTTTCCGACATGTCGCCTTTCCGACGTTGACGAACCCTATACCTAACCCTAACCCTAACCGCACGCGGAAGCCACTAGTCGGAGTGGTGAGATGTCGGAATGGAGAGTGAACACATCAAGGGTTTTTATCCAATTCTCTTTCAACCTCTTTCTTCAGAAAATGCATAAATATTATCCTCAAAAACAAATGTCAAGGATTATTTTTATGTGGTCTGGTCATTCAAATTGTCTTAGCATAGAGCCTTTCCAGCTCCCCACATTTTCTGTAATCTGCTCAGGCTGAAATGGCAATTCAACATTCCTCTTCACGTCACGTCATCCATAATGACAGCCATAACTGTATAATTAAGAATGAACACCATATGAAACATGACATTTATATTTTAGATTATTGATGGCAATCAATAGTGATGATTGTAATAATTAGCAAAGAAGGGGGGGACAGAGAAGTAGCAAGACCGCAACACATTGCAGTGGAGTGCACAGTGAAACGTGAAAAACATGTGCAGTATAGGATTTGTGTGTGTGTGTGTGTGTGTGTGTGTGTGTGTGTGTGTGTGTGTGTGTGTGTGTGGGCTCGCACGTGCATGTGCGCGCTCGCGCATGCATGTGTGTGTTGTGTCCTGTGCTCTACAATATTAATTTCAATATATTCTCCAATAGCTAAGCTAATATCCCGCACGGGAAGAGGCTCTTTCTGAGTTTCATATTCATGAACAGATTCATTTCATTTCACTTTGTTTTGCACAGTGTATGAATACATAGTATGTAATGATGATGCACAATGTCTACTTCATACTAAAAATAAAGCAAGGACGTCTTATGGTAGTTAGCGAAGAAAGTTAGGCACGGTCAAAGTCATCTTAGAGTTACAGTAACTGGCGAAGGACATAGCGATGTGAGACCTTCTCCAGTGACCTCCCCTTTTTCAACAAAAAGCTCCCTGTCAACCCCGATGGGTCCTTGAATCTCCACTTACGTCACCTAACATCCTCCCCTCCAAAAGATATAGACAACGCCTTTTAAAAATTATGTCTAAATAATTCAGCCGTGCCAAGAGTTTAGCGCCCACAAATGAAATACAATGATTATTTAATAGTGTATAACTGTTGCCGAGGCCTCATGACATATTTAAAGGCAGTGAATTATTAAGTTCTCACCTTCACGGTTTGTCCGGCTTCAGGGCCATCCTGGTGGGAACAGAAAAGAGATCATTAGGAAGAGTTGGGAAGCCAGAAATATTTCCATTAATAATTCAGACAGATTTTTTTAAATGTCAGATTAACCCCCCACCCCTCGCACCACTATATATATATATATATATATATATATATATATATATATATATATATATATATATATATATATATATATATATATATATATATATATATATATATATTCTATCTTCTTTGTTTCATTGTCTCTTTTATCCTGAGAGTCAGTTCTTAATCACAGTTTTATTCACTCCCTGTCATGGTAAGGGAATGGCATGCAGGTTTAAAACAATAACGCCCATGCTCGCTGACAGTAAGTAAGAACTTTTTTACACCTTATTTTGTGTTCCGCAACTGTCACATTAGGTGTGATTAAGTTTGATTAGATTATTACACACTTTTCTTCAGTGACAGAAGCTGATGATAGCAATGTGCACCACTCTAATAGGCCTGCGCAACACACATTGGTGTTGAAGAAACTAACAATAATTATAATAATAACTGTCACACGTGAACACAAAGACCTCATTACTTCCACTGAGTTTGAGTGATTGGTTCTCGCTCTTAGATGACGTAGATTATCAAGTAAATAACCAAAGGAAAGCCACTTGTCAACAGAGGCTAAATCATTTTTCACAATTCCCCAGCATGGTTGATATTTTGATTTTATTTGTCACCATGGGGCACACTGCAGAGATATGTCCCTCCTGTGGTGAGCTCTCCCTTTAATGCTGTGGCCCATCTTCCAGCACTCTAACCCATGAGCTGTCACAACTAATCTCACGTCATCACGTCTCGCCTCATCCCAAGTCAAACAAAAATGATATCCAGGTAAAGATTGCTCCCTTTTTTCCCCCTCTATCCTAACCTGTGAAACGATTTTCTCTGATGAGGCTGCAGTCTAGCAAGCTGCCATTTTGATATTAGCATATATATCACTGGTTGTGCACAGAAGGCCAATCAGCATGATGAGAGCCTGTCTGGTTGTCAGAGTCAGGGAGTGAAGAAGGTAGGCCTGTAGTTAGCATGGTTTCTTAGGCCAGGAGAGATATTCTTGCCCATCACCACCTCACATACTGTATGAACTGAAAAGAGATCTTGGAACTGCACTAAACACACTATTTGAGTAGAAACTTTGCATTGGCACTACCTGAGTCAACTGTGGAATAAATACAAGTACTAAATCCTTACTACTCCAGCAAGTGGAAGCTCCATAACAACCAATAAATGAGTACCTGCTGAGTCAGTCAACTGACCACAATAGCCCATCACCACCTCACATACTATATGTACTGTATGTGGTTTAACTGTTTTGGTAAAAGGTAGTTGTACTTCTCTAACATTAATAAAATCATGTTTTATAATGTTTAACATTAATACAATGATGTATTATTTTGTTTCAACACTGATTGAAACATTGTTTAAAGGTATATAGATGGCGAGTCATAATGTAAAACATGTACTGTATATTACATACAGTGGTGGCAGAAGTACTCACATTTGTTACTTAAGTAAAAGTATCAATACTGCAATGTAATAAATACTCTGTTACAAGTAAAAGTCCATTTTGCAAGTTTCCAAATGTATAAAATAATTTGAAAATAGCAGATCTACAAGCTCACAACGCGTGTGAGCTTGTAGAACGGCTATTTTCAAAATATATATACTGTAGGGCTCAAGTGGTTAATATATGTGTTTTTCTTTATATATTAATCAAAATCTACAAAGTAACTAGTAACTAAATAATAATAATATGTTTTCAAATAATTGTAGTGGAGTAAAAGTACAATTTTTGCCTCTATGATGATTGAAAATTGGAGATACTCCAGTAAAGTAAAAAATACCTCAACATTGTACAGTACATGTGCTTGTTACTTTCCACCACTGATTACATATTGAATTTACCTAATGCCTAATCACAATGTTAACAGGGTGTGAATTGTCACGTTTTGTGACACATTGTTTGGCTTGGGTTGGTTCACAGACCAACCCAAGCCAAGTCCATATATGGACACCACTGGAAAATTGATTTTCTAGGTATGAAGCAGGGGCGTCAATTGGGTATGGCAAGGTAGGGCAGGTGCCTACCTTGGCTCCAAAAAAGAAAAAAAATATATATAAAAAAAAAAAAAAAAGAATAGTAGCCTAATGCAGGTGTAAGACCATTGTGTTTGTATTGTGTTATACAGGTAGGTATTAACCAGAAATGCAGTTGACCCACATTTTTGGATAGGATAGGTGTCCCTTATTTCAATCTCTGGGAGTTGGCAACCCTAACCTTACCATACCTTAGCTTTTGCTGAACTGACGCCACTGGTATGAAGGCCACACTTAAACAGCTTGTATACAGTATAATCATATTTGAGATTCCCCGACAGTGTGGGGTGGGAGTTGAGACAAAATATGGAAGCTGCGTTGCTTGCGTGCATTCTGTGAACCGTTGAAGGTATAGCTCTTTTGCACCTGGATAAACTCCCGTGACTTGACAAGTTCCTTAGTCTAATCTAGCTGAGCTCCATGGACAAAGCTCGAGACCTCAGAGTGCAAAGAGGTCACTAGTGACAGTTGAGCCCGCCTTGCCACTTTAACTGCGATGACCAGCTACTGTATAACCCATAGCTTGCATTGATTAGCCTAGGGATAAAATACCATAAGTGCTGTACTCTACGTTTTTTCAGAAGGTATACCATAATTATTCCCTCGCGCACGGCCATGCACTCGCGGTCACAGAATGAATTATTGTGGTTACAGAGGGTGTACAATCTTTTTCAAAATTTCGGTTTGAGTATACTGCGTATACAGCGTATACTGGTAGAACACACCACTGCCCTGGCCAATGCTCCATGCGTCCTAGACTCTTCTCCCTCCTGGCTCCCAGGCTGTGGAATTATGCCCCCGTCACAGTCATGACTGCAGATGCACTCCCTGTTTTCTGCCAGAGTCTGAAAATTCACCTCTTCAGACTCCACTTCACCCCCTCTTTTCCTTGCATCCCATCTTGACACAGTAGGCCAAGGAAGTACCTCCACGCATTTGTTTTCACATGGGAGCCACGCCGTTATTAGACCCCGTCTTGTTCAATAAACACATGGCTCAGAGTGGATTATCCTGCTTACACCATGGCCACTTACCAACTCGTTACATACGAGAGGAGAGTAGAACCCAAACGCAGATGAGCATGAGCAGTTCATTGTCAAAGGGTTTATTTCAGGAACAAGCAAGTTCACGGGAGCAGCCAAGCAACATCAAAATTCTTCAACTTTATTACAACATCATAGCATAACAGTATGCATTACGATGTATTTTAAAGATTTGAGACGAGCACTCCAAACTAACATTAAAACAAAAGAAAAACATCCTTGTAACACATGTTCAGATACAGTATCATGCCCTCTAAGCTCAAACTGTGAAAAGTTCCTATTACTTCTGAAAAACTTGTCTGCTCTTGGGAGAAAGGACATCTGGTGCCATTTTGTGCAACTCACACGCTGTGTGAGTGACCTCGCATTTCTTAAATTGTAATAGGAGCTTGAATATATCCACCCTCTCAACTGCCTGGTTGTTCAAAACAGTAGGAACACATACTGTACACTCCAGAAGGCAAAACTACAGTACATCTGAGGCAGGACTCAGAAACATTAGGAAAAGGCAAACAGAATGCTAAGAAGCCAAGACAGAACACGTGATAAACCTTTATGAATGGCAGAGACGGAGGGGAATGAGTCCAGTTTTATAGAGGTAGAATTATGTGAGAAGTGACAACAAGACACACTATTTGAGTAGAAACTTTGCAGTGGGACTAGCTGAGTCAACTGTGGAATAAATACAAGTACTAAATCCTTACTACTCCAGCAAGTGGAAGCTCCATAACAACCAATAAATAAGTACCTGCTGAGTCAGTCAACTGACCACAATAGCAACTTGTTCTGTGCTCCCCCAAAAGGATCAAATATCAACCAATCAGAACAGGGAGCAGAGCTATTAAAGTAACTCTGATGAAGGACAAGAATTTTCAACCAAGTCCAGTGAGGCGACTCATGACTCTGTACGACAAATTGTTCAAAAGTTACGGCAAAACATAAGAGCTAACAAATATCGACCAATCAGGAGAAGGGGCGGGGCTATGTAACACCAATGAAGGACAAGGATTTTAAACCGAGTCAAATGAGAAGACACCACAAGTGGCTCCGACAAACTGTTCAAAAGTGATGGCAAATTATAAGTGGGGACATGATACAGGCGTGTACCAATTTTCATACATTAGCAGCATGAGAGAGGCTGTACAGCCCTTCTTGGGCAAATCTTTGTTAATAGCTCTAGAATACTATTCAGCCTGTGTGTGTGTGTGTGTGTGTGTGTGTGTGTGTGTGTGTGTGTGTGTGTGTGTGTGTGTGTGTGTGTGTGTGTGTGTGTGTGTGTGTGTGTGTGTGTGTGTGTGTGTGTGTTGTGTGTTGTGTGTGCATGCGTGCACGTGCGTGCATGCGTGTATGTAAGGGGTTATATTTTCGACGATATGCATATTTCTATGCACTACGATAACTCACTTTGCAATAAAAAAGCTCAATTCAGAATCATGATGTGGTGTACTTGTAGCTGGTTAATGCACATATCCTACTAAACTTAACAAAGTGGCTGGCCACTGTGGGTGTGTGATTTACCTGTATGGCGATGGTGAGCGAGGTAGCATTGAAGTACTTCTCCACTAGATTGGCCACTCTCTGCGTGGTGCTGAACAGGTCTGCCACCTCGTTTGGATGAAGGTCTCTGAAGCGCTCCACCTGCCTCAGTGGGCACACCAGCACATCTAAGCCATTCTTATTAAGGAAATCACAGGTCAGTGGTGGGGGTATCATTCCCTAAGCTAGGAAGCGAATTGCCACTTGGTAGCATCTGAAACTGCCTTTACACTGCAGGGACACAGAAGAAAAGAATCTTCCCTCTTCGACATACTTTAGGACAAGAAACAAGGGCATGGCTACATGACACTGAGCTGGTCATCTGATGGTACATAAAAAGTTATCCAAACGTAAACAGAAAACAGTATTTATTCCTTAGAAGCTACAATTACATCAGCATTAAAACATCCACATGTGAGGAATACAACGGTCGGACAATGTTCCTGTGA
The DNA here is from genome assembly GCF_963454915.1 of Gymnoscopelus microlampas. Taxonomy (NCBI): domain Eukaryota; kingdom Metazoa; phylum Chordata; class Actinopteri; order Myctophiformes; family Myctophidae; genus Gymnoscopelus; species Gymnoscopelus microlampas. The sequence goes on from NC_139944.1 coordinate 28,862,526, forward strand.
AAAGTGCTTGTGTGGTTCTTGACACACTCTCTACAGTGTTCCCAGCGGATTTTGTGACAACCACTCATTGTTATTGCAATGTATACAACTAAACAAAAAGTTACGCATTACTTTTAAAATGTACTCAGTACTTTCAGAGCACTAATTTCCCAATACAGAAACAAATTATATACCATCATAGAATCGGCGTCCCTATTTTGATCATGTCATTTTGGCAACATTTTTATTTTTAATTATTTATTTTGTATTTATATTTATTTATTTTTCTCCCCAAAAAAAATCATAAATGGCAAATATAGCCAATTGACATGCTCACAATGGGTCACGTGAACACAGGTGTTTCCGTGACGTTTTTACATTTTCATTGGTGTCTTGGGCACAAAAGGTTTGAGAACCACTACTCTATTATATATGGAGAAAGTGTGAAGTGAAGAGAAGCGGGGAGATAGGGGGAGATAATCTGATTCAACGTCGAGAGAGGTATATGAGACACTTGTTGAGGGACTGGGTTATGAGTATATAAGAGAATAAAGGGACTGACTCTGCATACTGTACCTAACACAATGCGTTGTGAAAATGTCGATTGGCTATTTTTAATACAGGTGTGCATTGAGATTTTGACTCGCCCATTGGTGTGTCATGGGCACAAAAAGTTTGAAGACCACTGCTGCATTATATACAGAGAAAGTGAGAGTACCAGAATAAAGTGAAGAGAGGAGGAAGATGGGGAGATAATCTGATTCAATGGGGAGAGAAGAGAGGTATATGAGACACTTTTTTTTTTTTTTACTTAACATTTTTATCCTACGATTTTGCAACCCCTTTTCACCCAGTGCCAATTGTCTAAGTGTTCTTTGGCGCTACACTCCCCCTGCCGGCCTAGGGATCCCAGAGCCGAGCTCATGCCTCCTTCCTTGCATGAGAGCCAACTAGCCTTCTTATCACCTGACAGGGGGAGTTTCCCCTGGTAGGACGTAGCATGTGGAAGGAACACGTTATTGCAACCAGTTCCTTTCCCCTCCATCAGACACCCCGGCTATCAAGGGGGAGGCGGTATAGCGACCAGCATTACCGCATGTTTTTTGTGAGGGTACCTACCCTAGGAGACACGGGGAGAACATGCAAACTCCACACAGAGAGGCCCTTTCGCCAACCCCACCTAGGGTATGGGCGCTGATGACGCGGAGGAGAAGACACACCCCAAGCGCCCACAGCGTCCCCAGCGGGAATCAAACTCATGACCCCAGACACTTGTTGACGAGCTGGGCTATGAGTATAGAACAAAATAAAAGGAGTGACTCTGCATAACTAACGTAGTGTTGCCAGGTCTGCTTATTTTAAGCGACTTAAGGCTTGTTTTTCTGTAAGGTCGCTTGTAAATATTGGTAGTTGCAGGTTGCTCCTTTTTGGCTTTGTTCTTGCTTTCTAATGATGTTTAATGTCAAGGACCCCCAAATTAATATATATTGCACACAGATCTACATCTGAAAATACTTTGTGCAAGGGACCCCCCCATACACGATTTGTGTACTTAAAATGTTTTTTGAAAATGGCAGATCTACAAGCTCACAACACGTCGCATTGCGGCGCCGCGGCGGGGTCTGCGGCCAAACACCTATAAATGTGGGGGTCCTTTTTGAGAACCACTGTTCTACAAGGCAAAGTGTCACAATTGTGGTGGATTTTGTGCTCTGTCATAGAAACCAAATCCATTCCTGGGGCTGCACAGTGGAGCCAAACTTTAACACAGAACACAGCATAAGCCTATGGAAGATGCTGGTGTTCACGGAACCTTAACATACGCTGAGAGATAAGCTTGATGCTCATGTCGGGTGAGTTATTTCCCTATGATGACAATAGAATCCCTATGGTGACAATCTCCGCTAGGGGACATAGCTGAACCAACCAAGCGTACACGTGACTTGATATTCGCTCTGCCACCTCTGACATACACGATGTGGCTTTAACAGGTGGTCACTCTGGTGCAGAAAGGCACTTTGCATTCAACACTTTGCTCGGTGCATTTGTATTAGAATTCAAAGTCTGTACAAACCTGCATTGCAGGGGTCGGCAACCTTTTTGTCATGAAGTGCCATGTTTTCATTTTCTTGATAGTGTCAACATTAAGCTTAATTATGACACCACATAAAAATGTAATACTTCCATCTGATTTTGATTGTCCATAGGCTATACATATAACCTTTTTTTTTTTTACTTTAGAAATATTTTCTTTCAGGATGTAATGATCATTAGACTTGTATACAGATGTGAGGGGACTTAATTTAACTGACTTAACTTTTTACAATATTTAATTTAAGACATTTTTAAGAAAAAACCTCTCACTCACACTTATGCCAGTGTGCCAGTGATCACCCTTCCCCGTGCCAATGTTGACACCCGAGCCTAAGGTTCCCTCCCCCTGCTGTATTGTGTGTCACAATGTCATGAAATTACCCACAAAGAGCATTTTTGATTCATTTGTAAATGTGTATCTTCAGGATTCAAATGTGTGTAGGCCTACCTTACAAATAATAGAGAAAGAGAAAAGTCTCCACATAACTGGGCTTCTGTACCGGTGTTCACCAATTATAATTATATGGTATCAAAATCAATTTGGAAGAAATAACTAGTTTGGATACACAGGCGGAAACCATACGAAGGCAGAATTTGCTATCATTTCAAATGAAAAAGAGAAACTCAATCAGAAACTCAACTTGAATTCTTACTGTATGTGTCAGAAAAGAAAATTGGAAATGCATACTAGTGTCTTCCAACAGAAGACTAGAAAATTGGTATGGTCCCCTAAATGTATCGTCATGCTTGATAACCATAAGCCAAACCTGGAGTGAGTGAATGAATGAATGAATGAATGTAGACCTCTGGTCTGTGCTTAGAAAATTGGTGAAAACGTAGAAAGATTAGATTTTGGACCCTTTGTTTAAAATAAATAATTTATTACAATATTCTACAATTAACTACGGATATAAATGTATTAGGTTGTATGAAACTGCTACAAATCTAAACAACACAATGAGTCCTGAATGCGAATTGAACTCTGAGCCTGTACAAATATGTCCATTTGTACACACAGAGATAAATTAATGCACATTGTGGGTGCCAGGGTGTAAAGTACCTGTCCACCACCACAGAATTGGGGTTCGAATCTACTACGGTTCACTTAAACCCTATATACTTTGTTGACTAGGGTCCCCAAGGGGTCTGTATTGGCCCCCTACTTTCTTCCCTCTACACCAAATCTCTTAGCTGAAAATAATGGAAAATAGCTGATCTGCTATTTTTGGCAGAATGTTCCCCTATTTTTGATGAATCACCTATAACAACATGCCCACAATAGAGTGAACAGTGGTGAAGGGGATGTTTCCCCTTCAAAATCTGAATGCTTTGATGTTTCAATAATCAACTACTGTGTCATCATCCCAAGAATCAAATGAGATTAATTTAAAAACAGCAGGCAGCAGGAAAGGCATCCCAAAACAAATTCAAATGTCTGTCTGTCTGTCTGTCTGTCTGTCTGACAACATATTTAGAGATTTTTTTTTTCCGGACACTGTTAAAAGACAAATAATACATAAAATAAACATAATACACGTAAAATAAACCTTTTGTTTTTAAACATAATACTTTCCTCTTAAGTCAATATTTAATTTCCCTCCATTCAGAGAACTTCTGGATACTGTTTGGCCATTGACTGTTTTTTTACTTTGTACAATGAGTTGGATGGTTTTGAAATCAGCCAGGTCCTTATATTTCAGTGTATTCAGTTTGATAAATAATGGGTTTGTTGGTTCTCTGTAATCAGCTTTGTTTACTGTCTTTATCGCTTTAAAAAAAAAAGATTGGGTCTGTGTTTGTTTTGCCCCACACTTCCACATATAGGTAATTTAAGGGAGTATGAAGAAACAGTACAAGGTATATACTGATGACTGATTCATAATATCTTTTACTTTATATAATACTGATAATGACTTTGATATACATTCATCCGATCAATTTCACACATGGCGAAGAGTGCATTTACGAGTTTGGAGACAATCTGATGAGCAGTAAATGCCAAACATCCACATGTGACGAATATGCAGGGCCCTGGTGCAAGCGGCAATACCGGGAGCCAAGCAATCAGCCCATTCCGAACAGGCATGCATTCCGAACAGACACTGCACTAGTATCCATTAAATACAAACAAACTACAACAAGCGAATAGTTCAATTACAACCAGTGGAAATACAGGTCATCTTTGTTGTTGGTCATAGGCAAGAACAGGACAATACCTGGATAAAGATTCTCAATTTTGTTTGAACCATAAAGGTCATGGAACAAATTACTAGGAAAACTCTCATCCCACATACTGTACAGTATGTGTGCAATTGCACACAGAAAGTAATCAAGCTCGGCTACAAAACTGAGTGACTCTTTGATGACAGGTAGAGGGGACTTGTGGAGAGCAAATATCCAAAGGCTTCAAGAGCATGTTATTTTCCTTTACAGGTCATTTGATCAATAATAGTGGCTTTAGAGAACACTAGCCAGTGGGTGGACTGTTCTCTGAAAAGAACAAGAAAAAAAGAAAACTAGAAAAAGTGCTCCTCGGAGCACAGGTCTGCGCCAGGTCAGGTAGGTTAGTGTGGGCCAGCAATGTTCGGAATTCGCCAATCAGGCTGGAATGTGAAAAATCGGACGGATCACTTGACAGAGATAATATGTACCAATTTGCGTAATGTTTGGACAACATCTGTAGGAGTAATTTAAAAATCGGCCTCCTGGTGGCGCTATAATAGGGCAATGTTGAAAGGGTGGCATTTGTTCCTCAACGTAGTGCGAATGTTCGTGCAAAGTTTCACCGCAATCGGACGCTGCGTTCATGATTTGCGTCATCTTGTTCAAAACGGGCCACTCCTGCAAACTTAGGAAGTCAATCTTAGCCAATGAGGATGGATTATGAAAAATCAAACAGATCCGTCTTGATCACATGACTATAGAGATCATGTCTACCGATTTGCATGAAATTTTGATAAAATCTGAAGGAGTAACATTAAAAGATTCGTTTTATATAAGTCGGCCTCCTGGTGGCGCTATAAAAGGAACAACAAAAATGCAGGGCAAAGGTTTTTCCTTGACCTCTAGGGAGTGCACATACAAAGTTTTACACAGATCGGTGAAGTTATAGGTAGAAACACAAATCGGACTGTTATAGCGCCACCATGAGGCTGATTTGAAAATTTTCAAGTGCCATTTGTTCCTCGACCTAGTGGGAATGTACGTGCAAAATTTCACAGAAATAGGAGTACTGTCAAAAAATGTGTTTAGCAAAAAGCGGCCTCCTGGTGGCGCTATAACAGGCCCATGTGAAAAATTTGGGGCAGAGGTTCTGAATTGGCGTCCAGGGAGTGTGTGTGCACAGTTTCACTGCGATCAAGCCAACGGTGCCGGAGATCACCTGCTCACAGACGGACGGACACACACACGGACGAACAGACACACAGACGGACGGAGACGGTGCAAAGCATATAGTCCAGGGGCCAAGCCATATTTTGGTACCACCTAAGGTGACCGTAAAGTTTTTGTATTTGTGTCTTCCTACATGTCTCTAGTTTATATTTTGGTATGATAACCCTTCCAATGTTGTAACCCTAAACTAGAGACATGTATGAAGACAAAAATACAAAAACTTTACGGTCACTTTAGGTGGTACCAATTTGTGAAAATATCAGTGTTGGCCCCTGGACTAATACTCTCTCGCCATGCCTTTCACCTGGCGGAGACAACTAACAAACAAGTAGTGACCAAGAAATTAAAGTACTGTAATGTAGTTACAGTGATATAAGTACAGAGAATTATTCAGGTAACATTGATTGAATTCAAAAGGAGAAACCAAATGAAAAACGAAAAACAAAATCTAATTTGAAAAATCATCTTCCTTTGAAATAAATAAACAACTCACCACAGTGGCACCAGTCGCATTGCCAAACTGGATCCATAGAGAATAACTATGTATATTTGTTTCTGCAGGTTAGCAACTGAGCATCACTCTACCACTTAATATTCAATTTAAAACTTTTTACATCAGTGATGTATTTCATAGATCACTGATAGAAGAAGTGAGATCTTCTTTTTTTTCATTTCCCCCCCAAACACAGTGGTGGGTCCAAGATAACTGCCAAAACATTAGCAACTTTGGCTTCTCACTCACTGTTATCCTGCTGACTTTGTCTTTGGTACAGTTTAATGCATTAATCTTCTTTTTTTGTGTTTGATTAATTCTTGTGTTGATTGTATCCAATATTCATTTTCCAAGGTAGCAGGCATTTGTCAAAGTAATTGGCAGTGATGAGTCTATATTTAAGTCTAAAACAGCAATCCCCTGTGGCATGAATACTTTTGATATAAGGAAGTGAACCATTTCTGAAGCATTAAAAGTTTTCACATTCTATGTTGATCTCACTATCAAACCAAAGGAGTGGGGGGTTGTTATACTGTTGATTTGTTGATGTGTAAATACTTCAATTGCAAGAGATAAAAGTGAAATAGACATGTGAGGCCGTTACCCTCCCATAAAACAGAATCCTGTTGCGAGAGGATGATTACATCTTAGCTTTTCATGCCACAATGACCTCATCTGGGGGCCATTCATCTTCAAGAGTCACAAACAGAGGCACAAATGATCAGTTTGCTTCCCCTTTTCAGGCACCCAGCACTGGAGTGAAATCAGATATCATATTAACTGATATCTTTCTTTCCTGTGTGGTGGCGGAGCTTGCACACATGAAAGATGTTCAGGGCAAAAGAGCAGGGAGACTGCAAAGAGAACTTGTTTGTGTTGCAAGATGAGTAATATATCTCAGCAAACAGATTAGCCACAAGAACAAATCCATTACTGCATGTGGTTGGTATTGCCTGTGTTTTCTAAACTTCCCTTAGGAGAAACTAGTTGAAAGCTAGTCACAAAACATGGCTTTATCTTAAAACATGTTTTAAGGCATGTCTGTTTCACGGCACATAAGTTGAGGATGGACCAAAACCGAAATGTTCATGTGTCTAGTGGACTGTTGCAAATAAGTCCCAAATGCTAGAGTGTTAGCTGTTCATCATTTTTCTTTTTGATATTTTTTACTTTGGCTAGAAGCATATGAAAATATATTATAAATGGAGTAGAGCAATAAAAATGTGAAATAGCACATTTGTATAGCTACGTTGTTATTTAGTCATGTTGGGCGGCACAATAGCTTAGTACTTAGCACTGTTGTCATTCTGTGTGGAATTTCCATGTTCTCCTTATAATGTAGGTTCACGTGGGTTTTCTGCAGGTGCAGTTACCTCTCAAACCAAAAAGATAAGCATGTTTTAATGTACTGACACATGTACTCCTGACAGAGGCCAAGACCAAGGCACTGGCAGGAGCTGGTCCCCAAGTGCTGTAGAATGCTGCCGCCTTCTCCTAAAAGTTAGGTATTTGTAGTATATACTATCCTGCTGTAAAAGCGTGAAATCTCTGACTGTCTGTGCGTCTGTAGTTCACGTAGACGCGAGGGTGTGATGCTGATGCACAGAGTGGGAAGTCTGTCTGTTCAGTGGATCTCCCAAAAATATAAATAAAACCAAAAATCCCCATAGGTGGAATACGCTGATGTCATCAAAATGTTGTCATAGACTTGCCTAGACTCCATATTTGGGCATGCCTGACACGGAACACCATATGGGCATAAAAGGGACAAGACAGGCAGACGGGTACAACGGGTACTCTGTTTCCAAATTGCATTGCTGTACACACAGTGGTATCATCTTCATTGTCTCAGCCTAAAGCCTGATTTATACTGCTATGAGCTTGTAGAATGGCTATTTCCAGTGGCTTAAGACTTTATACTTCTACTGCACTACATCTCAGAGGCAAAGATTATACTTTTTACTTCACACAAATTTCGTGAAAATGTTTTATTTTTGCTATTTTGACACATTTTGAAAACTTTTGAAGTTGTATTTGTATTTTCACAAGTAACTTTTTAGTACATTTTTTATAGGGACTTTAAGTTTTTACAGAGTATTTTTACATTACGGTATTGCTACTTTTACTTGAGTAAAACATCTTTCGTACTGCACCACTGCTCTCCATTCTCTTCTGTCTCTGTCTCTCTCTCTGGCTGGCTGGCTGGCAAGGGGAAAGTTGAGATTGAAGAGTCTGCGCATCTCCATAGCGAGAACCATCTGCTCATATCCCATTATTATCTGTCACAACAGTTATTTGACTGCTTTCGTCTGATTCACTCCCGGGGTTGCAGTGCATGTAATAAGAACAAGGCTTCGCAGATTGGTTTTACATTGCAAATGCAATCATTTCTTTGAGGGAAAACATCTGCCCCCACCTATTGCCACGTTATCATTTCCTTCGACGCTACAATGATTTCACCCATGTCTGGGAAAAACCTTCCATTGACCTCCCCCCCGCCACCCACCCCCTCTCTGTCTCTCTTCCACCTGCTCGGATCACTCTCCCACCCTCCAAAGGAATATTGAGTAGTCAGATTAGGATGGAAGAGAGATAAATAAATAATTGACCCTCCTCCGATGAATCACTCTCCCAATTCTAATCCCATGATAGGACGCAGACAAGCAATCTGGATGACATTCTACATGAGGCCTGAATAAATTAAAATAGCAGCAGGCGTAATATAATCTAAAGTAACAATTTGATTGTGACCTTGAAAGTGGCTACAGGCTCATAGGTCAAGGTTGTGTAAGTGTAATTTACCCTGTTTAATAATGGCTGGTTGACAGCATGACATAGCCAATGGGAGATGTTCACTGGCATTAATATTTTAGGGATCAATATGGCACTCCTAACCACAGCAATTTATACAAAGTGCAACTGAGGAAAAGACTTCAATCCCTAGATCTCCAGCATTAGTAGTACAATTACAAGTACAAGAGACAGATAAATAGAGTTGAGACAAAAAAAGACAACACAGCAGACACAAGGTAAACAGACAAGTAAGAGTAGTTCTAATACACTATATGAAAGCAAAGGCATGTTAACCAAGAAAATGGACGATGTGGCTGAGATTTTGATTCACTGGGAGTGAGAGAGAGAGAGAGAGAGAGAGAGAGAGAGAGAGAGAGAGAGAGATGTAAGAACACTTTGAACTGATGAGCTTTAACTTAATGTTGGAAGATATAGAGAATTCCTCTGCTGTTTTGAAGGTTGTTACATCATTAATTTACGGTCCCATTGGGAGGCAGCAAAGAGAGCTGTGTGCCTCAACCTGGGTGCCTGAGAAGAAACCGTAGGCATACAATGAAAAGTTGTACGTTGTGAAACCAAGCAAAGCAATTTCAATGTCAGAGTTAAACTTCAATATGTATATATATATCAGACATCACACCCTGGAAGAAATCATTTCACGGAGGTCAAGAAAATATATGAACATAATTATATATATTTTATATATGCCACATATGTTTAACATATATGTGGATATATTTAAGCTATATATGACACATATAATTTCCTATAAATGCACATGTATGAACCTGAATATGGCATATTTGCCATATTGGGATATATATTTGGCATGTATGTTCATATATTTAGTAGGCGGCCTCTAGACCGGAACCGGCATTTGCGGGAGATTTATTACCACTCGCGGGTGTACGGGGCAGACATCCCCCGGGAGAGGTGGGATGTCTGATATATTTTTAATGCAAACTGGAACCCAACAAACCTTCAGTGTCACAACTAACATTAAAGCAACCATTTTAGATGGTGTTGATTCAAATCTCTTTATCAATGATGTTTCCGATCCTAAAAACTTCATTGACCAGAGTCCCCCATGGGTATACCCCTACTTTATGCCCTCTACACCAAATGTCTTCGCCGAACATAGCTGATCTACCAGCTCACAATGTGCTTGTATACCTGCTATTTTTGCTATATTATGTTCACCCACATAATAGAGATGCTAGGGTTCAAGTGGTTAAACAAGATGGCTGTAATGAAGGCTATATGTCAAAACCCACTTGACAGAAGCATGCAGGGCCAATATCAAGTGAATGTAAGTAAATAAAGACTAGACATTCTAACCTGAAGTCTTTAGGCTCTGTAAGGGAACTTAGAATAAGTATAAGTTTGAAAAAAGCACACAATCGCTTGTTTTTTCTATCTCATTCTACTTTTGTCTTTAAAACAGACATGCTCAAATACAAGCATGCACACACACACACACACACACACACACACACACACACACACACACACACACACACACACACACACACACCGCACACGCACACGCACACGCACACGCACACACACACACACACACACACACACACACACACACACACACACACACACACACACACACACACACGCACGCACGCAAACACGCACGCAAACAAACGGAACATAACAGGCTGTGGGGAAGGCAGCAAGCCTAAAATGAATCAAAATGCCCTTTTCCCTTGGCAGCTACGAATCGTGGATGGCCAAAACAAAGAGATCCATCACCACTACTGGAACAATTGGCTCTGTCTGCCTGATTACAGCTGGCACCCCCCCTCCCCCCACCACCACCACCACCACCGCTCAAAATGACACACAAGTACTGACATGGGCATTCATCTGCCCACAGTTGGAAGTTTTCATCCAAATAAATAGTAGAGGGCTTCAATAAGGACCAGGCTGTGCAAGCGTGCATGCATGCGTGAGTGTGCGTGCGTTTGTCGGTGTGCGCGGAGGGGGAGATTAAGAGGGAAGAGAGAGAGAGGGTCAGAGAGAGCGGGAACAAGAGGGTAGGGGAGTCTCTATTTCCCCTTTCCTTTGCTGTGTGTCTGAATAACCTCAAATTGCAGCGGGCTTAATTACCATGACCTTTTTTATTCTTCACTGAAATCATGACTACGCTGCCAATTTGGCTCTTATTACAGCCCGCAATTTCTCTAATCAAAGCTTATGAGTTACTTTTCATCAAATATTTATGCTTTTAATATGAGGCTTTCAGTCACGCTGCGACACTAACAGAGAAATCCTGTTTACCTCGCTCTTAATGGAATCAACTACATATTCAATGCACCACTTCAATATTGCCTCGACACTCACAGTGTTGTTATGAGGGAGAGGCCAGGCTTTGTTTTTCAAATGCACACATGTAGTTGAACCTACAGTACGCACACACACACACACACACACACACACACACACACACACACACACACACACACACACACACACACACACACACACACACACACACACACACACACACACACACACACACACACACACACACACTCACACCCACAAAGAGACCACTATATCAGCCCTTGAAGCATGCAAATAGTAATTACAAACAAAAACATCTAATTAAAAGCTCAAGCGTGTGACTGTGAAATAATGCAAGTGTGTGTGTGTGTGTGTGTGTGTGTGTGTGTGTGTGTGTGTGTGTGTGTGTGTGTTGGCTGTCCTATTGCTACGGGGATGTGAGCAGGGGGTGGAGACTGGAGGAGAGAAGGAGAGAAAAATGAGTTTGGAGTTTTTCATTCCCAGAGCGTTTGTGTTGGAGCTGGATGACAGCGTCTTGGAACATGGTGAACAGTAGAGGGAAGGGTGGGTGTACTGGTGGGTGGATCCATCTGACAGAGGTTAGGGGGTCAGGGAACCAGAATTTTAGCCCCGTTCGCCTATAGCTGGCAGTCTTTGGCTGCATATCGTCGTCACTGTCAGGTGAAAACCTTGTATGTACAAAACAGTTACGGTACTTTTCAGGAAATGGGGAAAAACAGAACCTGTGTTCCAATGGATGTAGTTATTTGGTCAGAAGCTATTGTTAATACTTTCGATTGGTTTAATATTTATGAAACCCACAGACCGACTTAACCACTTTCACAAAAGTAGTGAAAATAGCCGATCTACAAGCTCACAACGGGTCGCGGTGTGACACGTTGGGGATCTTGTAGATCAGCTTTTTTCACTACTTTTGTGTGTCACTCTTGTACAACAAAGTAGGGCATTGATTTACGAGGAGATGAAAGGTTTCTGCCTAACAGCAACGATATCCCTGACTTTGTCGTCTCGGTGCGGTTTACTAGAGCTGCATTGTTCATCCAGTGGTGATTCATCAGAAGAAATCTGAAGGTCAGCGACAGAGTAGAACCACCGGGGGTCAAGCCGTCAAGAAGGCTTTCCTCTGACTCGTATTGTCCCTTACAGTCACTTAGAGTATGTCATTGAAGCAGTCGGATGTTGCTTTAAATCTAGCAGATCTTACTCAGTGTTAATTTATCTCTGGATGGATAAAAAATTTACACTCTCTAGTTACAAATGGAAAAATGAACAGTGAAGATTTCGCTGTGTATAACAGAAAGCCATGCCTTGCCATGCCTTTCGGCCTGGCGGAGACAATAATAATAATAACATCAGCAGTAATAATAATAATAATAATAATCAAAAGCTTCCTTCACTTTCTACAGCACATTCATAGGTTGCAGAAAATGGAAGAACTGTACATTCATCTGAATGCGCGCAATGCTATCATTAACCACCACACCATTGACAAGAATGCTAAGTATACAATTGTGCTACATTATCTCCATATCGAGGTATTGCTTACTTTAGTTTTGTTGTTCTCTCTGCAGGGTTTTACAAATATTCAACCAATGAAAAGAGTTAGAACATTTTCTTTTATGATTTCATGAACTTATATTTAGTTTTGGACATACCAGGTTTCTGCCCGACAGCGACTAAAGGCATTAACTACTCTTCTCAAGACAAAACATTTACCCTCTCACACACAAGGGGGAAATAAAGGACCAAGTTTAATCCACTCTCCACAGGTGAGCTCTGCTGGGCCTGAGAGGTCTTTCTTATTGAGGAGGAAATTGGCTTGCATATCAACTCGAGAGCGCAGGTTCTTGGCAGCAGCCGTCTGGATGTGGAGCGTGGAAAAGAATGGGCACATTAGCCTCTTATCTTTGTGTTTGGCCCTTGGGTTGTTTTCCTGTCTTTTCCAATTGTCAGGTAGTGCAGAGCAACTCATTATACACAGATGTCTTGAGTTGAGGGCCGGTGGAAAACAAAGAGCAAGGTCAAGCTCCAAATTGATGATTCCTCTTTGAGATTCCTTTTTTTATTAAGTCCAGTTTTTGTCTGGATTAACTCTAATTAAATTAGACAACACCGCGGAGAGAGACAGAAACAAAGGTTTGAACAGCACTAGACAACTATTTATTGAATGTTGTTCTACAGTTATTTTACTTAACACTAAAAAAAATAAAACAAAAGCCAGTGCAAACCACTCTGAATGTATTCCTTTTGTCACTGCCAGCACTGGCTTGTGTAACATACTGTATATATAAAGCAGCAGTCCAGCTTTTGTCGAAATAGATTTACTTCTAGTTTGATTAGATAGCGCCGCGGAGAGAGACAGAAACAAAGTACTGTAGGCAACTGTATTTATTCAATGTTGTGCTATGTTTTTGTTTTTTTACTTAACTTTAAAAAAGGAAAACGAAAGCCAGTGCAAACCTCTCAGAATGTTTTCCTTTTGTCAAAGTCAGCGCTGGCTCATGTAACGTTTAAAGCAGAATAAAGGCACTACTCAAGAGGTGTGTGTGTCTGCTGCCTGCCAATGAGATAGGCATGGCAAAATTCTCCTAGCAGCCACCAGTCAACTCTGACAGGCGGCGCAGAGAGAGTGGGAGAGGAATAAGTGCTCCCCATCATGTTTCTTTCAGAAGAACAAAGCTGTGTGTGCTCGTCAGGAGTCTGCCTCCAGCTCAAAACGTCCACTTTCTTAAGTTCCTTTAACACTCTCATTGAAAAAAAAAGAAAAGAAAAACTAAAAAATATATTAAACAAGGGCTAGGAGTGAAGAGGAAAAAGAATATGACTTTGATTTCAATGCTGTCTGTATTGAGTTTTGACAGGTATTGTAGAGAGATCTTCCCGCTAGTTCTTTATAAATCAGCAATCCATTGTCGAGTAAAGCATGCGTGGGAAAACAATCTGATTTCTTCACCTGCTGGATGAATAGTCTCCATGACTGGTTGGCGTTGATTGGCCGAAAAAGACGTTGCATTGCGATGTAAAGCACAATAACAAGAACTTGCATAATTCTATCGAAGTCATCAAGAATTTTATTCCACCAATTAAAATCTCCAGACTCCAAAGCAGTGGTGGAAAAAGTACTCAAATTTTCAAAGTAAAAGTACCAATATAGAGCAATATAGAAATACATTGTTACAAGTAAGAGTCCAGAAGTCCAGACCAAAAGTAAAAGTACTAAAATGTTTGAAAATAGCAGATCTACAAGCTCAAAACAGGGCTAAAGTGGTTAATGTATGTTTTATAATATAATGATTTATATCTGAAAAGTAACTAGTAACTAAAGTTTTCAAATAATTGTAGTGGAGTAAAAGTATAATATTTGCCTCTGAGATGTAAAAAAATACTCCAGTAAAGTCTGTGGGGCGGTGCTTTGCAGAGCATGTGCGTACCTGAACTGAAAGGTCACGGACACCATCATGAAATGCTGCTTATTCTGATTGGTGGGGAAGACAACGTACGGTCTGGTCAGAGGCTATCCACTTCCTTGTTTACATTTTGTAGCGATGCTGTCGGTGAGTCGCAGTAATATGAATGCTCAAAACTCAAAAGGCATGAGACACAGAGTGACATGCTGTTTGACACACACGCTTGTCACACTGAAGCATAAACTAAAGCATTCAGAAACAGCTCCTTGCCACGATCTCTTTCCAGAGCCCTCATCACTAACATCTTGAAGCCTGGTATATCACCAACTAAATGTGAATCATATCAACTGACCTTTAGTTGGCCTTGGATTGAATCCCACCTCTTCATTCCTCCTGTACCTCCACCTCTTAGGAAAACAAAATAAGGCAATAAGGTAATAACCATACCCAGCCCATAAGATAACATAAGATATCTCGAGCTATTGCTGACCCACGCACAAGCTCTATTTCCACACTGTCAATGCACCCTCGAAAAAGACTCCTTCACCATGTTACAGGCCCTTCCACCAGACAGCATGTCCCCGTTCAGCAGACAAAATGAATCCAAAATCAAATTGCCTCTATACAATCGATCAAGCTTAAATGACACTTCTGCAGCCCACAATATAGCCTTTGGGAAGAGGCAAAGCAGTTTAGCCCCCAGCGCCTAGGGGCTGTGTGATCTATGGTATGAGGAGACCCTTTACCTGAACACAAGGGCAGCCGAGTGTGCTGTTATGCCCTCCCATTGTAAATACACAGGCCCTACTGGTGGGGGAATTATTCAAGGGTGATTTATGATGGAAATATAATCCCCCTTCCAGAAACGCCAACAGAACTGGAGGATAAATAATCATATTAGGAAGAGATGCAGTGCTTGAGATTATGCGCACGCTACTCCATATTCACCTCATAAAACTGACATGAGCACCGCTAATTCTTGATGGATATACTGTAGTGACTGGTGCATGGGTCTAAACAGCAGCAAAGGACTGTGAGCAAAGACAGCAAACGGCTACAGCATGTGATATACTGCAGGTTATCTGCAGGCGTGGACATTATAAAAAGTAAAACATCTACAAGACATAACCAATCACATAGACATGCTTTGTACTGTAGATGTCTTCCTCTTCCTGCGAGCATTTTGAAATGTATCCTGTATTAGTACTGCAGACGATACTTTTGTTACAGTCACTGTAAATACTGTCAAAAAAATGTTTTTTCCTCTCAAACAACTAAACTACTGAACTTCTCTGACACTGCAGATGGCTGAAAAACTGCCGTAAAACTAGACTTTTTTCCCCCCCAAACAGCTGGAGATGCAGCAGAACTAGACTGCTAGAGTGGCTAAAGTTATTGCTCTGTTAAGACCTGTTTAGTGTTTCCTGTATGTGCATCATAAACCATTGCATTCCTAAATGCAACTACTTGTTGAATTGCCATGACATCATTCAGCTGACCATTCATCATAGCTAGCCAAGTGTGTGGCTATTTCAACCTTTATGCCTCAGTTTGTTTCACAAAAGGGTTGTACGAGGCAGGAATGCACCGCATTAAATGTGACACTGCACAATATACTGTGCTATACGTGGCAAGCGTCTGAGGGCAGGGTGGAGAGGAGGCCCGGAGAGTACAATTTCTCACGCCACCGAAGCTGGCTCACACTGTTAAAAATAGGCCTCTTCCCGTCCGCTGTCAATAGCTAGCACAACCCTCATTCAATACCCAGTGTCTTGGGCAAAGCTTCCCTCCACAATAATCACTTAACTGTCAGCTAGGATTAGACAGTCTTAAGCCACCCTGAGCCAATCCACAAGCCAAAGAGAGAGAGAAAAAACAAGGATATATCCTGTGACATCTCCAAACCGAAACCAACATTGTCCGGATGGAGAGAACAGAGAAAGGAAGACAAAGCCTGGAAGGAATCACCGGGGATAACAAATACAACTCTCTCCACCAAATCCCCATCTCAGCGGGATCATGGTAGGGCTTTGTGCAGACCTAGTCAGGGTGTAAGGGCTTTAATAATGCACTTGGATATAGGTGTAGGGGGATGAGGGGTATAAAATCTGACCTTTTCCATTCAGCCCAATACCATTAGAGAAAGAAATGCAGTTTTTGTCTTTGTCTCTCCGGCCATGAAACTGGCATGCCATGCGTTTAATGTTTTATTGATTTTATTTAATGAGGGTGTCAATTTTGTATGCGTTGTTCCAGATAGGACAGTACAGGGATACGGAAAAAACTAAGACATAGAGAGAAGACACATGTGAAACAAGACAGGAGTCCCCGTGCTCACAATACACTAACTGGCTAACCCTCCAGGCACCCACTGATGTATTTGTGTGTGAGTGTGTGTGTGTGTGTGTGTGTGTGTGTGTGTGTGTGTGTGTGTGTGTGTGTGTGTGTGTGTGTGTGTGTGTGTGTGTGTGTGTGTGTGTGTGTGTGTGTGTGTGTGAGTTGTTGCAATTGTGTATACCTTTCTCAATGGAAGAGTAGGAAGACCACCTCTAACCACTGCATATGTGCTAGTTATATCGTATTAACATACCGTAGCGTACTGTATACAGATGGGTTCAAATTCAATTTTAGTCCCTGATCATCTGAGCCTTTGCTGGAAAGCAAAGGCTCAGATTAGGCATTTTGGTTTGTTTTTAAAGTTTCAAATTATATTTCTAGTGTTTGTAGAAAATCTGTCAGAATAGAATAGGGTAACCCAAAGAAAATAAGGTCAGACCACTGCTTTGGCTCAGTCAATAATATCCCAAGTGGATGATAGAGAATTTTACTTTTTCAGTTTAAACCGTTGAAAAGTCAACAGCAACAGCACTCACACTGTGCCTTTAGAAGATTACATCATGTAAGAGCTATTTCTGTATCTCTCATCTACCATCAGGTAACTGCAGAGGGGAAAGAAAATATGATTTAAAGACTGTACCAACATAGCCTGGGATCAATACCATTTTCTGGTTTCTGATCCGGTCGGAACGTTACGTCATCTGGTGACCGTAACCAATGGTGCCGTGCATCTCCAAAATGATTCCCCTCGTTTCAAACTTGTTTAGTTTGGTGTTATCGTTTTGTTTCTTTTGGTATAATAATCGTTTGGTATGTCCATTTTCTATTCTAACTTGTGGCATGACTAGCGAGACGCCAACCGGAACTAACCACCGGAATCATGATTATTATTTTTCCCTTTTTTCTAAACCGGATCACACGGCTAGTTTTAGAACGAATACCAGGATTTCCTCCGAGACACGGCTAGTTTTGGAACGAATACCAGGCTTTCCTCCGAGGTGGTAAGTCTGGTGACGTGAGGTTAGTACCAACAGGGCTTAGTTCTTTGCGATTTGCAATTCTTGACAATCTGGCCATGATGTATGCGTACATCATTTATGCGTATACACACACAAATACAACATTTAAATCCATAATTACCATTATCATGTCATGCTGTTTTACGTAAATTAGTTTGGAGCTTAATCCTTTCCACTGGTACAAACAGCTCACTGATTGTTGATCAGAGGTTTCACAAGTCACTTTAGTAACAATAGACTGTCTAGCTGTAAAAAATAATAACAATAATAAGAATAATAATAATAATAATAATAATAACAAAATAAAACAAACCTTCCACAATCCGTCTTTATTTTGAAGCATAAGGTATGTATCATGTTGTATACTGTAATACACATATACTGACAGTACTACCTGCCTATAGTCAAGTTCCACCAGTGTACATGATGAGTAAACCTTAACCAATACTTTTTAAATGGAAAAGTCTGAAAAAAGGTTTGTCACTAAGAACCTTCCACAAACCTATGTCAAGGAGAAACAATGCCCCCCCCTGTTCTGTCCTCAAAAAGCATATTGATTAGCTCAGATCAATTTAAACTCAAGGGATCTAACATACCGATACTGTATATCAGAAGGAAAGCTCTCAGATGAAAATTGGCAGTTTTGTCTCGGTCAATCAATTCTATCCATGGTGAACAGGTCCCTGACTCTGATATGATTAAACAAAAGACGAGGAGTAGCGGGATGGGAACAGAGAGTGGTGTAAATCAATATTTGCGGTAAATGCCTTGAAGAACGGGCACAAAGCTTTCAGATGAGATCACACCATGCGACACTGCGTGAGACATGTGTGTCTCTCTCTCTCTCTCTCTCTCTCTCTCTCTCTCTCTCTCTCTCTCTCTCTCTCTCTCTCTCTCTGCATAGACTGTGAGATATACAGAGACTGTCAGCTGGAGAAATGGCTGCTTTTCTGGATCACAAGGTTAAAGCAGTCAGAAAGCCTGGGACCTCAGAGACAGAGGCTTGTCAAAGCAATAAGCCTCTGCTGTCAGAGAACGGCAAACCCCCAGAACGCCCTGACGCTCGCGTCTTGCTGACTGGGTCCAACCCCGGTGTCTGTCACAGACTCTGGTATACAGTCTCAGGGCGAGAGTTGAGGTACTGTGTGCGTGGAGTAATGTGCTCACACGAGATGATATCATATATCTTCTCTAAGCCAATTTGAGGACAGTTTTGTTCGGCTAGAGATGCTACCAATGAATAAACTGGTTTGGGTCATGGTGAAAGAGTTCTAAATGCCCTTGAACCACATTCAAAGCCCAGCGTCCCTATTCTGGGCATGTCACAATTGTGTGTGTTTTGGTGTAGAGGGACAAAATGAGATCCCTGGGGGGGCCTGGTCAACGAAGTGTATAGGGTTGAAGTGGTTCAGGCTAATGCTAAAAGCTGCCATTTCATAACATGTTTTTTTCCACCAGAGAGCTACAAACATTATCACCTGTATCACGTTTTAGTGTTTTCTCCCTGGAACAGTACTGGAAAGCAGTCACCTTGGTTTCTTTTAATCCATTAAGACCGGGAACGCATCTGTGTAATTTTTTGATTTCTTTGGCTATTCAAAAATAGCAGATGTACAAGCTCATGGTGCGGCACCGAGTGCCGCGCTATGAGCTTGTAGATCTGCTATTTTTTAGCGGTGCCAACCGCTCTATATCTGACTTTGTCTGTGTGTCCGGGTGTCCGTGTGTCTGTCCGGGTGTGTGTCTGTCCGGGTGTGTGTCCAATAAACAAACATTGATGACAACATCAATACGGGGCTCATCAAAGGCACCGCTTCCTTCACACAGGGTGTGATTTTTGAAAAATCATGAAATGTTGTGCAAATCTTTGAATATATATACATGTATTTAAAGAGAACATTTTGAGAAATATTTTGAGATGGGGGTCCACGGCCAAATACTTGACATGGAAAAGTTTGGAAAAGTTTGAGATCCACTGATATTATAGCAACAAATTGTTAGAATTTAGAAGATATTTGCAGAATCCCCAGAAGCAAAGATTTGAGTTAAAATCTTAAATACTTTTCAAAAATAGCAGATCTACAAGCTCATAGCGCGAGCTTCTATATCTGCTATTTTTGAATGGCCAAAGACATCTAAAATGACACTCTATGCGTTCCCGGATTGAATGGGTTAATAACAGACAACAGAGCCATCATTCGTTCCGGAGATGGCAGTTGTGAGGGATGACAAAATGGCTCCTGGTGTTTTGTTTTTGCCCCCATCTGGTGCCTCGCCCCGCCATGAGGGATCGAAGAAAGTGGGAATGTGGGGGAAAACGCTGAGGTGACAGTCTATAAATCTCTTTCAGTATGAAAGATGAGTCATTTTGGTCAGGTCTCCAAAGCTGTGGAGGAGATCCATTCACATTACCTTTTCCAGACGTGTGCGGTAGCAGTGTGTTTGTTTCTTTTTTTTTAACAGAACTTTAATCATTTATATTAGCTGTTATTTATATGAGTTAGTTGTTTCCCAGTAATTAACATAGGCCTTTAAGTTGTTTGTCTGAAACTATTCAATTATGGTAACCTTTTTGTTTAAGGTTTTGTTATTTTAGTGGCATTTTTTACAATAGCTTATTTTGGGGTAATAATGTGTCCAACTGTCTAAATTCAACATTACACTTTAAAGGAGCACTACACAACATTCAGCCACTAGATGACACACTTTTACACCGCCTCTGTTACATAAGGATAGTTATTTCCCTGTCAGCTATATAAGGCAGCAAAGACCTGCAATCATGTAGTCTGATTGTATACTTTTTGTTGGGGGGCAATACTTTTATTGCACATATTTAAAAGGTCCTCTGTGATTGTACTTTTCTTTTTATTATTTATTTTCATAAAATATTGTCTATAAACCCTTTGAGTTGCATACAATCATCATAAGTGTCATATCTGTGCAAGATACAGTGCTAGAAATGTTAGAGAAATTAATCAAAAAGAACCCTAAAGTATTACATGTGCTTATGCAATCTAGTCATTTTAAAACATTATACAAAGACACAATTTATTAATATTTTTATAATGAAACGCTGAGTGTGTTTGCTATAAGCAAGTCCAAGTGCCTCTCACAAGATTTTTTCCAACATTAGATGAGGCAACTTTCTTGAACAGAGCTTTTGTTTTTGCTTCGAGGTAAAGGGCAAATCGGCAAGGGAATGCAACACTGATCAAAGCATCCAGTCAGCTATCAAAAGAGAGAGAGACATCCCTAGTACTTCTCTCATGGCATTCTAGGACACGTTGTATTCCCCCACTGACAAATAATAACAGGAGAGGGGAAAAAACGTGGGGAACTGTGAAGACGGCCTCTGGAACATTGTCAACCCTTATCAGAGACATGTGACGCCAATCCCCAGGAGCCTGTGCCACCCTCCCTCAGGAAAACAACCAAAAATTTCAGCCAGATAATGACTCCAGAAGAACAAGACAGTATGCTTCAAAGACTCTCCCAGAGGCTGTCTAAGTTTAGTGGTATTTGAATGACACAGAATCGGAACACAAGCTAACAGCTGTGCATCTTAAAGTATGGAAGAAATGTGATAATTGTGGATGAGAACGAGAGAAGGTTTTGCACACCATCTATTTTGGCTTTAACTGTATGTCTTATTATGTCATTACACAGTCAAAGAGAACAACAGGTCAATCAGGCCATTCCAAAGTAATTTGAGTTGTCTTTTAAGTTTTAACCTGTGTTTCGCCTCAGTTTTACAAAATGACAGACCTTTTTGCTTAACTTGTTACTTATTGTCTCCGCCAGGCCGAAAGGCATGGCGAGAGAGTATGTTTTCCACCCCGTCCGTCCGTCCGTGTGTCCGTGTGTGTGTCCGTGTGTCCGTCCGTCCGTCTGTGACCAGCTAATCTCTGGCACCGTTGTCTTGATCGCAGCGAAACTGTGCACACACACTCCCTGGATGCCAATTCAGAACCTTTGCCCCAAATTCTTCTCATGGGCCTTTTATAGCGCCACCAGGAGGCCGATTTGTGCAAAATACATTTTTTGACAGTACTCCTACAGATTTTGTCCAAAAGTCACGCAAATCGGTACACAGTATCTCTATAGTCATTAAACGAAACGGGTCTTTCAGATTTCTCATATTCCATCCTGATTGGCTAAAAATGTCTTCCAAAGTTTGCAGGAGTGCTCCGTTTTGAACAAAATGCCTCAAATCATGAACAGAGCATGCAATTTCCGTGACATTTTGCACGCACATTCCCATTAGGCCGAGGAAGAACTACCATTTGAATTTTGTCAAATCAGCCTCATGGTGGCGCTATAACAGGCCGATTTGTGATTTCACCTATAACTGCACCGATCTGTGTAAAACTTTGTATGCACACTCCCTTGAGGTCAAGGAAAAATCTTTGCCCTGCCTTTTTCACATCTGCCTTTTATAGCGCCGCCAGGTGGCCGACTTATGTAAAACACATTATTTTATACTACTCCTTCCAATTTTATCCAAATGTCACGCAAATCGGTACACATGATCTCTATAGTCATGTGATCACGACGGATGTGCTTGATTTTTCATATTCCATACTGATTGGCTAAGATTGACATCTAAAGTTTGCATTATTGCCTTGTTTTCAACAAAATTCCGCAAATCATGAACGCACCGTCCGATTGCGGTCAAACTTTGCACGCACATTCACACTATGTTGAGGAACAAATGCCACCCTTTTAACATTGGCCTGTTATAGCGCCACCAGGAGGTCTAATTTAGCGAAACAAATGTTTTAAACAAAATGCCTCAAATCATGAATGCAGTCAGTGTCCGATTGTCGTGCAAGGCCTAACAAGAAATGGCACCCTTTTCACGTTGGCCTATTATAGCGCCACCAGGAGGCCACAATAGCCTACCTGACCTGGTGGAGACCTGTGCTCCGAGGAGCACTTTTTCTAGTCTGCCTTTACTTCTCGTGTCTCAAAACAAGACAAAGACTCATGGTGTGGTATAATTGTGAGGTTATAGGGTTAAGGTTATGCTAAGTTATAATGTGTGCCATCGGACCACTGGTACTTCGGAATAATGGGCAGCTGTAAGTTACTATCGCTAAAACAAAGCCGTATCATCACAATGCAATGTTCAGTGGTGAAGGTGCATTTGGCCAAGTGGAAAACAGTGAATTTTATAAATACCTCACCTATAAGAACAAAAGAGCTTCAAGAGAACAATGCTGGTGTAAATGAGAAATTAACAGGCTATATGCATTAATTAACTAAAGAAAAACTGTTTCTACATGCATAGTGCATACTGTAGATGATCAACTATGTGCAGTAGCTTTCACACTCTTCGTGAGTTTCACTCTTACTTTCACCATGGATTTTAAGCATTCATTCAGGACCGGAGGCACACAACAACATAAGCTGTGATTGGTATGCTTTTGAGGGCACAAACATGCAAGCCCTGTTGTAGATGGCTTGGCCTTCGGCCACAGCTTAAAATATATTCCTTTATAACACTTCTGAGAGAATGGGCTGTCACAAACGTGCATTGTTCAGGGAGAAAACAGGTTTGTGTATGCCCCAGGTTATAAAAATGAAACCCACTTGAGAGTTTTCCTAAAATCTTCTAACTCCACAACCTTCAGAGAGGGGTACGGTATTTTCATTTCTTTAAAAGGAAACAAATCTCACCACTGCAGCATTTTCCTTCACGCAGCGTAGGGCATGGTGTATTAGGTCAAAGCTTTTTCTCTTTTTCTAACTGTGTTTTTCTAGGGAAAGTCAACTGAGAATGGGTGTTATTTTACGACGCCTTAAATCAATCTAAAGATACACACATTCACTTTCTTCACCTAGTCTGGGGATTTCAACCACCGACCTTCAGTTATGCCCATAGCTGTCACTCAATATATATCATAAGTCTAATAATTGTAGTATTCTAATCCAGTGCAATGTCATGTTGACTACATAACCCATCACCTGTCCATGTTCCACATGGCTTTGCTACTAGTACACAACAGTCCAAATGCATGCATGTATTTATGCTCGTTTCTTATGCATGCACATGCGGACAGCCACAGCATTACAGCAAGCTATCCATTGTTGCCTATAGGCTGTCTGTGCGTGGCTTGTCTGAAGTGTTTTACTTCTCCACTAAGCAGGCCTGTGAGGCCAGAAGCTTTATATGCGGCTCTGTGTGTGCTACCCCGAGGGGAGAGCGAGAGAGAGGCTGAGCCCAGCTGGGCCGTGCCTCTCAGGCCTCCTTCAAAGTCCTTCTGTCAGCCTTACTTCTCGGTAGGGGAGTCCACACTACCCCCTCTCCATTCCTCAGTACCAGGCAGAAACCCCGCACAGTCAACAAGACCAAGCCAATATTCCCCGCTGTCCATGCCAGAGGGGGCCCATATGGTTCTGGGCACAGAGAGCCGTCCCAACCCCACCTCCCACCCCCTTCTTCTGGCCCCAGTCAACAGCCGTGGCTCCGGGAGGGCTCCTGCTGAGGACCACCAGCCCTCCTGCTCCGCATCAGGTACCTGCATGCTGGGTGGTGCAGAATGAAGCCCCATGACCCAGTCTGCACACTGCTGTGCTGCATATGGGGAGGCCACGGCGGGCTTCCCTTTAAATACAGAAGCTGAGGAGGCAAAGCCGTAAAAACCAAGAAAGAGGAAGTGCGCGAATGCCTGAGAAGCTGTCTCAATGGCCCGTGCGTCCTGCTGGCACTCTAATGACTTTTGGTGAACGCTCCTGGCAGAGATATTAATCCTTCATCAGGATTCCTGTTAAGCCATGATTTCTCATAGCTTGAAGTGTGCCAGCCCAGAATAAATCTACTTTTCCAGGTTGAAATTGAGTGAGGGTAAAAGAGAGATCCCCCACGAGGAAAAGGTACGGGAAAGGGAGGAGTGAGGATGGCAGGAGCATACTGTAGTACTGAGATGAAACAGACGAGCGAAAGACTGAGGAAGGAAACGGTCAATGAAGAAACCAGAAGAGATGGTTAGGTAAACCAAGAGACGCTCTGCCGGTCAGTTTGTTTGTGCATCGTGTGTAGACACAGATGCACAGATTATTATATAAAAAAAACATGTTAGGCGGAAATGCTAGCTAAATCACTTAAAAAAGGTTTCATACAGTACATACAATTGCGTTGTTGATATTGAAGTGGTTCTTCTATGGACATGATGCTGACTAGAGTCATGAGAATACATAGCTATGGCCATAGCCATAGCTAAATGGTTAGAGAGCCCGCCTGGGAAGGCAAAGGTTTGATTCCAGGCCTCAGCAAAGTGTCGAAGGGTCAAACTGAGCAAGACACTTAAAGGAGTAGTTCACCTAAAGAATTATTTATTTTCTATCAATTACACACCCCATGAAGCCTTGAATTCATGGAGATTTTTTTGTTTTTGTCACATTCCTAAGCCAATAATTAATGACCGGCGGAGTCTCCGGTAGGAGACTCAATTGACCTGCATTTGAGTTTCCTACTGGAGACTGTGCCGGTCATCAAATTATTGACTTAGGAATGCGACAAAAACAAAAACATCTCCAAGAATTCAAGGCTTCATGGGGTGTGTAATTGATAGAAAATACAGTAAGTAATTTTTTGGATGCACTACTCCTTTAACCTCTAACTGCTCCCCGAGCGCTACAACCAACGGCTGCCCACTGCTCCTAGGATGGGTAAAATGCAGAGGACAAATTTCACGTACAGTATGTGCAAATATACAGTGACAAAAAAACACCCCAGGAGTGGAGACTAAATTATTATTATTATTATTTGTAAAAGCAACAGACGTGCCGTTTCACTAGGCCTGTAAGCTAAACAAGCTTTAATTCATGTTTGCTGATTAACTCGGTAATTGGATCAAATTAAGCCCACTTACATCAGTGGGGGTTTTCAATCTGTTAATGTGCATCCTTTCACGAGAGCACTCTGTATACCACTATGTAATGTAATAGGCTTCCTTCAGCACCAAATAAGCACAATTATTTGTACACCATTATGCTGAAGACTTCCCAGTTCCTGTCTCCCAAACTGAGGATCAACACAACACTCTACTGGCCTTACAAGCTCCTCCCACTTCAGGCATGAACATAAGCATACTTCACATTTCAAATGCCAACAAGCAAATAGTAAGCATGTTATCCCACACCAGTTAATAATTAGAGCCTAATTATTAACGATTATTTATCAAATGAAACACATACCTATACAAGCATCTCAACATAATTTTACATTATAGCTGGCTATCGTTAACATTACTTCTTCATGCTGTGTGTCTATGCTGGTCGTCCGAATTGTGTATACAAAACGAATGTTATTATAGGCTATACCTACAACTTAAAAATCACACCCTGTGTGAAGGTAGCGGCGCCTTTGATACATTTTGTCATCGATATGTGTTTATAATGTGTTTATAGCCACGTGTCACGTGAAGCTTGACCAATCACTTTGTTGACGCACCTGACCAATCAGAGCATTGACGGGTCTGACCAATCAGAGCGTTGACGGGTCTGACCAATCAGAGCGTTGACGGGTCTGACCAATCAGAGCGTTGACGGTGAACACGGACAAAGTCAGGTATAGAGCAGGATCCGCTCTATACCTAAAGGTATAGAGCGGCTAGCGCCGCTAAAAACTTACCTAGAAGGAGACTTTAGCCAAATTAATAATAAAATGAAATTACTAAATATTTCTAGATATTACTCATTGTTTATTTAGTCATTGTTTATATAGACATCTAATTCTATATTCATGACATCATAGTGATGTCATGAATAGTCCCCTTGCCTGACAAATCAGAACCTTGACGGGCCTGACCAATCAGAACCTTGACGGGCCTGACCAATCAGAACGTTGACGGACCTGACCAATCAGAACCTCGACGGGCCTGACCAATCAGAACGTTGACGGACCTGACCAATCAGAACCTCGACGGACCTGACCAATCAGAGCGTTGACGGACCTGACCAATCAGAACCTTGGCGGGCCTGACCAATCAGAACGTTGACGCAAAAGCCAGGTATAGAGGGCTAATATCCGCTCTATACCTAAAGGTATAGAGCGGCTAGCGCCGCTAAAAATAATAACGCATCCTTCGGCACAAGCCAATGGTGGCTACTTGCTTGGTGAGAGTGACATCATACTGTAGCTATTACATTGTTTGTTTTGTTCCTGGATCCTGAATAAACCCAACACAAACCAAAAATAGCCTTGGCTACAAAAAAACTGCCCTCTGCTTCATTTAAGCTGTACCCCCAGCCATGCAGTTATTTTCTCATTACTGACTTGCTCACAGTGCATTATCCCTTAACTACTATTAATTATTTGGCCATTGGGGAACAGAAGCCTATGCATCAGATTAGCTTTGTGTGTCAACTGTCAAGTTAAGTCAGTTACTGTATGTGATGGTAGGGCGTGAAAGACGAGAGCTAACAACCAACCTCCTTTATCTCCCTCTCTGCATGCCCACACACCCTCACAAAACGGGCCAAAGAATTTGACATTGCCTTCTCTGTGTCAAGCTCCACATCTAACCTCTCAATTTCACCATCTCAAGTATCGAACAATCACTTTATATCTTCCCTCTCTGATAACCCGTGTACCCTGGTCTATCCGCTCTATTATCACCTCTTACAATCTGTGGTCTCTCCACCCTTCCTTCCTCTCTTCTGATCTGTCCTCTCATTGCCCCCTCCACCCGAATCCTTCCTCTCTCTTCCTTCCAGCAGCCTCTGCCACTTAAAAAATGTCAATCTGCCCTCTGGGTCTTCCATGGGCCTTTGCTGAAGCCCTTCCTCTAGACATGTCTGTCTGTCTGTCTCAGACTGCCCCTTGGTTGCCTGAAACCTTGAGAAACAAGCAACTGAGAGGAGGATGAACAAATCTCGCCGGCGGATGACCTCTTTCACTGTTCAATCTCACTCTCTCCATCCCTCTCTGTGTCACTCTCTGCTCTTTACACCCTCAACAGCGAAGTCAACCTTCTTTGATTGTAAAATCCAAAAATATTCTCTATTCATTCCTTTCTCCTCAACCGACCTCTATCTACCCTTCCATACCGTGTCTCCAGTGAGGGTTTAATCACTTTATCACCTACTTTGCTAAGGAGGTTGATGACATTTTGAGGCTCCGTCTCCGGTCCTTTGCTACAGTACTTCCTCTTCCAACTTTACTTTCTCTGTCTTACTTTCAGTATCTTGTGAGAGGTGATGATTGACAGGTGACAACAATGTATGTTATGACTCAAATGTATCCTTATCTATCGCCATTTTTACCTTCATGAGTTCAAAGAACAGTACCTACACAATTTCCACATTGTAGTACAGTATGTACATGTGGCAACATTGTTCATCGTAAACGCCTTGGGTCGTTCTGTGTGACAGGGTCAAGGACGGCCATGTATGAGATGATCCACGCCATCACAGGCCTTTAATTCATGTTCGAGTCCATGTTGTTTGTCTAATACTACGATGATTATCAACTCAACATGAAGCAGTTATATAGCAGCTATCAACAGCTATGAATCATTTTCATAGCTATTCCATATTTGTATTGCTTTTGCAGATACACATTGTTTTTTAATATTTGTTCTGGCCCTAGTTACTTTAAGCATATTTGTTCCCCTCAACCAATACCGGCTCTCTTTAGATTTCCTTCAGCTATTGGGGCCTTTACCTAGGGCAACTAACAAACTTGAATGTAATAGGCTCTATGCATAGCAGCCGTATTGGAAAGATATTGGTACTCTTTCTTACTTCCTTCACAGGTCTTACCGCTTATACTAATTCCATTTAGTGTAGCACAGTGGTTCTCAAACTTTTTAATTTCAAGGAACAAAATGTGTGTTTGTTTGGTTCCATTTGTACACTCTCAGAGTTACACACCCTTAAAGGAGACATCCA
Organism: Gymnoscopelus microlampas; assembly: GCF_963454915.1. Lineage (NCBI taxonomy): Eukaryota > Metazoa > Chordata > Actinopteri > Myctophiformes > Myctophidae > Gymnoscopelus > Gymnoscopelus microlampas. The sequence continues at coordinate 28,891,256 of NC_139944.1, forward strand.
GGCATTAAGTGTTTTCTTTGATGTGTCGCAAATCACTCACCACGATCACCAGAAAAGCCCATTGAGTTAATCCATAGAATCCCCTCTTGGCCGTTCTGTCGACCCCCTCTGTTGGCATAATGGGAGCCTGTGGAAAGCAGTAATTCGCCTATTTTAACAAATGCAAAGTCTGTTTTTTTTCTCCTAGTACTCATTGTGGAGTCTCATGAGACCCTAAGAGGCGCTGAAAGTTCCGACGAGCTAATGCTAATGCAGAGCGAGCTAACTCTGGTTGCTTGTTTCTCTCCCAACCTGGCAACTCGGTGTCTGAAAGACCACACTTTCAGACCCACTGGTGTAGCAGAGTGTTTCCAATGAGACAAAATGGCCAGTATCAGCACCCTGTTCGTCCAGAATGGAACAGAGCCTAATCTTTCTTTCTACCAGAATCAGCTGCGACACCCATGCAGTGCCAAGTCAGTGTTGTGGAAGGTCTCACAGCACACAAGCGCTCCAACTTGGTCCACACTTTGCACACATTATTTCACAGTCTGTCTATTGGGATAGCTGCTACTTGCTACTTTGTATGAAACTCCACTATTGCGCAACAGTGGCGCGTATGCGCGCCAGAAGTGCACATACGCGATCTGCGTCATAATTCGAGTTACACAGCGCATGCGTCAAGATGGACACGCTGTTCCAAGGAAAAGCAAACACAACACGCCCGGGACAGGCATCACTTTCAAATCAATGGTGCCTTTTGTTCTATTGTGCTGTTGTTCACGGACACAACTTCACGTTTTAGCGCGGTCTCGCTATCCAAACACTGTATAAAGGCATGGCACCACGGGAAAAAAACTCACTGGACTTTCGGACACGCAAAGCCAAGAATCACGCTTGGTTCGAGCAGCAGCAACAGCTCATTATTTCCTTTAGTTGCCTTACTTTATTTACTTGCAAAGAAATTGCGCTGCTTATTTTATTACTTGCAGTGTTGCATCTCTCTCTCTCTTTGTGTGTGTGTGTGTGTGTGTGTGTGTGTGTGTGTGTGTGTGTGTGTGTGTGTGTGTGTGTGTGTGAGATTTGGAAAGTGTCTACTCCTCCCCCACATGTCTCTGTTCCGCCAGGCAGTACCAACGCAGGGTGTGTGTGTGTGTGTGTGTGTGTGTGTGTGTGTGTGTGTGTGTGTGTGTGTGTGTGTGTGTGTGTGTGCATGTGAGTGCGTGCATGTGTGTGTCTCTCGCCTTCAACTCATCACATAAGCATTTGCACACGTGCTTTATTGCGCGTGACTGTTCTCGCCAAACCTGGCCACAGCGGGACGTCTGCTCAATGCATTTCTATGACAACGCGTACGCACGCACAAACTTTTTGAGTCTCTGTGTGTGTGCGCGCTACAGTACATGTGCAAAACGTTACTTCACACCCCCCCTCTCTCTGCTGCTAAAGAAACACTTGAGGCTTCTTCTTATTTTTTATTGCTGCTGTTGCCCTGTATTTTGCCTACCTCACACACTTTGCTTTTGCATATCATTGTCATTGCCTTTGAATTGATTGTCCCCCTGATGCAACATAACATTGCTCCTAATTACTGCTGCTGACTACTTCACTATTAATGTACTACATATTGTCATGTACTCTGTCATTTTATTTTACAACTATTGCGCCTTTCTTATATTTGTATACCATAGGCTATATGTTGCTACAAACATTTCTCTTTTTACCACCGCTTACCAGCACTCCTCCAGAGCTCTGTACCAGGTCAAACCCTTTTTTGCCTCTACAGCAAATCTCTTAGTTTAAACTAGCTTATCTACAAGCTCACAACAAGCAACGTGTTATATTCACCCCACAATAGGGACGCTAGGTTCATGTGGTCTATAGACTGTTCTCCCCTCTAAAGTCCAAAAGGGTGAAGGGATACAAGATCTCCTTAGCGCACACTAGCAGGCTGAGGAGCAGTTTTGTCCCACAGGCCTTCAGACTGTTAAATAACAGTAAAGAGTGACTGTGCAACAACCCTCTGTACTTGCACTATATGCAAGGACAGAGGTACTTGCCCTGTTCTTATTGTTTATTGAGTGTTTTAGGTTGTCGTTTTATCATGTTTTTTGTATTGGAGCTTCCGAGTGTAAGTTATTATCATGTATGAAACTGCATCTAAGTGACAATAAAGTGGATCTGAATCTAAATCTGATGAACCCTTTTATTGCTTCTAGTGGGTACTTACAACTCCTTCCCTCAGCCCTCAACTGCTCTTCCTCCTGTAGTGGAATGACCATCCCACTATCCTCCATGTCCAGCATACATTTAAAAGTAAAATCTTCAAAAAACACTCACTTGCTGCACCTCTGTCATTCTGTAATTAGTTTCTCCACTTTTCTTGACATTTTGCACCTCATCTCCCCTGAAGCCCCCCCCCCACCCCCCCCCCCCCCCCACACACACACACACACACACACACACACACACACACACACACACACACACATAATTATTTTGTGGCCAGTCATTACTTATTTTACAACAGTAAGCTTATGCTATGGTTGCAGTTAATGCACATCACTCTGGATAAGTGTCAGCTAAATACCACCAAAACATGTATTACGCCTTCATTATGCCACTCACTCAAACTCACTTTAAAATGATGACCTGACCTTCTCCGGCGTTCTAAGGCCCATGGTCAAGCCAACAGTGATGGCATGATCATCATTAAGCACGGGGGTCCCAGATGTTGTTAAATGATTTTGCCTTCCGAGCAATTAACTGCATTTCCAATCTGGCATCCTTCGTATTGATGTTCCACTTTCTGGCATCCTGCACTGTACACAGTAAAATCCTGAGTGTTAATTTAATTCTGAGAGTAAAAATGCTTAAAAATAAACTGTTGATACAGGATGACCACTGCTCCACCAGAATACATCTATGCTACAGGGCTGAAAGCATCAACGAGTACAAGCTGCTAATAGACAACTACATCTGCATGCAGTGTTTCACTTTATTTTATATCAGACTTTCATCAGAGCAAACATACATAATGCAAAGGACAGGCATGTAAAAATAACCAATCCCATTCTAATCACTGGCAGTATGCAATTCACCTTGATATAATTTCATCACATTGTAAATGGGGCTTAAGCCATGGCAAACCAGAGATCCCCAAATCTATAAGAAAACAAACAAACAAAAAAGAACAATGACCTATCTGGTGAAGGCCATAATGAACCATAGACCCAAAGTTCTACACTAAATTAAGAAAATACACATCTTGAATTATAGCATAACACTCATAAATCTCTGTGTTGAAGCCCCATTACACAGATCTATAGGACATGGTCTAAAGCCCATGGCTACAAGCACATTTAGGCAGGTCCACATCTGAGAGCAAAATACAGTAAGGCAAAAGGAGCAAAGGGGTTGTATTTAGGGTGTTTTGGACATAACATAAATTGAACATGAACATGACAACTGCATTGGTTGTAAACTAGCAATGACACTTGTGCTGCCCCGTATGCGGTTTTGTGCTGGTATAAGTAGTCAGTAACCTCAGACTTCAATTAACATTTAGGATTTTACTAAATACTGTAAGTCTCAGGCTGCATTCACCACAAACTATGTCCTCATAAGCTTTTTTAGAGACTCCAATAGAGCAAGGAAAGACAGCATTTGTGAAGACAGGATGTATATTGGAGAGTTAATCAAGCTGACTAATTTGCCAGGGGACCATTACTCGTGGCTTAATGTGTGGTCAAGAAGACAAACGGAGCGAGTCGTAAGTAGACACAACACACCTTTAATCTTCCGGGGGCAGGCAAAAACCAACAAACAGCTGCCTGCCAATCAAACAAATTGCAACACGCTTTTTCATTAAAAGTTCAACAGCCTGAAAGCTCAGTTTTCTGCTAGATTGTAAACACAGCTATTTCCCCCTCCACTACAACAAAAAACATTTGACTTTTAAATTCAATCTAGTTGGCAACTAGTTTAGACCACAAATACAATTATACAGCAGATTAAAAGACGTATCCTCAGGCAGGGCGGTCCCCTGATAAACTATATCCTGTCCAGGAGTAAAATGTGTTTAGCAGGCTCAAAGGAGAAATGTGTCAAGCAGCGACACAAGTCCCATTCCCCAGAGAGAGATGATGAGGTGGATGTGAAACGTGTTCAGGAGCTTCCATCAGATTCCACCTGGGCGACCCAACCAGTGAGAGAGAAGAAAGACCAGCACCTCAACTCCCAAACCTCAACCCCCCCATCCATTTTGCCTGCCTGCGCCCAGCATGCTGCTGCTCAAAGTCTGCCGCTGTCATTGAGTCTTAGATGTGCGATTCACTGGGCTGTCACCACCTGCTATTTTTCATCTGCCTCCCCCTTAGGTAATGCAGGGTAGGTAAACAAAACAAAAAGGGGAGAAAAAAAAGAAAAGGAAAAAGACAGCAGTGAATGGAGCTGGAAGTTTTTCCAAATGATTTGTTTCCTAATGCTGTTAGTTTCACGAGCGAGATATATTGTTGACTGAGGTAATTCAGTTTAGGGGCAGATAATAAACCCACACACGCAGCTATAAAGCCCCATAACTGACTACTTAATATCCATGAAATATATCTCCTTATTCTCAGATAACACATTACATTCCTGCCTGTTCTGCTCTCTGTCTATTGCATGGTCTTGCCCTCTCTCCCACTCTCTCTCTCTGTTGCCAGAGAGCCATAGCAGAAACATTCATGTCACACTTTTACAACACCTCTGTTGCATAAGGTTCGCTATTTCCCTGTTGCGTCTAAGGCAGCAATCATATACTTTGCAACAACGTAACACGATGGCTGCAAGAACTTCTTTAGGGGGAAACGTACCTTACATGGCGAAAACACACATGGATAATGGCAGCTTCAGCTTCCAGTAGGTAGACAAAAGAGTTTTGTGGGGCCGACTAAGTTATTAAAATGTTTGATTATTTCACAATCATAATAAAAAATAAATCACACAATTATTTTTATTCCACACCTTTTTAAAAGCTATGAGGATGTGTTATTTTTATTTTTATAATATTCTAAAAACTGTAGGTAGACTTGCAATCCTCCATCACAATACATCATAATAGCTTGGGGCTCCATAATAATGTGCTGCAGAGCAGTGGTTCACAACTGGTTTCGCATCGGGACCTAAATATAGATGTTGACCAGCATATTTAATAACATTCATCCATTAAAATCTTTCTTTTGTCCAAGACGACCCACTGGCGACCCAATTTCAGGTCCCAAGTCACTGGCTACGAAGCATCACTGTAGTATAGTATACACAAAGTCTCCACACAGTAAAATACTCATGGTTAATTTATCCTTTTGCGTGTACAAATGTAACTAAATGGACCTGTCAGGGTCCATTTTGGTTACATTGTGTACACCCATGGAGTTAAATTAAAGCTGCATTCCGTAATGTTTATATCCTACTCGCAACTCGAAACCGGGCCTCCCGGAAGAGAGACCAAAAACTGCTCGGGCTAAGAGGTAATCCTCAGCTGGCACAGGGATTGCATTCATGAGGTTCAGGCAGTACTACTTGTCAACCAGATGTGCCCTAAACCAGGGTCTAAATTTCTCAACTTAACTGTAGGGAGGGAGACCACCTCCAACCACTGCAGATGTGCTAGTTATATTGTAATAATATAATACATAACATAACAAATATAGTAAAATAACATTTTATTCATTAAAATAAATTCCGGATCACAGCTTTAAAGGAGTAGTTCACCCAAAAAAATACTTATTTTCAATCAATTACACACCCCATGAAGCCTTGAATTCATGGAGATTTTTTTGTTTATGTCACATTCCTAAGACAATCATTTGATGACCGGCGGAGTCTTCGGTAGGAGACTTGTAGAGTCTCCATTGAGTCTCCTACTGACTGATGACCAAGTCATCAAATTATTGGCTCAGGAATGTGACAAAAATGAATACAATCTCCATGAATTCAAGACTTCATGGTGTGTGTAATTGATAGAAAATAAATCATTTTTTTGCCAGATGTTGTTATGTAAATGTATGATTGCTATGTGATGTCTTTTTGCTCTGTTTTTGTTTGTTGATTTGTTATAGACATTTACTACAAATGCCATATCGTTGTGTTATATACTTGAAAATGCCAATACATATATTGTTAAAAATAAAAAAAAATAAAAAACCTTTTTGGGGAGAACTACTCCTTTAACACTCAGCATTTGACACTGCGGTGTGTTGTGAGTGATGTGTGAGTCTATTACTTGCCATCCAGGCGATATGTTGACTTTGGGTGGGTGCAATCGCAGGACTCTGTGGATTACATGTTGGAGATTGCAGGGCTGTCCACTGCTGACAGGAAATTAACCTGCTGGCTCAAGGGCCTGTTCCACTGACATGGACCCCCACCTCTCTGACTGCCAACTGCTAGAACTGAGATCTCTGTTTCCCTCTATCTCTATTTATGCCTCTCGTTTTCTCTCTTTAGAAGTGTAAATGTACAACAGAGTTGTGTTGGAGGGACTGCAAGCAGATTGGTGATCATACCCATATGTTTCTATTATTGCCCTAAATTGGAAACTTATTGGAAGGGAATATGCATGGAAGTATTGGCTATCCTTTTTTTGCTTTTAATGTTTTCATATTTTTCTGCTCTCCTACTGTATGGTGTATTTTATCTCTGTGAAGCACTTTGTAACTTTGTTTCAAAAGGTGCTATATAAATAAAGCTTTATTGTTATTATTATTATTATTGGCTATCCTAAATATAGATTTACCATTAGACCCAAAAGTGAAAATTATTGGAGTGGTTCCGAGGGGTTGGAAAATAAACAGGTGGTTTACATCTTGCATATTATTTTGTTAATAGCAAAACAAATGATCACCCTGTCCTGGTTGCGACCTTTACCACCTACAATTAATCAATGGCATGAGAGGTTGTTGAGAGTGTATGCTATAGAAAAAAATGGGCCCCGGTAAAAAGGTATCTTCCCTATATGAAAGTGTACGTTTTTGTGAAAATGTATGTGCCATGCTAATGTTGTGCTATACTTATGTGTATTTTGATTTCAAGTACATGTCCTGTCATTTTAAATCTTTAATCTTTTGTTTAATAGGTCTGCTGAATAGTAGTAATAATATTTTTTTTTCTTTTTTCTCCTTTGTTGTTTGTTTTGATTTTGGTTTATTTGCTGACAAAAGATGACTGTAAGATTTCACTGCAGAAAGGCATATAAACATCTGTTTTCTTTTTTCTTTTTTTTGTGTAAATGCCTTTGTGAAGCCCACAAGGTTAGGTATTTGTTGTGTAAATGGCAATATTACTCCCATTAGGCCTATTTGTGGCCATGCATGTCTGGAGCGATGCAAGTCGATCCATTTATACTGCTATGCAGCACACATGTTATGCGAAACTCGGCCCATCAGTTAAGCAGACGGGTCGGGTTAGCCAATCAGGGACTTATACTGGCTTAGCGGCACAAACGTACGTGACATGACGGCGCCAATCCGTAACGCCAACAGTTTGGGTTGGCTAATCAGGGAAACCGATGCATACAATCTCCCGAACACCCTGAGAATGTCTGCCTCTTTCTCCAACCCTCAGTAACAGATATTCGTGATTTTTCAGTTCTCAGAAATAGTTGGTCCGTCCGAATTGGCATTCGGCTCCGCACACCTCTGGGTTATATGAGACACGTTTGAGACTGAACGGTCAGGCGCGAATCCGTGAATAGTATATAGATAGATAGATGCTTAAAAGCTGCAGTTCATAAGATTACGTACGTGGAAATCGAAACCCAGTCTCCTGCATAGGACCGTGACCGTGTCGATCGACACGGTCACGACTTTTTTCTGTTCTGGCCCCACAGTGGTGGAATGAACTTCCCACTGATGTCAGGACAGCAGAGTCACTGCCCATCTTTCGCCGCAGGCTGAAAACCCACCTCTTCAGGAAACACTACCCTTCCTCTTTGCCTAGCCTACTTGTTGTTAACTAGTTGTAGGAACTATTGTTGTATTGTTGTATTGGATCTATTAGCTCGTGCTCATTTGATTTGGCTATTTTATCTCATGTGTTTATGAAAGTAGATAGCTGATATATTGCACTTTTACCTTAGCGCTAGGTATACTCTTGGTTGCTTGTTTTTACAGGAAATGCACTTAAGACCTCTGGTGATTAGTAGTTTCGTTCCCTACCTATGTTGAATGCACTTATTGTAAGTCGCTTTGGATAAAAGCGTCTGCTAAATGACTGTAATGTAATGTAAAGAACACATTTCTAGCACTCTAGAGGGAATTCCATCTTGGCCAGGCCCGATATTGGGCTTAGGAGCTTCAGGCAGTTACTTTATACTGTAGTTATATTTTTTAACATACTGTACCACATATTGGTTAAAATAATGTTTTATTCCTAAAAGAAAGTTCCAGATTGCAGCTTTAAATTCCAAGCAATTTTTTGCATGGATGGATCGGGTGGGAATCAAACCACTGACCCCTGACATTCTACTCAATGAGCCATATAGCACTGGTTCTCAAAATGGGGTCCAGAGACCCCCAGGGGTCCTTGAGGGTTTCCAAGGAGTCCCCAGCTAAATGAGTGATAGTTAGGAACCAAATGGACCCTTACGGGTCTGTAATTCTGTGTAAAAATGGAACCAAATACTGGTCCATTTTGTTCTATTTGTGCACTCTCAGTATAGACTGAGGTCACATGAGATACAAATCGTATCAAATAGGGGTCTGTGGCCTATTGCATAACAAACTGGGTGTCCTTGAAATTAAAAAAGGTTGAGAATGCTATACAGGACCACACAAAACCTGCACTCGCTCACTCCACTCACCACAGTCTCCCATCAAGCACAAATACAAACATCCGGTTGGTTCACAGTACAATGCTATTAGCAATTTTAGAAAAAAGCAATCTAACCAATGTAATTATCTCAACACATGAAGTCTCTGAGTGCACTGTGGTCCCCAGTACTCCATGCATCACACAGATGTGCTCAAATCGAGTTAAGCAGTATTACATTTATGACCTGCAAATAGTATTACGAACACCTTCTTAACCCTTTTAAGAGGCCAGTAACTACTCAAATTGGACCTAAACAGAACCATTGGACTTACAGGCACCATCAGTGTTCTTTGTTTTCATTTGAGGTGATACGGTAGCATGGAGAGCCAGTAATCTAAGCGTGCCAGTAGTGTTTGCAATATCCCAGTCCAGGGTGTAGTCCTGTGTTGCACGTCTACAAAACCCTGTTCACTCGGGCTGGAACTATTGATAATTTTTTGGCGCAATTATACTACTGTTTATTCTATTATTAAAAAATATATATTAAAGTGAAGGGAGCTCTCCATAACTGAGTAAATGCTGGTAACTACAGCAGGTGCAGCGTGATTATGGCAAATGTACGCCATCGTACTGTTTAGCTTCACATTTTGGGGGGAGGCTAGGTTCTGAGAATCTGAATAATCAGCTGCTGAACGTGGGAGAAAAAAAGAGATGGCCAAGATCATATGAGACATCACTGTCATAAGCTAGTGTCAAACTATAATGAAAGTCCACTGGAAAAAAAGTTAGCGGCAGGTGTCTGACTGCAGATCTCCTCAGAGGGGGCTGAGAGAAAATACATCATCTCATGAACGCACACAGCAATCACTCTGATTTGGCTTGCAGGCAGCAGAACTGCTCATCTCAATACATTTCAATTTCATTTAAATATATTTAAATACCTCAGTCCTGGCCTCTGGGTGATTTGCATGACTGGGGACAGAAAAGGCATGTCTTTAAAAGGGGGGGAGGGAGGCCAGGGGGGCTTCAGGTGACTCTGCTGTGCGCTTGACAGACAGCTTAGAGTCACTTTAAAATAAAGATTATTCAGGGCAATTACAATATATCTATATAAAGATTTGTAAGATCGGTAATTACTGCCTGAAGATAATAGGGAAAGTTCTGAGAGTGCAAACTAATGCTATCTGCTACTCAGTATCATACAGTAGGTGCTTATATCACAATGACTGCGTAGCCAAGAATCTTACTGCCGTTTGAATTGAACTTTTCAAAGACATCCAAAAAGTATCCGTACTTTGAAGTTGAAGGTGAAGGCTTCACATTTTAAAGACAAAAGTGGCACTGATTGCTGCAGGCTGTTGGTACCCAACGTGGATGCGTCTTGTCTCCTTTCCCCAGAAAACTATTCAGTTATCCAACAACATCACAATCCATCCATTCTGACAATAAGTACCCTCGGAACTCCAATTGACTTCTTACAAATGATTGCTCACTGTTACAGCAGCGTGATGAAGATGAATGACTGAACATCTGGGCGATGTGGAACTCGGCAGGCTGCTTTCGCACAGATATTCTCACAGAGGCAGCAGGCCCTGCCTTTGCAAAGGTCAAAATAGTTAGTGTCTAGACTGGAAAGCTTTGGTTTTCTATATCACATGGACCTTCTATCACATGTCTGAAACAGTACTGTTGCTGAGGCACGTATTGTACACTTCCTGATTTCCAAACATGGAATTTGTCAAGTGGATGAAATAAAAGCATTGATTGTACACCTTTTTGAAAACAACAAAACAACAGGGATCTGGACATTCAACGTGGCAAACCTACTTTGGGCATGTTTTATAGGTGAAAATTGTCAAATATTTTCACAAAATGTTTTAAATACTAGGGCTTAAGTGGTCAGCAGGCATCTTCTCACTGGCAATTAAAAATAATTGATTTGAAAAAATCATGCACTTCAACTACAAAGTCAAGTTTCCGTGCATAGCACACATTCACAACACTCTGGGGAACACTACTACACCATGTCAAACAGATATGAGACATGGGCTAACTGTGTGAAGTGCCCCCTAGGAATTGTGAGACTGCACGTTGGGAACAAAAGCCCCTCTGGTTATGCAATACCTGTTGTACCCGTTGTACCCACTGTCAGAGTACCCATTATCATGGTACTTGGAGGCCAGTCTATGACGTCAGTCCAAACGCTGAGGAAGACCAACAGGTCTATTATAAAGAGGGCAGAGACAGACAGACAGACAGACAGATAAGGACATCTCCAAATGGGCATAAAAGGGACTCAGGAGAGACAGACATAGACATGTTTGGATTTTCAGTGCTGGACAACCACTGGTCCTACTGACTTGGTCAGATGGTCCTCGAGTTATGCGAGAGACAGTCTGACATAACCCGCCCCTCAAACACACACACACACACACACACACACACACACACACACACACACACACACACACACACACACACACACACACACACACACACACACACACACACACACACACACACACACACACACACACACACACAAACACGCACGTGATGCATTTATAGATAGATTATTAATGTGTATCTTAATAATTTAATTGGAACGATTTAATTGGACCTGTTTACCTTTACAGAGTAGATCATTATTTCCTTTTGAATGTTGGATGTCCAAGGACAACCTTGAGAGAGGATTCTGTTTAATTCTTCTGTTAATAAGGTCAAAATCACTGTAAAGTTTAATAATGTTTAGGATATTAGGCACAACAATTACCTGCAAAAAAAGAAGATAGTTTCTAGACATCTATCTATCTATATACTGTATAGAGGGTGTATATATTACAGGGGTTTTCTGTAGTTTAATATCTTTGGTCACTCTATAGTTAAACACCAGATGTACAGGGGGAAAAGCCCCCTAGAAATACCATCTACATCTCTTTCAACATACTTGTTCCTTCATTAAGATGTCCAGTAACCTTTCATTAGAGTAGACTGCTGCTGTGCTTGACCAGTTGAAGAAAAGATCAAATGGTGACTGTAGTGGTGGCTCCAGGGGGTCTAATGTTGTGTACAGTAACTACTCACAGTCAGCATTTTATTCTGATTGAGTGTTACATAAATTGACAAAGGTATCAACATCGGTATATTAATTGTACTTATAAATAAATTGCATTTATTCTAGGGCTGCAACTACCGATTATTTTCTTAACAAATATTCCATTGATTACTTTTTTGATTCATCGAGAAGCATGTTTTCACATGAAAACATTTCAATTGCTTTTTTAAAATAGCCTTATTGACCACTTGGCCCTGTTTTATACTCATGCTGTGACAGCAGGTCACAGGATTTTATACTAGCTCTACGCAGCGCGCTGTGAGCTTGTAGATCAGCCATGTTCGCCATTTTAAAAAAAAGTAAAATGTGAATGTTCGATTATTCGATTATTACTTTTATTCAAATAGATTAAATTGGTTACTTAAATTAAGCAACACCTAATTTATTCCACCATTCATCTCTTACTAATAGTGTCCCTGCATTAATGTATCCCTCCATCCAAACATAATTACATAATTTCCTATACTTTCTCCTAAAATTCAATACTTCACCACAGAAATAAAGCACACTAGAAGAGAGAGAGAGAGAGAGAGAGAGAGAGAGAGAGAGAGAGAGAGAGAGAGAGAGAGAGAGAGAGAGAGAGAGAGAGAGAGAAAATAGATAAGAGGACTGCTATCAGCGGGTCCAACGTCCTATTAGAGGCCATTATGACCCACACTCCCAGCACAGATTAAAATCATTATGCTTCAAAAAATGAATCAGGTTCTGGTCACATTAGTTAGAGAGGTGTAGCCAGGCTGAATAAATGACACAGCTTGACGACCCATGGATAAACACGTGAGGGGCAATTTATTTCAAGTTGGACAGGCTGCAAATATAAAACAATAATTAACTAAAGTCAGAACATATCAAATATATTTTAAAAAAATGTCTTCTAGAAGTTCAGGGCTGTACACTGGAGAGTGTACTGCTTTAGGGACAAGGTTGGGGCGAGCACTGACAGGAGATGCTATTGACTTTAAGCCTACTCTCAAAAGGCGGTAGCCCGTTCCGTTCTTTGTATTCTTCATGTCAGGCTCTCTGTGAGGCATACAGCCACCTAATCAGATTTCCATGAAACGACAGTCATCAAGGCGGGTGACAGATAATCCATGGCTCGTCTGAGGGGCTCTTGTTGACATACTGCACGTGGAAATGTCAAGAGACAATCCCCCAATGGACCGATACAAATGCGTTGAAGAGCATGATCTAACTGCTGAGTCTGAAAGAGACGACTGAATGTGTAAACAGAGGGTACAGTCGCTAGGCCAGTGTTGTTCTTCACTTTTGTTGTGCCCAATGCAAACCAATGAGCAAATCAAAATCTCATGAAAATAGCTGATCTACAAGCTAATATGTTTTGCTATTTTTGAAATTTTGTGAAAGAAAAAGTAAATGAACAAGTGGTTACAATATTTTCTTGAGGGAATTTGTCTCTGTATTGGGAGATGAGTGCACACAAAGTACTGATGTAGTAAATAGAACATTGCAATAATAACGTGTGGTTCTCACAAATTCCCAAGGCACACTACGGCTTGTCCCCCTGGACACCAATGAGACTGGGAACACACACCATTTGCTAACCACTGCTATAGGCACTATACAGTAGGGAAAAGGCCCGGAGGGGGGGGGGGGGGGGGGGGGGGGGGGCTCATCAATATAAGGGGACATAAAGGAAAAACGAGGGTGGTGATAATAAGTAGGTTCAAATGAAACACAGACAGAGAAAGCGAGGGGCAGAGGGAGTCAGAGTGGAGGTGGGAGGCGTAACTGGCATCAGGGATCAATCCAAACCAGGAGGCAGGCGTGACCCCTGACCCTTTGTGCTCCTACGCTGTCACCCTATTAGCATTCACCAAATTACCCTCCTCCAGCTCATTGTATTGCACATCAGCTCTGCTCTCCCGTCTCTGCTAATCAAAGTGACCTTAACCGCCGCAGCCCAGGAAGCGTTTGAATTACTCTCATTTCTTCTCCACCGTAAAAAGGGCCAGGACTCTTTTTCAGAAGAGCAGATGAAAAGTGTGCATAAAAAGGCCGTTTCCCTTGGCTAATGACTTGCCCTCCGACGGTCAACACGTATGGAGAGGATAGCTATGGAGACAGCTCAGTGCAACGGAGGAGGGGAGGGGGAGAGAAAAACATTTAATGATTTAAAGTGATGCTGACAGGGTGAGGAGTTCCCATCAAATAGGACTCTCTCTCTCACTTGCAGATAACTGAGGTATGTGTGGTTCAGACAAAAAGAAGGCATACATGTGATTCTATAAATGCCTCTGGGAGACACTATAGAATACCGGAGAAGATGTCTGGAATGCCGTCTGCCGTTAGTTTAGTCAAATCTTAAAGGAACACTTCACTGTTTCATGGCATGGCTCTGTGCCCGGGGCTAATCGGAAACGCGCCACTGGACTGATCATTGACAGAGTCCGTGTGCACGCTGCAAGTAGGCATAAGGAAGTAAATCCCCAAATATATTTCACATACTGTCTTTTATATTTTGGTAAATAATTAACTTTTTAGAACGTTCATTTTATAGTGGAAGTCAGTGTTGGTAAATAACTCATGACGTCGCTGTGTTCAATATGACAGATGTCAGAGACCCACATGGATGACGCACGCATTAGACCCCCTCTTGTTACAACCATCCATATAGTCTGTATCAGTATATAGTCCTAAATAATGCTCACTGCAGGAGCATTTCTGCCAGCTCTGTGTCTCAGAGGTGGGCTGTGGATAGCCTGAAAATGTACACCTGCAGACATCATCGGGGGGGATTTCAAACTGCAAACACCATGATGTTACTAACAATTCCAGAAGGAGCAAAGCTGAAGTTTCCATTAGCTTGAAATCCCCACTGATGATATCATCAGTGGCATTTCTGAGCTATCCACACAGACCCAGAACGAGTAAACAGAAATAAAATGGTATAATCCTAGAGTGAACATTAGTGAGGGTCAATGTATGGAAATATGGCTGGAAAATATTAAGTATTCCTTTAAGGTTTCAGTAAACTGCAGACAGCATAAACAGACATCTTGCACATATTCTCCTGTGATCCTGTGACCTGCTGTCACTCTTGTGTAGACATAAACTGGATGACATGCTGGAGGATCTTGTCATGTTGCCCTTTTATCTTGCAGCATGTGATCATGTAGCTACATGTCATCAAGCACTTCTTGTTTTTTCAAATCAACCACAGCATGGGGCCAAAGGGAGATGTCCATGCACACACGATGAAGTTGTAAAATAAATCAGTTCAGCCATGTCTGTTCAGAGCAACAGTGGGTGGGATTAAATGGCCCAGCGCACTTCATATCCAGAAGGGTGCTATAACTTGGCATACTAAGGTACTATGTGCATGGCCATGAAGCAGAGATGCACTCAGCACATCTGGTGTATCGGTTGGAACTGCGGTTCTGGACAACCGCCTATCCGACTGACTCAACGCCGGGCAAGGCACTCCCTCAGGAATGAAAAGTGCATGAGAATGTCCACGTAACTGTAGAAATGTCCCCGTCAACCTGTTGGTTGAGAACGTAGTCTTAACACATCGGGTGCCAAACACGGTCTGAACCGTGTGTTTACATAGTGGCGGTTCCGAAGCTTCGGTGCCGAACACGGTCTGAACCGTGATTTCAGTCTTTTTGTTTTTTTCGTTTTTCTCCGTGCGGGCGGGGCTAGAGCAGCTCTGGGAGCACCCATTGTAATCCTGCGAAGGAAGTGCCAGATCGCTCACCGGAAACACTTTTTTTCCCCCCATCCGGTTCCTGTCTATTTCCTACTTTGAAACGCCTATATCTCCGAATCTGTTTCCTGTGGGGAAAAACGGTCATGCACGATGCGCGATCCCCCCCCCCCGTTGTAACTCGGCAGGGTAATGTTATGGTTCCAGCCTGTAGCCAGGCTCATGGCAGAACATGAATCGATGCTTTTTTTGCGTGGATTTGCTTGTAACGCACGTGGAAACAACAAACAGCAAAGCGCAGTCAATGGGAGAATGCTGGCACCCACGGTAAGTTGTTATGAAAAAACGCTGGCACCCGATGTGTTAAATAAGTGACATATTTCACAAAAATGCTAATAAACAGCAGAAAAGTTGGAAAAGTGACAAATCTGCTTCCTCACTCC
Source organism: Gymnoscopelus microlampas (assembly GCF_963454915.1). Classification (NCBI taxonomy): domain Eukaryota; kingdom Metazoa; phylum Chordata; class Actinopteri; order Myctophiformes; family Myctophidae; genus Gymnoscopelus; species Gymnoscopelus microlampas. The sequence continues at coordinate 28,907,253 of NC_139944.1, forward strand.
CTGTTTATTCCAGTGCTTAATGCACATGTGCAAGTTCAGATTGAAACCGAAAATAGGTGGGCAGTATATGGTGTGCGCACACGGACACACACACGCACACACAGAGCACATTACATTGATGACAGATAACATTGTTGCATTAGCTGCATGCCAGATGAGCTCATTAACAGTAGGTTGATGAAATCTGACAGCTACTGGTCACCTCACAGAGGACTCTGACTCTCATCAAGACATCTCTGTGATGCTCTGACATTAATTAATTAACGCGTTTAGGCCAGGGCAGTCAAAGGTCATGCATAAAGTGCACATAGCCTGCTTAGATGATACCCGTGCATGGGAAGAGTACCACGTGAGAGCAGCATCCTGGCTACACTGTAAAATCCTCCATGGTAATTTAGAGTTTCCAAATGTAACCATTGTCACCAAATGCTACATTTTGGACACTCTCAGAGTTACAAAAATGGATACATTAAGACTGAGTTATACGTGTATAAATGAACACTGAGGATTTTACTGTGGTACAGTACAACAGTATATTAGCAAAGTCCCTGTGCAACTTGTTATTCTTTAACGTGCGATCTAAAACCATCAACCCATCCTTCGATAACGATTTTTCTGGTCAGGCCCTTACCATGTGATTCGTTCCACCGTGCGCTGGGCACTTTCACAGATAATTTATCCTATATTAAAATTGTCTAATGGGAGGGCGGACCACGGCCACGTCACTCTGACTCACATAACCATAAACAAACCCCATACGCCCATATATAGGCATATATGGAGATCCGGTAGTCTAGCCACAGATCCTAACGCTATGCCCATATATGGTCATATGCATATATGGGACCGAAGCCACTTCAAACTCGACGCCCATCGGCAGGGACTCAAGGGAGTGCGGTGCCCGTCGTCGAGTAGTTTGGATATGCTGTTGTCCAGAACCATCGATCCGACCAATATGTCCATATTTAGGCATACAGTATATAGATATCCAGTTGTCCAGAACCGCCGATCCAACTGATATATATATATTTTTTTTAACCGATATGCCCATAAATATATGGGCATATATGACATCAGGGATCTCCATATATGGGCATAAAAGGGTAACAGGTAGACAGACAGTTTCAGAGATATCCCTATATGGGCACAAAAGGGACACAGACAGACGGGTACAACGGGTACTGACAAAGCACCCGACACTATGACTCAGACATATCGGTCGGATCGGCAGTGCGGTGTACTGTAGGTGTGAGGGCTGCGTACCGGCCCGAACCTCTAGTAAGGGTAATACAATTCTTGATTGGTGTCATTCAGTCTAAATGTGTTTTGACACCCAAATCAAACATGGCTGTTGATGCGGGCAGCCTGCCACAGATTCTAATTAGCCATGGTTTCATATGACTGTGCACGTACTGAGCATCATGGAGATGCCAGCGATTCTTCCGGCCCACATGGTGATTGGCAGGAACGCTATGATTGCCTTGGCAATGCTGTCATGTGTCTGATATAGTGTAACCTAGGGGTTCGATGATAAAAAAAAATGTTTAAAAAGGGGGAGGCGGCATTTTCTTAACCACTCAAGCCTTGGTCCAATGACAAATAGGGAACATTGAAGATATTGAAGCCTGTAGATATATTCTCACTATTTTTGATAAAGAAGTTATTTGACAAATTTTGAAACATTTTGAAAGTTTGTCCAAAATAGAGAAGCCAGTGTTAATGTGGTATATATTTGTGTTCATCGAATATAAGACAAGACAGACAGAGGAAATGTATTTCATTCAGTCTTACCACCGGCCATTAAAAGGAATGACCAGAAGGGGGGATATCAAAAGCAGAGGCATGGATTTTACCTAACATTCCCCCCAGAAAATCTAACCCTGATGCCATGATGGCCTTGGCAATGCTATCATGTGTCAGATATACTGTAATCTCTCAAGAACAGATCCATAGCTGCGCTTGGATCTGTCGGTAGCCGTGTTGACAACCCATGCACATTGGCGTGGCGTGGGCGTGCCTTCAGATGAGGAAGCAGTCCGCGTTTTACCCAATCAAATGTAGTGGGCGGGATTTACATGTGTGCGGCTCAATTCCTACTGGAAACAAACCGAAACTCATTTAACAATAGCGTCCTTGGAGCAGACAAAACCATGGAAAGTTAGAAACCTTTTAACTTGCTCTTTCATCATAGAAACAAGTGGGCTTATAACCAAAACGAATGAAAACATAGTTGCACCACCGGAAGTGGAAGGCTGAGGGCAGACCGAAACCCCGGTTTTCCATGACCATGGGTCCACCGTCAGGGCCGGACTGGGACCAAAATTCAGCCCTGGCATTTTGGTCCGAACCGGCCCACCACCCCCCGGGCCGTTTTGTCAACGGGGGTGGGGGCGTTTCACAGTTTCAGCCCAGCCCAGCCCTGCACATGAACTCTGCAGCCGCACTGAGGCCCCTGCTGGAAAGCATCCCAGCCCAAACATTAACGTAACTAATAATTGGCCCGCGCGACCCGGAAATTACCGTAATAATCCTAAAACGGGAGCAAAAATATTTTTCCAAAAAAGCGTCCCACCATAAATGCCCGGTACGCAAATTGGCAAATTTGGCAGTGAAAAACAGCAGTGAAAAACAGCAGAGGGCGCTGTTTTTCCTTTTTATTTGACGATGGGTTCCCAGATTGGATATACTGTAACATAGATATCCTACTATAATTCTAGTAACCTCTGTCTGTAGTGGTGAGTAGGTGAGTACGTGAGTACGTGAAGCTACCCGGTTCTCCTCAGTGGCTGGAGCAATTGCTCTGATTTTGCACACAGCCATTGACCATTACCATCTGAACTTAACTGTGAAGCCCGTTTTGCACTTTCATCAAATCTCAGCTTCTTATTAGCGTTTTAGTGTAAAACACTGTCGCCATGGTTACGGGGCTGCCCAGCTATGGGACGAACTGCCTCCCGGGTTGCCAGATCATGTGCGCATATCCCCCCACGGATGCGTCGAACGGGTATGGTCTAGTAGTGTTAATTTATATTCTCTTCTGTGTGTCGGTGCTAATATTGGCCGTGTTTACTCAGGCATATAGACACAGACATTCAAACAGCGGCTCTGTATAATAATGTCCTTCAGACCCGCTGGGGATGCTTTGTTTTGTCTGGACTCTGCACGCTGCTGCTTTTGCTTGTTTTTGTTTTTTCCCTGTGCCAGTTCATTTTACTGGTCACCTGGCCTGACCTTTACCGGGTAGCCTGTGTCGTCTGTGCCTTGTCAAAAATAAAACCGCTGGCCTTCCCTCTCCCTTCCGCCTGTGTGGAAAAGCTATCGGGCTGCCAGGGTCAATGGGTATCGCTCTCATTACACTGCACTAACAGCAGGAGATGGGAGCAGAGGTGGAAATACATATTTCTGGTTGTGTATGCGCTGCCCTCGACTGGCTAAGCTGAGGATGTAGCTGACCCCTTGTGACAGCAGACGTGGGGATCCACTTTTTCCAACCACTCCAGCTACAGCGACAGCCGTGTACAGAGGTCACATTATAGTATAAAATGTTGCCAAGTAACAATCATACAAATTTGGAAAATGAAATGTGATATTATCCAAAGAAGTATCAATGCTTGGCGAACCCCAATTGTTTGTGGGGCCCATGGGCTACTACCAACATATTTGCGGTTTACCTAATACAACAATTGTTGAAGTTAGGATTTAGTTTATGGTAAGTTATTTTGGTTAGGGGAAGGTTTTGGTCGCAATGTGACATGTCATGTAATTTGATCATCTATTTTGCCTATTTTTCCATTTGGGGTGGCCCAGCCAGAGGCTATGGCTATTTTGGAGTCCTTAGCATGGACGTTTGTGAACCTCTGTCTTAGTCATGAAATTGAGTTCCCTTTTTTGGAAGCCAGCTGAGGATAGAATAGGGCACTGTGTAAAATTACCCTGCTATGCAATCATAGGAACTCCCATCTTAATCACAATGGATTTCTATCCATCAGACCCCCCAACAGACGTGCTTTCTCTCCAGCCAAAGCCATGGGTGCTACTTTCAGCTACTTTAGAAAATGCCTTTAGCTGATGTAAGAGCTGACAACTAATCTTTTACTCTTCGAATAAGATTCTCATGGATGTTACTAACTATCCAAGGCATCCAACTCCCACAGGGCATACCTGGCTTTCCAGCTCCACATGCGAGTTCAGTGTATCTAAGCTTCTTCCTTTCATAAGCCTTGTCCACTTCATTGTCCCACTGGTCTATAGGCCCTTTTCAACTGCAGGCGCTCTCTGGAAATGTGGACCTTTATCTTCTTTTCGACCGCAGTAAACTAATTATTTCCAACTTGGTTCAAGGGGGATAGTTTTGTGGCAAAAAATGCCACTGCTCCAATGGCAGTACTAACCCCCCCCCAAAAAATAGTAACATGCTGATGTGTGTAGTGGGACATTTTAAAACATGGCTTAATGTACCAAAACATCAACCAAGGAACAAAATAAACATTTGCAGAATTTGTGTTTATGACCAGTAAGGAGTGACAGAAAGTGTGTGTTCCTAGGTCACAGTTTTAGTATGTTGAGCCAGGTTAGGCTGTTTCCGTATTTTTCCGAGATTCGTAACATGTTCATTTGGCAGTAGATACAGTAGTGTTTATTACTAGTAAGTACACTCTGTTTGTCTGTTACACTTGTAAACTTGTGATGTGACAAAAGTGACGAACATCTGAAGTTAAGGTGTGAGTGCACTGATTATCACTAGTCTTTTGCACACCTGAATTATATATTTGTAACAGGTCCATTGGTGGAGTATACACAGAGTACATGTACTGTACACACAGATAAATAAACATTTTGGTATGGGACAATGAAAGGACAGATTGATATATTTATGTTGCCTGCTCTCCTCCATAATAGGTGTATCATGAAATGTCTAATTCTAACATAGATTGACAAACATACAGAATAGCAGCTGCAGATAATGTACTGATGACAAGACATGATACAATGACATAAAGAGCTACTTTGCATCAGAGTAGATGGCGGCACACAATGAGAAAGTGTACTGTATGAAGAGATAGCTTTGCGGTTAGCAGAACTTGCCGTAGTTAAGCAGTGTTAGGAAAAAGTAAAGAAAAAAACAAATGATTATAAGAAAATCAAAAGCCTCAATAACCACATTGGCTTAGACAGACGGACACGGATTGGACACTGTTCTGACCACGAACCAGCGTGCGGTACTGGTGGGGGCAGAGATAATGTATGACATCTGTGTATTTTACTGTTTGCTGTTTTATAGCATGAATCCTGTGTTTTCACTGTTTTGCACTGGGCTTTAGAGAACGTGTCAAATCAATGACAAAAACAAGCATTGAAAGACATATTTTCTTCATGCCAGACTAATCCACTCTGGCATAAAGATGAAACATTATTGCACAATATAATCTAATCTGATTATTCCCCGCTTTCATGACACAAAAAAAGGAATGTATCATTCACTCTGCAGACAAGAACTGGATATGGTATTCATGAATATAATCAGAATCTGAATATTTATTTCAACAAATTCAAGGAATTTGAATAGGTGGGGTTGGTGCAACAAATGTACAGAGTTTATGGAAGGGCATAATTATGACTATGGATGGATTTAAAATTTAAACATGAATTTAAAATGAATATACAATATCAGATTCAGTATACTGAATATAACACTTTGGCGGAAGTTCAAATGAAACTTTTTTGGGGTGAATTCCATTATGTCACATCCACTTTCCCATGCTGTCAAAACCTTTCATTCACAATTCTAAGCATGCGCACTCCTACCCAATCAGACTCTTTCAATTTGCAGTAGGTCAATCAAGTGATGGTCTCCGTTCTAAAAACATCAATGACCGGTCATTCTCTCTCAGACTGAGCATTGTGCAACCCACCTCCCACCCCATCTCCACAATGTTGAGGGCTCCATTATTCAGGAGTTCAGCAGGAAGGAGGTTTTGTCTTTACCACCAGCTAAAGTATAACAGGACATATATCTTAACAACAATAATACAGCTCTGACTCTGTAGATTTCTCAAATAATTCAAGGTGTGCAACATAAAAGAAATAATGAATCAAACTGTGATTTTGAGGTTGTCCATGTTTGCTGCATTGTTGCAGTATCTTGTTGCATGGCATGTGGAAATAATGTCTCAATGCTGACTGTCACACTTTGACCGTCACTTCATTAGAATTTACCCAATCCTAATGGCTCTTGAGGTGCGGCTGAAATGTAAACAGAAAAGTCACTACAGGAGCCAAACAGTGCAATAACTCTGTAGTTCCTAAGTTCCTGGAACTTTCTGGACGAACAGGCGCTTACGTCGGCTTGCATCATCAAGCTGCCCTCTCTTGTGCCTGTCCAGTAATACTAATGCAATATACACAGATTGCATTTCCTAAATCAGAGTAAATTTGTCTTTGTTTGCTGCAATGGATTTCAACACTTCCTCTGAGAGGTGACTGAGCTTTGCATCCCGTTAAGACAGGTCTTGTTGTAAAAGAGAGAGAGGGAGAGTCTTCAGGTCCATGAATAATCAATCCCCTCCTTTCTGAAGGATCAAGGTGCTCACCAGTAGCAAAGCAATGGGGATTGGGCCAGAGTATTCACACAGGCCTCCCTTAATCAGAGGAGAATCAGCCAGAATGAGCTCCACCATCTCCTTTGGCTCAGACAAGCTCTCACTTTGATAGATCAAACACAAACAGGCCTTGATAACCAATCATTAAGACGCAAGCTCCTTTCAAAATCATCGCACCGCAACAGATGTTTCAAGTGTAAAATGCTCACGATCATTCAGCCCAGTGATTTGTTGAAGGGCTGCAGCGATGACTCTGAAGCTATACTCATCATCAGAGAGATAACATCAATCTTGCCATGGCCGCCCGCTCCGTTATGAAGGTTAATGAGAAAGAGACTGGTCATGATTCAAGCTTCCATGGTCAGTCAGCACAGCGCAAAATTGCAAATTGAGACACTGTCCCAGGTAAATAAAATCTTAGCAGAACTAATAGAGTACTGGAGATAATAAATGTTCAAATTGGATAATGTGCAGACTTTCACCAATAATAGCCTCTAGAGGTACAGTAAGTGGGAGAGATAGAGAGGGAAGAGAGAGAAATCCTGTGATCAGATGGCAGCTAAAGCATAATTTATAGTTCGTCGTACAACGGTGTAGCATGGCAAAAATAGCAGATCTCCAAGCGCACAAGGCACTGCAGATGAGATGCGTTGGGCACTTGTCGATGAGCTATATCCGGCACCTGACAACGTCGTATGGAGGAGCATAAATTGGGCATAAGTCTGAGTGGGCTGGAACATGCCAATGATGAATCATAATTCTTCTTTCAGAAGCCTGCTTTATACATAGTCTTACGCCATCCCGAGCCAAAAATAGTTCATATTTTTGTGAGCTGTTGGGAAAGAATGTGGAAACTAAAGGAAACAAAGTAAACTGTTTTCCAACGGTATGAACGCAATCCCAGATTGCTGGTCAGAATTGAAGGAGAGGACGGGGACGAATTTGGGCTGTTTACAATGTTTTGTTTACAGGTGGACGAATATAGTAGAAGTGCATCTGGCACATTGGTAAACAATTAAAAACCAGCGGGCAGAAAACCTGACACTGTGTGTACAACCTAGTCTCAAAGAAAAAAATCGCACCCTGTGTGAAGGAAGCGGTGCCTTTGATGAGTGGCCTCCTGGTGGCGCTATAATTGGGCGGGGCGGGGCTTCAGCAATTAATGCTCGTCCCTAGTGGTGGTGTAAGTCCACAAACCAAATTCGGACTTGGTGGCATGCTGCTAACTGGAGTTATGGCTGTTTGTAGCCCAGCCAATGGCAATACAGAGGGGGCGGGGCTTCAGCAATTAAAGCTTGTCCCTATTGGTGGTCAAAGTTCACGTGGTAAATGTGTATTTGGTAGCATGCTGCAAAGTGGACTTATGGCTGTTTAAAGCCCAGCCAATAGGAAGACAGAGGGGGCGGGGCTTGCTACATTTTAGTTCGTCCCTATTGGTGGTCTGAGTCCACGTACCAAATTTGTACTCAGTAGCATGCTGTGAACTGGAGTTATGGCTGTTTAAAGCCCAGCCAATGGGAAGACAGAGGGGGCGGGGCTTATGTAATTACAGTTGGTCCCTATTGGTGGTATTAGTTGGACTTGGTGGCATATGCTGCAAACTGGAGTTATAGCTGTTTAAAGCCAGTGGCCTCCTGGTGGCGCTATAATAGGGCGGGGCGGGGCTTCAGCAATCAATGCTCGTCCCTATTGGTGGTCTAAGTCCACATACCAAATTTGGACTTGCTGGCATGCTGCGATCTGGAGTTATAGCTGTGTAAAGCGCTGTTTAAAGCCAGTGGCCTCCTGGTGGCGCTATAATAGGGCGGGGCGGGGCTTCAGCAATCAATGCTCGTCCCAATTGGTGGTGTAAGTCCACATACCAAATGTGGACTTGCTGGCATGCGCACTGCAGTTATAGCTGTGTAAAGTGCTGTTTAAAGCCAGTGGCCTCCTGGTGGCGCTATAATAGGGCGGGGCGGGGCTTCAGCAATCAATGCTCGTCCCAATTGGTGGTGTAAGTACACATACCAAATTTGGACTTGCTGGCATGCTGCGAACTGGAGTTATAGCTGTTTAAAGCCCGTGCTCAAACGGACATCCGGGCTCAAACGGACATAACGGACAAACGGACATACGGAGGGACATAGTCAAGTGTTGTGGCCTCCTGGTGGCGCTATAATAGGGCGGGGCGGGGCTTCAGCAATCAATGCTCGTCCCTATTGGTGGTCTAAGTCCACATACCAAATTTGGACTTGCTGGCATGCGAACTGGAGTTATAGCTGTGTAAAGCGTCCGGGCTCAAACGGACATACGGACGGACATAGTCAGGTGTAGAGCGGCTGGCACCGCTAAAAATAAGACAGGAGGCAATGGGAGGGAGAGGGGAGGGGAGTAAGGCTTGATTAGTTACGCATGGGTGTCTCGCCAAAAACAAGACCTGCAAAGATCACAACGTATCATGGGTGTAACGCGTTGTTGAGCTTGTAGGTCAGCTATTTTTGTTATTTGACAACAAAGCATAAAATGGGCTTAAAACGGTTTCCTCTTGCTGCAAATCTAAACTAGGCTTTACAGTGGATTGCGTGTATACCTACGTCTATAAGTTTAGTTGTGCATAGAAGATAAACTGGATCACAAAGCTCATGAAGTGTCAGGTTGTGGGCACATTTTGGTGAAGAGATTTGGTGTAGAGGGAAGAAAGACGGGGACCAAGTATTGACTCCTTTGGGAGTGGTGGACCCCAGTCAAATTGATCCTCAACTTTTATTTGAAAAAAAATTAAATAAATGTTCCGAATATTTTAATGATGATCTAGTTGTTGTGTTCGATCAAATATGTATATTGTGTACATAGTCTATTATATTATTCTACAATAGTACTGTACAACATGACTCAAAGTGCTTCGGGAATAGAAGCACGTACAGTAAAATGAACACAGCCGTGTTCATTTTAATTTAGAAACTAGGTGAAGGGCTGGACTGGGAAAATAAGTCTGCCTTTGCCAGACCACTTCCCATTTGGAAAGTGTAACTCACCTTACAGCAATTGCAAGAAGCTGTAAGCTTTTTTTGCGTTATCCTTTTGATTATGGTGGGTCAGATGTATGTCTCATGTTCATGATCAGTAAAGATATCAATCAATCAATCAATCAATAACATCATTTTATTAATGAATTCCTTGTGCTCGTAAAAGCTAATTCATTGATGTACAAGATTAGGTTACATACATACAGTACCATAACCATACACTAGTGTGTTACTGTCTGTTGTTCTTTCCAGAGACTCTAGGCTATGCACATGCATGCGCTGTATGAGTTATTTATTAAGTCTCATTAGGCCTACACACTGAGATGATGTTTGATGCATGTGATCCAGCTGTTGTTATATTAAATGCAAGTGATATTTGAAACACCGGCACACATTGTAAAGTTATATTTCACCCGCAATCATGAGGAACAATTCTGTAAGAATTAATTCATTATTGTTGGTTGGCTTTGTCAGACATTACGGGCTAACATTAACTTTATCTTCTATGTTCAAACCTAGACTGTTACCAGTATTTATAAGCATTGCAATTATTAATTGTAAAAACTCTGAAAGTTGCTGATCCCATCCCTGGTTAGCAGACTCTTCTCTAATAGCACCGTCTCTAACACAGCTGACACAGTCCAAGGTTGTTGTCACAGCTTACCTGTCAAATCATGTGTATACAAAGCAGACTCAACTCAAATCTAGAGGCTTACAATGAATAGACTATAGTGATGACAGAGGAACACTGTTCCAGCTCTTTCTGGAAAAAAAAGCCATGGCAATAGCCCATGGGCCTTGGCTCACAGGTTTGGTGTTAGACTGCTGATCTCATTAAGCACGCTAGTGCAAAGGCAAAATACAACCCAGCACGCACGCACGCAAGCACGCAAAAATATGGTGCAGCAGCCAACACTTGCAGAAATCACAAGGCAGTGAGACCAATGACTGGCAACACATTTACATGAAATATGAATAACCAATAGAATAGAAAAAGAAAGATGTTTCTGCATCGTTTTTTGTGTTTTTATTGTGTTTTTGTTCAATTTTAAGTCTAATGTGAATGATTGCATTTGAAAACACTTAGCTTAGAGGCTTAATTTCCGCTACTTGTGTGATCACTGTTGACCTCCTGATGTTGGTCAGTCCATTGTAGAGAGAGGTGGCTTCATAGGAGGGCCATAGTATGATGTGAATGGCCAGTGGCAGATGAGAGACAAACCAGTGACAAAAACCTTAACAAAACAAAAACACACCTTCTACCGGCCCACAGATAGACCGGCCCACTGGGAATTCTCCCAGTACTCCCAATGGCTGATCCATCCCTGACTATGTAAGTGTGCAGTTTGTGAATGAAGCCATTCTATATTAAACAATACAGACACCATTCAAACAATACAGACACCATTCAAATAGTATGTTTAGCAGCTCAGTGCTCTGACTCCTCAAAACGGGCTGTACAGTAGCACTGGGCACCACAAAAGGTTAATCTGGCCCTGGTGCCAGAGAACTTTAAAGTTGCACTACAAATATTACATGTTCTACCTGGGTCACTAGCCTGAGAGACCACATTTCTACCACTCTGGCAATAAGGCATCCTTGTGTTGTCAGGGGAGATATTGTGCTATAAGTGTCAGGCAGAATTAGTTGTCAACCTGCCAACGTTCTCAATGGAAGATAAGGGAGACCACCTCCAACCATTGCAGATGGGCAAGTTGTGTTAATATACTCTACCATACAGACAGTGTTAAACTAAGTTCTGGATTTCAGCTACAAGCCCTGGATAATCACTAGTGAAAAATTACATTCACCCTCAGTTGTGTGAAGTTTTATTTTCTTTTTCTTTGCACAGTCATTCCCCACCTTGACAAACTGAGTCCTGGCCATGTTGATTAATGTGGTGATGTCTGTCTCCTTTGACCACACTGCAATGTTTATAAATGGAAATGAAAAAAAGTGCACAATGTTGGTGCAACTATGAGATTAGCTGATAGAAGTTAGTTTTTACTTGGTGATGATTTACCACGGTCACATTTTCATGACTTTCACTTGAACAGGCATTTCCTTTCTGTTTCACCATGTCATGCACGTAGCGGCATGAATGGACATTTTTCGAGGACACACACACACACACACACACACACACACACACACACACACACACACACACACACACACACACACACACACACACACACACACACACACACACACACACACACACACACACACACACACACACACACACACACACACACACACACACAGTATAATGTACAGTACAAACGCTATTCTAGATAGTGTGGCCTTCAGCAGCGGAAAGCAGTGAGAGTATTGCATAAGCCATCTCTCAGCCTGATTTTTGCTGTAACACCATATAAAATGTTCTTACTGTCAATTAACCTGAAGACTAAGGCACTCTTGCCTGCTACAAGCTGCAATGTATACTGCCTTACTGCATTTGTCTCACAAAGCATTCCTGTGTTCGAACCAGCTAGCAGACAGGTTGGGTTTCCACAAAACCACTTTACATCGCTTTACATTTCCATATGTCCTTACATTGATGTCCTGGAGAAAGGCAGTGGAATGCGATTTGGACGGCTTAGCTTTGTGCTTTCATGATGATCTATTTTGAGAATATGACGCAAGCCTTGCCATTCAGCGCGTCCTTGATTTTTAAATACATTGGACAAAAAGGAAGAGAGCAGTCTTGAAGTGTGGGAAGAACAAAAAACAAAACATGGCTAACACATTCAAAGTCATGCTGTAGCGCTAATTGAGATATGCAGATAGCATGAGTTGATTGCCGGAATTTTGAGATGCTCTGCAGACATTTTCCTGGGCGATGCAAACAGTAGTAATGGAGGGAGATGAAAAATGCACATTCTGCCTTCCGCTTTCTGGCAGGCGTTTGTTTACCCAATTTGAATTGAAATAAAATCCATCATAAAAACACGATTTGTCAGGACGATGACTCGGCGGTGGGTTCTTTGTACAGTAGCAGTACTTTGAGAATCTTACATGCACACTCGCGGTGATGAGTGATTTCCTGCTGAAAGAGTCACAAGGTAGCAGGTGTTTGAACTTTGCAGGTCGGTGCAGCTGAAACTTCTCCGAAGCACAAGTCTGGAAAAGCCAGCCAACAGGATTCTGTGCTGGTCAAAAGCAACAGCAACAAAAAGGAAATGATAAAAAATGCACAGCAATGAAAAACCAAACTATAAGCTCAATTTTATGAAAGCCTTTGAGTATGTGCACAAACAGAGCAGGGTGACCCATAGCTCCACATACTTTTCATCATGGACAGTTTGAGGAAGTGCTGGATAGAGCAGACAGCGAGAGCCAATAGGTTGTCACGATTAAGAAAACTACACAAGTAAGCACTGTCACAAACAAGCTCTACACTTCATTCGACTACAGCTAGTTACTCCACAAAACCTGTGACACTGCAAATGAGACCAACAGCAGAAAAACAAAAAAACACAGTCTTTGACTGTTCTGCTGCAGCAGAACACAGCGGACCACACATGAACAGCAGATGCCTTCCAGCTGCTAAGAGACTCAATTCCTTGGTGTAAGACTTCAATATCTGCAGCTAAAAACTCAAATACAATCAGCCCGTTCCAATGCTGTTATCGAGGGAGACTGATTGCTGAGGAAAACATATGGTCATCATGTCCTATCTACAACACAGCAAAAAACGAAATGTATAAAACAAGATGAAGAAAATAAAAGTGGGGAGTGGGGGGGGGGGCTTTAGAAGTTTAACTATACTCTCTGGTCTGTTGCTATAGATATGATTGTGTACTTTTTTTTACTGGTTTCATTGCTGCCACAGCATATATATACAGTATGTGAGCTGCCATTTCCTGGAAGCACTGAATCACCCTTTTAATGAGGTGTCTTCTGATTCATGGAAGAAGCATCCGAGCAAGGTGCCATGCACTCAATGAAGAGGTTTGCAAAGAAAGAAAGAAAGAAAGAAAGAAAGAAATGTACTTAGTTAACCGGGGTCCCCCAGCACCACATGAACCCTAGCATAGCTATTCTGGGGTGAACATTCAGCGAAAATAGCCGATCTACAAGCTCACGTTTTAATGTGTTGTGAACTTGTAGATCTGCTATTTTCGCTGAATGTTCACCATGGAAAAGCTACACTAGAGTTCATGTGGTTAAGAAAGATTCAGTGTAGAACCTTAGTGTTACATACACAGACACGATTCTGACAGATATTTTAATGGCATGCTTATCTCCATCCAGCTTTGTCTCCTGTATTTTTTTTCTTGTTGCAGCCATCATCTGCATACGGTATTAACTCGTCTATCTGAACATAAAACAGAGCATCGCAGAGATAAGCCGTCTGGTTTATTGCCACCTCACTAGAGTGAAAACTTTATTTTTTCCTCTTCCAAGAGAGGAAGTAAAATTAGCATTTAAATAGCAACACATATTCTATCATCTAACTTGATTTGCTGCCACAGCAGTTGACACACGGTAAAAAACAAAAACAATCAAGATGAAGAGAGGAAGCTGAGAAAATGAAAAAATGATCTTTGGCGGCGATGGAAACACTGATGTATTCTACTGATGTTTATGTATCATATGATGGCACTGCTATAGTAGCAGAAACCAACTGCCTTCACCTCCTGCTAGAATTTCTCCTACATGCTATAGTATCGTTTGCAGATATAATGTGGTTTCTAAGCTGCTGAGCAGAATGATTGAACTTGGATCCGCCCCTTTGCTCCTATTGCACTGTGGTCCAACTGCTGAGTTAGCCATGTCAGTCCATCTGGGGGCCCATGTCTCATAGTTGGAGCAATGTAGTTTCTGAGCTGGTGAGCCCATGGTTAACGGTCACATTTAAGGGTTATTGAGACTGCAATTGGACATTATTATGGAGTGAGTTCAAAGTGTAGGCATGGTGACTTTGTTTTGTTGGTGCACTCGTGTAGTGGGTAGTTGTAGGTCGGGTCAGTGCCAGGGATGCACTGGTCGCTGCACGCGGCACCAGTATTTATTTCACGCGCACGCACAGGTACGCAACCCCCTCAATTCATAACAGGTTTACAAGTGAGTGTGCAAATGCTTCCTCACTCCTCGCATAGGCTACACGGCAAGCAACACAGCAAGCAACACAGCACTTCAGTAGCCGCTGTTGCTAGTATCCTATCTGCACGCAACAATGCCTTAGTCACCGTTGAAGAAGAGAAAGATACTCGTTCAAACTAAGCAAACTTTTAGTTTCAGCTCCTACAATTCAAGGTATTCCTTGAGAAGATTTACAAAAACAAAAACTAAGCTAAAAACTAGTAATTTCCTATACAAACATGTTTCCTACTATGTATGTACACATTATGGTAAAATAAAATGTGCACGTGACGTCATTAAAATAGCGTTCCACCAATAAAAGAAAATCACCATTACACCACTGGTCAGTGCTACAGGCAGATGTGGACCATCTTCTGTTTAACCTTCTGGTGTTGGTGTGAGCCTGATTCAGTGAATGACGGGAGGTGTCTGATATGACTGCTTTAACCTGATTTAGCCTACATTTAAAATCTATCGCAGGTGTCTGTAAGTGTTCATACTCCAGAACCCATGTATTGGTACAATTGAACATGTGTTTGATTTCATTTAAAAGTACATACAGAAACAAATAAAGACAGAGGCAAAATATTACAAATTGACATAAAATGTATAATCGGGAGCCATCTGCCATTTGATTAATGGCAGTGATGTGCTGTGTGCCTGTGCATAAAGCCGTGGGCCACATGGGAATTGCGTGTTTATTTTGGCTGGAATATACATGGTAGCAGAAGGTTGTAAATCACAATGCATAGATCAGCCTATCCTTCCCCTCTCAGCCACACGCATGCACGCACAGAGAAAAACACAAAGAGGGTACTGTAGTGGCACTGTGTACTCCATCCCACACAAGAACTAGCCTAGAATGAATTTAACTTAAATCGATTTTTTACATCGATCTATAAATGCACAGAATCATAGTACCGACATAGACTATAGCCTCCATGTACTATAATAATGGATACTGCACTAAGTACTTTGACAACATGTACAACGGATAATTGCATAACAGGACGGACTTGCGTACCAATGGGCATTGTTCACACCGGGCACCTAGTAAATATAATACCAGCTGTATAACTGGCTTGTGGTACTGTATGCTGGCCTTTGAGACACATTAGTTCTATGATTAGGCAAACAAGGCTCACAACATTTCAACTCATAATTGTCACTGATAAATCAGCTTAAAAAACACTTGAACCCTTGCGTCTCTATTCTGGGGGGAAAACATTTAGCAAATAGTAAATCTACAAGCTCACAACAAGAGATTAGACTCTGGCCAACTAAGTATAGGGTTATAGCCAACAGATAGACCGGCCCACCGTGGGATTCTCCTCCTAGTAGAGTTTGAACGAAGCCAGTATGAAGACCATTGGTTCTCAAAGTGGGGTCCGGGGACCCCCAGGGGTCCCTGGGGGGGGGTACCAGGGGGTACCCAGCAAAATGAGTTGATATAGCGTCACAATCATTTTAACCACTTTAACCATATTTTATACTTTGGCTATTCAAAAATAGACAGTGGTTGGTTGGCGAAAGTGGTGCTCTAGAGAATTTAGAGTGAATGTGATTGTCTCCGACCTGTATCGCCACTAGCATGTGAATGCAGACATTGTCAGACATCATTCACTCTGACAGACAGAGACAGGAGGATGGAGAGAGAGAGAGAGAGAGAGAGAGAGAGAGAGACGTAAAGAGGAAGCAATTGAGAGGGAAGAGAAAAAGCATTACAAGATGGACTTATACCAGGCTCAATGTTCTGTATGTAAATCAGTGTTTCTCAACTAGTGGATCCCGACCGAAAAAGTAGGTCACCGGATGTTTTGTCAGGGGTCGCACATACAGTAATGCACCGAATTCTAGTCGAGATTCACTGTTCAACCGATCACATGGAAAAATTGTACTCTTTAGCTTTTGTCCTCCTCAGGTATTTCGAGTGACTCCCCTTATTCCTCTTATACATCTGTTTGCACAATTCTTTTCTTTCTCTCGTTTTTTTTTTTCAATGAACACACTTAATCATGACTTTGGCACCAAAGCAGAATTATTCATGGCCTATTGAAATGAGCCCGTCGCACCATTAATCAGATAGCAGTAACTGCCATGGATGCGGCCGGCGCCTATTAAAATGTATGTCCTTTTA
This sequence comes from Gymnoscopelus microlampas, assembly GCF_963454915.1. NCBI lineage: Eukaryota > Metazoa > Chordata > Actinopteri > Myctophiformes > Myctophidae > Gymnoscopelus > Gymnoscopelus microlampas. The sequence continues at coordinate 28,924,088 of NC_139944.1, forward strand.
ATTTGGCCGCGTGCAGCCGGCAAAGTGCAGCATACACGCCTCATCCTCCCTTTAATAGTCTGTCATTTACATTCATAGCAACGGAGAGGAGTCAAGGGCCACCGCCGCTTGGTGAGCAAGGTCAGCAATGCAAGCTTCTTTCCTTCAGCGTCCATATTGCACCCCTATTCTGGGCTGAACATTTAGCGAAAACAGACGATCTACAAGCTCACATCGTGTAACTTTGTGTGACGCATTGTGAGCTTGTAAATCTGCTATTAAAAGAAGTGGCCTAGGCCTGGGGCGCAGCGTGGCGCGGTCCAGGCACCCTTGGCTGCAATGCCAGCCTGACAGCGTGATGTGGGTTCGAGTCCCGATCCCGACGACCTTTGCTGTGTCTCACTCCCCATCTCTCTCTCCCCATTTCCTGTCAGTCTACTCTATCAATAAAGGCAGAAAAAGATATAAAAATATCTTAAAAAAAGAAGTGGCCTAGTATAGACTCCTAAGTGACTCCGGTCAACAATGTACAGTACAGTATACAGTATAGTGTTTACAGTAAGTGGTTAAAAGCAGTGGTGGAAAGTAATTAAGTATATTTACTTAAGTACTGTACTTGAGTACACTTTTGAGGTATTTGTACTTTACTTGAGTGTTTCCAATTTCCAATACTTTTACTTCTATTCCACTATCTCGGATCCAAATATTGTACTTTTACTCGTAGATTTTGATTATTATCACAAAATATACATTAACCACTTCAGCCCTATACATTTCAGCCATTTGGAAATATCTGATCTACAAGTTCTGCTATTTTCAAAATATCTTATACATTTGAAAACTTGAAATGGGACATTCTGCATAATGAGTACTTTTACTTTTGGTACTTTAAGTACAATTTGATGCCAATACTTTTGTACTTTTACTCAGGTACATTTTGAATTCCAGATTTGTACTTCTATATTGCACTATTGATACTTTTACTTAAAGACGGGGTGCCGTGATTTTCAGTGAATCCCCCCCCCCCCCCCTAAAACATAATCATCAGGCATTATGGTTATACTAGGAGGAAGATTTTTTTCAAAAAAGTGTACAGAAAGTGTTAAAATTATGTTTTTATGTGGACACGCCTCCAGTTCATTAAGTATACCTGGTTCTCACCTTAGCACCTCCTCCACCACCTTAGCACCACCCACCTGTCCTAGTCCCTCCTCCCCCTCATGCCCACACCTGTTGTGTTATGATAATGAGGGGGAGGGTGTAATTTTACTGTGTCATTAAAGTGCTGTTTTTCTATTGGCACGTTTGACCCTCAAGGTTTCAGCCTCCAAGAAGAAACTCAAAATAGTCAGAGAAGACATAAAACACCATAAAAACACCACCAGGGGGCTTAACGAAGTTCTATCAACCTCATAGACACATGAAAAACAGAAAAAGTGCAAAACCATGGCACCACCTCTTTAAGTAAAAAAGTTTTTTCCACCACTGTAGTACCATGCACAAACATCACTTATTTCAGTTCATCAGGGTGAGAGTCTCTCTATATGAGTGCAGATGTTCAGTGATGCAAGCTATCTTCCTGTGTGTGTCCATGTGTCATAGCACTGCTTACATAACGCGTGGTGGGAATGGGTCTCTATATTCACACCCTGAACTCTATATTCTTGAACGATGTGTCTATTGATTGATTGAATACTTTCTTAACAGTTTGCAAATAGTGCAGTAACAATGATGCTAAAAGGATAATGCAAAAAGCTCTAAGGGCTTGTTTCCATTGTGGTCCTATGTATGCAATTCATCAAGACATTTAAAGACACACAACAACATACAATAACTCATCAACACTAATATAACAATAAATGTTTACAGGCGGTCATCTCTGGGGTCGAGCTTAGAAGACTTTTCTAAGACCTGTTAAGTTTCTAGCACCTCTGTACTGTATAGTTGAACTCTACGCTCCTCATCATCTCAATACCTGATACATTACCATCACTTCCCAACCTACCATTGCTCTGATGCACATCAGTATGTTGTTTTGTTGTGCCGTTTGTGCTACTCTTGGTTGCATTCATATTTGCATTATACCAATACCCCTAGTGAAATATTTTCTCACTTCACTGTGCACAGTAAAGTTGAATTGATCATTTCAAATCGTGCAAAACGCTGATGGTGCACTTTCCCCGAGTAGGCTACTCATTCAAATGACACTCTGCATATGGCTAGCATATATAGCTGATACTCAGACTGAACATAGAGTCGTAGGTTGCACACCATTAAGTTACACGTCCAAAGCTGAGTGCTGAAGGGAGGGAGACAGCAAGGAGTGGTGAGAGGCGGTGTTGGGGTCAGACTTTGCAATCATACTGTTAGTCAAAGTTTCACACAGGCCTCCACACTGTCAAGCAAGGCATCTCAAACTACGCGTTCAATAGATGGAACACACACATGCTCAAAACGATGTGCAAGCACACTGGCACATGCCCAAGTACAGTTTTGAAGCAGCCTGGAAGTTGCCAACAGTATTTTTGCCCTACACCTGAAAACCTGAGAGGGGTAAACCATAGACCGTAAAAAGATATGGACAGCGTCAAGCCATTGGTTTCTACAGACCGTAAATGAAGTATATAGTATTTATGACAATGTTTATTAGGGTAATAAAATCAAGTGTAAATTTCGGCCAAAAACCCATCCGCTTAAATAGAGCCTAATTGCTTCGGCAACCAGCAGGGGTGAAACAGCGGTGAAACAGCGGTGAAACAGTGGTGAAACAGCGAGACTACAGGCTATTCATATGAACTGTCACACTTCCTAGCATCAATTTACAAGCCGGATGCTAGCCCCTTGGGGTAAACTGGCGCACTCTGCCTAACTATCCTACAGCATTTACCCCAGGTTCCTCGCAGGCATTAACAATACCTCCCTTCAGCACCAATATTCCCAAGTAAACTGAGACCGTTGCCTTGGACGTGACATTCCTGATGATGAGGGTTTGTGAGCAATATCCCGCTGACAATGCAAGTTTGACTAATGATAATCATATCCAACCGGAAAACAATATTACGTTCATCTTCCCCTGTAATAGAGCAGTGGTTCTCAAAGTGGAGTCCGGGGACCCCCACGGGTCCTTGAGGGGGTTCCAGTGGTCCCCAGCAAAATTAATTAACATACAGTAGCATCAAAATCAGTTTAACCACTTTAACTCCATTTTATACTTTGGCTATTCAAAAATAGCAGATCTACCGTATAAGCTCACAACGTGAGGTCTTATGAGCTTGTAGAGCTTTCTTTTTTTGTGGGGGGGAGTAATTCTGAATAATTTTGCAAATGTTTAACAACTCAAATATTCTCTTTTCAGATGGGGGTCCGTGGCTAAATACATATCCATTTCAGAGTTTCCTGCCGAAAATGGGGAGAGGGTCTGTGCTCCTGATTCTCCTTCTGGATCACTCGGAGAGTCGGCCAGGGTGTCATAGTGAAAGGAGAGAGCAGACATCATTACGCCCACCTTTTTAGTCAGTCATCGCCAGCTGCAAATGAGTCCACTACTGTATTCATCTTCTGAACGCATCAACTGTGCTGCTATAGAATAGCATAGAATATATGCTGATAAACATTTAACGTCTCCACCCTCAAAGTAGAAGGAAACATGCATTCCACATTCATTCCTCTTCAATCGGCATAGAATAGAACAATAACTACTTATTACAAGTCACAATTATTTTATTATAGATCATTCTATCTATCCATCTACCTAGCTACCTACCTACCATTCCATCAGTGATGTACAGTACTCAGTCAGTCAGTCAGTCAGTCAGTCAGTCAGTCAGTCAATCAATCAATAAATTAATCAATCAATAGTGCCATATGATAGCAAGCTGTGACTACCATACAGCAGGTAGAAGACCATACTCTTACAGAGACCCAACAATTCCCCCACGAGCAAGCGCTCTGAGGCGGTGGCAACGAAAAACTCCCCCCAAATCACATCCGTTCATTGCCATCTTTATCAAGATTCAAGGGTCTTTGTTGTTGCGAGTGTATGAGAATTAAATGCATGGCTTTCAGCTCCTTGACAAGACAGCAAGAAGAAAAACAACAATAATAAAACAATTGAAACTTGCACAGCTTGTTGTCACCAGCACCCCTGCTTCCGTGGTAGCGCCGCTGTGGTGCGTGGGTACTCACTCACTTGTACATTGTACGTCGAGTGGGCAAGGGCTCCTAGCGTAAACACTCTTGACTGGAAGTTATTGTTGAATCTCTTATGACCAGCAATGTGTCTCTGTCATGCCTCAAGTAGCTGACAACTTTAGAGGTGAAAATTGTGCAAACTGTAAAGAAAAAACAACAACCATAAAACTGTAAAATAAGTTAAATCTGTCGGGGAGGAGCACAAAACGAGGTGGCCATACTGGACACCCGACCACCATCTAACTCCCAGTGTCCATCAGAGATGGACAAATGGCTAGTAAGATCTTTGGCATTCACCCATAAATTGCAAAATAACAGCTTCTAATTCAGGACAAAGCCTTTTAATAGCTCATAATTCATAGCTGCTTATAATGGAAATGTTTGCCTCTTCAGAAAGGTACTATTCAGTTATTAGAAAAAAAGTTTAACTTCATTGCACAAGTAAACAATCTCCCATACAGATGTCATTTGCCAAGGTCAGCTATACAAAGAACATTGAAGAAAGACACTTTTTTTCCTCTTATACAATCACATTTAACACTGGTCTTGTGTAGGATATTCTTTATCTTAGTGCTGGCAGGGATTACATTTGACACCACACATTATCAGGAGGTCAACACGCAATAGAACAACATTGACCAGGGTCAACAAAGTATATAGCCGTGTTGAGACGCATTGTGAACTTGTATATTGCTTATTTTCACCTATGTTTACCTATTATGACATGACCAGAATAGGAAAGCAATTGTGCAGCAGTGTTCAAAGAGTACAAAACAATTTTCAAACCACCAATTCAATGAACCTTAAGACATCTACAATAGAATGCGTAGGGACCCAGTCCAGTGGTTGCATTTATTGCAGTAAGGATGTATGTGCAAGGTAGCCCCCCTTGCAAGCCAATAGGGCACGGTAATGCGTTTGGTTTTGTCTCATTGCCGCTCTGAGCACTGTGGATTAAGAGCATCTGCTAAATGCCTAAATTGTAAATTGTGTTGTTTCACGACTGCAAAGCGATCTTTGTAATACATATACAAACTAGAAAAAGTGCTCCTCGGAGCACAGGTCTCCGCCAGGTCAGGTAGGTTATTGTGGCCTCCTGGTGGTGCTATAATAGGCCAATGTGAAAAGGTAGCCATTTCTTCTTAGGCCTTGCACGGCAATCGGACACTGCATTCATGATTTGAGGCATTTTGTTCAAAACAATTGTTTTGCTAAATTAGACCTGCTGGTGGCGCTATAACAGGCCAATGTTAAAAGGGTGGCATTTGCTCCTCAACATAGTGTGAATGTGCGTGCAAAGTTTGACCGCAATCGGATGCTGCGTTCATGATTTGCGGCATTTTGTTCAAAACAAGCCACTATACACCAAACTTTAGATGTAAATCTTAGCCAATCAGGATGGAATATGAAAAATCAAACACATCCGTCTTGATCAAATGACTATGGAGATCATGTGTACCGATTTGCGTGAAATGTGGATAAAATTGGAAGGAGTAATATAATTTTTTTTTTTTTACATAAGTCGGCCTCCTGGTGGCACTATAAAAGGCAGATGTGAAAAATGCAGGGCAAGGGTTTTTCCTTGACCTTTAGCGAGTGCGCTTACAAAGTTTTACACAGATCGGTGCAGTTATAGGTAAAAACACGAATCGGCCTGTTATAGCGCCACCATGAGGCTGATTTGAAAAATTTCAATTGGCATTTCTTCCTCGGCATAGTGGAAATGTACGTGCACAATGTCAAGGTAATTGCATGCTGTGTTCATGATTTGAGGCATTTTGTTCAGTACTCCTGCAAACTTTGGAAGCCATTTCTAGCCAATCAGGATGGAATATGAAAAATCTGAAAGACCCGTTTCGTTTAATGACTATAGAGATACTGTGTACCGATTTGCGAGATTTTTGGACAAAATCTGTAGGAGTACTGGGCCTCCTGGTGGCGCTATAAAAGACCCATGTAAAAACATTTGGGCAGAGGTTCTTCTGTGGCATCCAGGGAGTGTGTGTGCACAGTTTCACTGCGAGCAAGCCAACGGTGCCGGAGATTAGCTGCACAGACAGAATGACACACGGACGGACGGACACACGGACGGACGGACAGGGGGCAAAACATACTCTCTCGCCATGCCTTTCGGCCTGGCGGAGACAATAATACAAAATATCACTTCAGATTGATGTTATGAGAAATGCAAATGACAACAGCAAAAAATAGATAAATAAATGGTTGTGCTTATTTCCAGCTGTTGCTCACTTCATTAATGTCTGTTGGGGCAACATTTAACACTATAATTATTTGACCCGGGTCCTGTTTTCCCTCTACTGTACACCAAATCTCTTCGCCCCAAACTAGCTGATCTGCAAGCTCACAACGCATTGTGAGCTTGTAGATCAGCTATTTTTACCAAATGTTCGGCTACAATGACATGTCCAAAATATTGGTTAGAAAAACAGTATACAATCAAATACCATGTTTTGTTTGTTTGCTTTAGACACACCAACATAAGGCCCCTCAATTTTTGATTAGGCTACGGTGCAGTATTTTTTGTGTCTGACTGACACTTTAAATGCTGCCATCTGCCTTTGCACAGTGGTACACAATAAAAGCCATAAACGCTGGAAAATAAAAGTCAATGACAAAGAAATGACTCAATTAACCATGCATGATATGAATTTCTATTAGTTTCGCGTGAACTAAATATCTTCATGTAACCGACAGACTGTTCATTCTGCCTCGTCCAGATCCTTACACTAACCTTAACCATCACAAACCCATGCCTAAACCTATTTCAACAATGCCTAATTTTTACTCAACTTCATTAAATAACCACTTTCAACTATTTTGGTCATGTCTTTATAGGTGAAAATTCTCAAACAAACATAAGTATAACCTTTTTTCTAACATTTTCAAAAATAGCGAAAATACCAGATCGACAAGCTCACAATGTAACACATTGTGAGCTTGTAGATGGGCTATTTATGCTATTCGTCATACGACAAAGTATATAGGTTTTAGTGGGGAAACCACAACAAAACAAACCCATGCCTAAACCTAACTGAAACTAATCAATTAAACCACAACAAACACCATTTGATTGTTTTGCCCGGGCCGTCTATCATTCTTCCTTTCTGACACTTCCTGGGATAGCACTACGTGCAGAAGCCAGATGTAACCTTTGCTAAGCGTGCTCTGGATTGTGTAGGCCTTATGGTTAACATTCCACAGGGCACACCAGTGCCCAGACCAAGACCGTGTTGATGGAAATGCCAAGTGAAAAGCATCTGTTGGGTTAACATGAAGCATTGTGACAACAACGAGGAGACACCACACTGGGCTTGATGTTACTTGTTACTATACTTTTGAGGGCCAAGCGTATGTGTACAGTTTCCTAATGCATGGCTTTGCACACAAAGGTCTTTCAGCCATATACCACTATTAAAGGTAGGGTAAGTGATATTTTTTGGTTAAAACAAAAAGTATTTTGTTAAAAGGTTAAGGTTAAAAGGTTATATTCTGATAGTAATCATTGCTATAGAGTGTTTGTTCAGTAACAGGAGTCTCCCCGTCTCTCCAGCTCTTTAATAAACAGAAAATACATTTTTCGGTAGGTGTCAAAATCTCAGCCAATCAGGAGAAAGTACCCATTTTTAAGCTTCACTTTTATAGTGTTCCAGTTCCAATTTTGCCTGCTCATTTCTTAGTGTCATCACTTCCAATTTCACTTGTTTAATCTGTATCCTGATTGAGTTCTCTATCCTGATTGAATAAAATTGGAAAAGAAACTGAAACGAAAATGCATTTTCTGTTTTATAAAGCTGGAGACAAGGAGACTCCTTTTACTGAACAAACACTCTATAGCAATGAGTAGAATATAGAGCTATTTAACACTTATGTTAACCAAAGAAAATCACTTACCTTACCTTTAATACATTATCAACGCTCCATCACCAGAGAGGCAAAATGCCCACATGTATTGCAAGTCTAGGCAAGCTGTTCAGTGAGACATTTCTGTGTGTGTCTGTCCGTCCATGCGTGCGTGCGTCAGCAAAGGTAAATCCTCATACTGAGAGCACTTGTGAATCTCTAGAACCATTTATAGAAAAGTTTATAGTCATCAAATTATTAGTCTTTTTTGCCTCATTTCAATATTGCAGTGGTTATGGAAGAAAAAACATTGTTTACAATGAAATGTCAAAAACAATTGTTGCATACCCGTCCATGCTATAGACACACGGTGAGGATAATGTACAAACGCTGCTTTGTTGCCACTGGACCAATTAGCAGAAATGGAATGGTTTGACATACTCCTTCCTATACAGTAGTAATTATTTTTTATGTGACTGTCATCTTTATGACACTGTTTTACCATTACATGCGCTGTCTTCTGTGAGAGGAAACTTCCCATTTTAGCAACAGCCCTATAGGTGTGAAGACTCATGGACACAGATACACGCAAACACACAGAGACTCAACAATTCCTATACGGCATAATATTTGTTGCATTGTGCAAGGACACTCCAGCTTGACAGGGCAACAATAGCAGCTCTCGGGCCATCCAATTTAGCTGCCAACCCCAAAATTCCCCATCAAACCGACCTTCACAATGATAGGCCTGCTTTTCAAACTCAAGGCCACTACAGACGTAGCTCAATACATAACAACACATGCCTTCCTGCAGCCTAATGCAGTTCCCTTGAAAGGAAGTGTACTTTTATTTATGACAATCCATTTTATTCTCATTTGAATTTCAAAGGTTTGTCCTTCATATCTTTGGGCGAAACTTAGCCAAGATTAATTAATGAAGACTCACAAATTCATAGAAACCCCAAAACAATCAAAGCTATTTTGTTTTCTTTCTAGATAGGAAAAATGAGCAAAATGCTGGCAATTTCCAAATAGATTTACTGATTCCCATTCCATTCCGTTCGATACAAGATTCAGTTTAAGTTTGTTTTTAAGTCTTTAAATGGTTGGCACAATTCTACCTCTGAATAACTCTACAAGGGTCTTGAGGTCTACTGACCAGTCACTTCTTAAGGTCCCACCAACAAAGCTGAAGACCCGGGATAGATCGTTTTCTGCTGTAGTGACAAACTGTGGAACAAGCTTCCACCCCATGTTAGAGCGTCTCCAATCTCGGAGCCCAGAGACAACTGAAAAGGAAAAACAGTGACCTCTGCTGTTCGTCCCTCCTCAGTTATACTCTGGGACAATGCCGACGCAGCACATGTGCGCAAGGAAACCGGGGTTTAAGTCTGCCTTCACCGCTCCACTTCCGGGTGGTGCGACTACGTTTTCATTCCCACTAACAATATTTCTACACGGAACACTAACACCACTTCTCCCAGAGAACATGGATCGTTTTGGTTATAAGCCCACTTGTTTCTATGATGAAAGAGTAAGTTCAAATGTGAATATCTTTCCGTGGTTTTGTCTGCTCCGCGGACGCTATTGTTAAATTAGTTTCGGTTAGTTTCCAGCAGGGAAGATCGACGGACACGTGAATCCCGCCCACTACATTTGATTGGGTAAACGCGGCCTGCTTCCTGATCTGAAGGCACGCCCACTCCCACAAAGTGTGTACACGTTCTGACGAACCTTCAGGACAGATTCCAACGCAGTGCAGAATCTGTTCTTGAGAGATTAGAGCGTCTCAAACCCTGCCTGTGTTTAAATCACGTTTAAAAACTCACTTGTACTCCTTGGTGTTCAAAAATTCAGACTGAGAGTTGCCGTTTATCACTAGGCAATGTGTCTATATGTTGTCCTGTTTATTGTGTATTGATTTTGCTCTTGGTATTTTTTGTATTTTTTGTTACTGAGTGTACAGCACTTTGGTTCAACACTGTTTTAAATTGTGCTCTATAAATAAAGTTGATTGGATTGGATTGGATTATCAGTATGCAACTTGGACGTCACGCTTGTCGACGTGCAAGGCATTGAGTGAGTCTTGTAAGGTGCACCCAAGCAAGTCACCAGGAGAGTGAGTGCCCGCACGCCAAGTCGCTTGTTGCTCAGAAACGTGCACTGTTACCTAAGACGCCATACCTGTCCGGGTGAAACACCTGGTTTTCACTGAGTCCCAACCACATACAGCTTTCAGATGTATAATGCATGATGAGTGTGACAGCTAGTGTGGACACCTCCACGTGGGTAGCATTCTAACATGAGAAGGTAAATCTCCTTTTCCGGCTCAAAGATGTTTGTGCCAACATTAAGTGACATTGAAAGTCTGTAAATTCAGTACAACACAACATGAGTTTTTTTTCCTGCATGCTACAACATTGCTTTACATTTCCCAGCTGAGTGCTCAGACCAGGCCACTACAAAGATGCCTATCTGCTTATGTGTGCCTGCCACAAGCAGGGACACACACACTCACGCAGGCACAGTTGCAGCTATGCATACAATAACACACCAACAGGCACACACATGTACATTTAAAACACACACACATCACCTTACACACACAGCACACACTACACAGTATAAAGTATTATAAAGGGGTGGCAAGTGTGTGTCAGTGTGTGTGTGTGTGTGTGTGTGTGTGTGTGTGTGTGTGTGTGTGTGTGTGTGTGTGTGTGTGTGTGTGTGTGTGTGTGTGTGTGTGTGTGTGTGTGTCTTTCTCCCCAATTTATTGTCAATTGATTCCTCCCCACACACAGTTGTGTGGGGAGTTGTCACTTGCTGTATCCCACTGACTTGCTGTATCCTATTGACTCTCCTGCCAGTGAGAAGCCCCCACTCGGAGGACATAGATTCTTCGTTCTACTCCTCCCGCACAACACTCCCTGCTGACAGGTGCCGCCCCAGCCCGTAGGAATACGTGCAGTGACTTATGTCACCGTCCCGGTTCGGCTTCCCTCCCCCGAACACGGCCAATTGTGTTCGTAAAGACTCGCGACAAAGCCGGATGTACCGCGGTGGATTCGAACCCACAACCTCCACGGTAGCGGGCAGGCACTTTACCACTGTGCCACCACCCAAGCACCCACAACTGCTATTTCTATTGCTGCTATTTTTTGCCATTTTCTCTCGTTGCTACAATATCTAGGAGCCAAAAGCCAAGAATATTACTCTCTTTACTAATGTGACAATGAAGAATCTTGAAATTGCCTTGCTCTTTGGCATTCTTTTTCAATGCTTTTGTGTCCTTTGCTGAGGATTTTGGCATAAATAGAGGCAGAAATACCTACAGTAGTTGGGTGCCTCTTAGAAGCCAACCATAAAGGTTGGCGAGTCCCTTTAAAGCCAGTACGGTCAGAGTTCATGTGCTCCATTTGGAACTGTTGGCAAATATGTTCATGGCTTTGCTGCAAATTTCATCCTTTTTCAGCTTCCAGAGGAGATTGTGTGCACATCTCGTACCTGTATTTAGGCCAGGTGCTGGACATCAAGGCAAGAATCAAGGAGAAGAAGGTAAAAACATCCACACACTGGTTTAAAGCTCCCAAAGCGTATTTTCTTAAGAAAATAAGTTTTGGGAGCTTTAAACCAGTGAGCGGATGTTTTTACCTTCTTATCCCTTTTCAGCTTAGCACAGATTTAATTTCAGTCTGCTCTGTGATGCTACTGTAGGTATGCTGGTATCTTCTATGAGTGCAGATTCCGCACCCATCGGTTCACTCATGCATGACAACCACAAATGTATCTTGTGGCTGTCGGGCAGAAACCTTGTATCTCCATGTTTCAACTTTTTATGTTTTTTTCCCCTTACAATAGTGTCAATCAAAAGTGGCTAAAATTGCTGACAAGCTCACAGCGCATCGTATCACAAAGCATATCAGCTAGTTTCACTATTTCTGAACATTTTGGATCCATTTGCTGAAAAGTAACGATTTTGGACATACAAGGTTTTCCACCCAGCAACGATATCTGAGGTTGGGAAGGATTAGCCCGGGACCTCTGTAATGTTGTAGGTATCTCATGAGCCACAAGGTGAGTCATCAAGATTTTTTTCTGCACAGGAGACTGCCGAGTGGCTTGGTAGCAGCTGAAGTCATCACAAACCGACATAAGTGTCAGCGTCTCCTTTTCAATTTAGGCATAATGCTGCTCTACTGGAGACAGTGGTCTTAATGCATATACTGTAGTATGTCATTGTTTCCATGCTGCACTGCATGAGCACTCCTCCCAGGCCAAAGGAGTGTCTGCTGAGACCTCTTTTTTAAAGATTTATTTTTGGGCTTTTATGCCTTTATTTATAGGACAGTAGTCTGACAGGAAATGGTGAGAGAGATGGGGAGTGACGTGCAGCAAAGGCCATCGGGCTCGGGACTCTAACCCACGACTCGCTGTCAGGCTACATTGAGTCTAGGTCCCTGGACCGCTACGGCAGCCATCCAGGCCCTGCTGAAACCTTATTTGAATCAAAGAATGCTTATGTTGGTTGAAAGATTAGCTCGGATTTGAGCATGGACTACATGCATTTCTCTGTGAGGATATCACACAGTATTTCAACTCAGGAAAATCAGGAATGGACTTTCCCAGCTGGTTCACAATGCAGAGGAAACTGTAGACCACAAATACATTTATTATGTTATTTGTGTATGTGTTTTTGTGCTTCTATTTAGCGGGATCTGTTACAAATGTTTCACTTTTCTGCATTTAGTGGAAACTTTGTGAGACAACATTGCATTACTCTCCTGTTCACGTGATGTGGTGGTTTAGATAAAGGTCATGGGTCACTGTAATTATTTAGAATAGAAATGTAATTCATATAGAATTGGAGCAGCAAGCTGTTGTGCAGACTTTTACATTTTGATGCTGTTATTTCCACCATTTTGTCATGTTCCTCACTTGAGCTGCCAGAGATGAGATTGTCATCCCACGTGGCAGACTTCTCTTTGGAAGAGTTCAGAGGCTGATGAGATGCCAAAGGGAAGCATCTAGCTGGAATAGTGCCCATATGGTGTGATTAAAGTCATGAGCTGCTGTGACTCTGCAGCAAAACGAATCTGCCAGAATCCCGACTTAGCAACTGGCTCTGTGAAAGGTTTGGCTCCTCCCAGCCAAGTGGCGTCAACAGAAGGCAGAATGAACGTTTCATGCTTCACAGCATTGTTCAGTTTCAGTAAATCAACACAGATCATCACTGCACACCAGTCAGTATGGCTCTTTTACGGTAATGATGTCAGGCTCTTCCATTCTCAAAAGTTCAACTTTAAAGGTTCTATAAGAGATATGTTTTAGTTAAAAAGTAAAGTTTTTTTTTGTTAAAAAGTAAAAGTTTGGTATTCTGATAGTAATCAAAAATAGGGACGCAGTAATCAGTGTTTCATTTTTTTTAAAGCTGCTTTTTCTGCCTTTATTTGATAGTATACAGTAGACTGACAGGAAATGGGGAGAGAGACATGGGGAGTGACACTCAGAAAAGGTTGTTGGGAACGGGATTTACTAATTAGTATTAGCAGCCTAGGTGCCCAGACCACTACGCCAGCCGTCCAAGCCAGTAATTTGTGTTACCTATTTAGATGATCTTCTTTCAGCTAATTCCCATCAGGGGTCACCACAGCAGATCATTGTTACCTCCTTGCCTATTTAGCTGGAAGCATACTCTTTCTCAGTCATTGAGAAATTCTGGATCTATGAATATTCAAAGTCTTCACCAGTATTATTTTCCACCCTGCTCAGAGCAAAGTGGTTTCAGGTTTAAGAAAGTGTCTAATTTGCATATTGGACCATGGTCGGTGACATCACACAGCCGGCTCAGATTTTGAGGAAGTACAGAGAAACCTCTCCATCTCCAATGAAAGAAGGTAAAAAGGATGCTCTCATGGCAGGTTCTGCATGTGATGACAGTTGGGTCCATGGACCCTCAGGGTTCCTTGAGGGGGTTCCAGATGGACCTTTACAGGTCTGTAACTCTGAGAGTGTACAAATGGAACCTTATGGGTCAGTTTAATTTGTATTCTCTCAGAGTTATGGGGTCCATGAAATAAAAACCCATAGTACTTGGCTATAAATCGCCAGTGAGTTATATATTTACATTAGCATAATCTTTTATATTTTCTGGACAGTCACAGGCTTCACTTATCCTTGATATTAACAACAACACTATGAATTATGGGTTGTTGCCCCAAGCACTGCTGAGTCTGACACACAGAAAGTGTGCATAAAGGTTTCAAAAAGTCTGAGATAGAGACCTCATGGACTTGTCAATTTTACAGTGGGACAACCCTTTCGGACATGCTATCAAAGTGCATGAGCGCAGACATATAGTGTCTTATGCCTATGTACTAACTGCTAACAAGGCCAGCATGATGAAAAACCCTCAGATGAGACCATTCCAAACTACACAAAGCCACGTTTGACACCACATGGCATTAGTCTCATCTTAACCACACTGATTGTTCTTTAAGCACTTGGGCTGTGACACAACAGTCTATCCCTGCCTCTCAGTGTGTCATTAACATCAATCTGTGTGGACCTACTGCAACTCCTCACCTACTCTTCTGATCGCACACCAAGTCATTTACCTAATGGATGAGTGTCATTACCTAATGACAACGACCACATTATGAACTTTACACAGCAGGGACCGTAGTTCATTGCAGACGAGCTTAAAGGGAATCCATTCTGGAGGGGGCAAGATAAGGAGCTTGAAATGTCCCCCCAAAATGCTAAGATTTTCCAGAAATGTTCTAAAATAGCAATAATAGTTTAAATAGCAGATGTAAAAGTTCACAACAGCTATTTTCACCATATTTGTAAGTAGTAATAGGGCTTAATTCCATTCCTAGAAATGTAGCGGAGTCAAAAGTGCAATATATTTTTTGTAAATGTAGTGGAGTGGAAGTCTCCAAAATATATTCAAGTAAATGTACTTAGTTACAGTCCACGACTGAGCAATTCACTCCACTTCATCAGTCACGCTATTTCCACCATAGCCTGATGGCTGCAACCCGTAATTTACACAGCCCTGGGTAGCCCACCCGGCCCCTCAGGGAGCACCCCTTTCTAGCAATAAGGAGGAGCGTTAAAAAGACTGTTTCCATTTGGCAAAGGAGACAGATGGGTAGGGAGAGTAGGCAGTGGAAAAAGTCAAATTCAGTTTCTGTAATGAGCTGTTGGATGTGTCCACAAAAATACATCAGCGTTTTAACAATGTACAATTCTTAGAAGGAAGAAAAAAAGTGATATACAACAGTAATACCCAATGGCCATTATTTAGGAGGAAATTGGCCTGTGGCAATCCAACTATATAATAATGCAATGCTATCCCTGGCCTATTTTAAAGCTATACAATTCAACTTTTAGTAGTCACAAGCTTTTCTTTTCTTTTCTTTATTACATGTTTTGGTCCCAAGGAAGGAAGTAGGTTAATGGTGGTAATGCACCTGGATATTGGATAGTGGGGGGCGCTGGCCCCAAAAATGTTGAGAACCAATAGACCACTGGTTCTCAACGTGGGGTCCTTGAGGAGGTTCCAGGGGGTCCCCAGCTAAATGATTGATGGTTGGGAACCAAATGCACCCTTGCGGGTCTGTACCTCGCTGGGAGTGTACACATGGGTTCCATGTACTGTATGGCCTACACTCTCAGAGTTCAAATAACCCTGAGGATTGTACAGTGACGCGCGGACCTGGCTTTTGTTGTTCCCCCCCACACAGCAACCAGGAAGCTACGCTAGGGGAATGCTGAACCAAGGCGTTCACACGCACACGTGATAATAGTTATTGTCCATGACGGAGGCGCGCCGACTCAGCAGAGCTTGAGGCCGAGGAAACGCGCCCGAGCGCCTCCAGGCGCGAGTGCCCGCGCCTGGCCGACTGAAGGTCTGCTAGTCGAATCAGCGCCATCCGAGTTGTAACCCGATAGGGGGAGAATAGATCTTTATATGGGTTAATATCCACGACGACACACATGTGTGCGTGTGTGTGCGCACACATGCGTGTGGCTTCATTGCCCTCTAGCGTTGGTTCTACAGAATTGCCTGGGTGGGTGGTAAAAACAAGCGCTCCTTTTTCAATTTCCCTGGAATGCCAATTTCCCTGTAACATATATATTTTTAAATAAATGAATCACAACTATCAACAATCAAAAAAAGGAAAACAGATGACAGGAAATCACTCTTAACCACAGGAACCCTAGCAGCTCTAATCTGTTATGGGCATGTCATAATAGGCGAACAAACACTGGACAAGAATAGCCGAACATTCGGTGAAAATACAACATCGAGAAGCTCAACATCGATCTACGAGCTCAGCTGTGAACTTGTGGATTGGCTATTTCCGCTATGTGACGTACAACGAAGTATATGGGGTTTAAGTGGTTGAGCTGCTGTTCAGATTATTTTGCTGTCTGCTCTCCTCCTCCTGTCAGCGGAGGACTGGTCCCAGTGGAAGGCCTTCCTAACAAGGAGGGCCTTGGGCCTCCGGAGGGAATAAATAAAGGATTCCAGCAGACTGTGAGTGCCCCACGGGAGAGCATCATTCTCTCACTTCCCTGCCTCTTCCCTCTCTACTACCGTACTGCCGGCGGGGAAATGCCTCAACTTGCTAACTCTATCTGGACCCATGACATTCCAACAAAGTCACAAGTTAAGATAAGTCTTAAGTCTAATGGGGTTGGAGTGGTGGTGGGGAGGGAGCAACTATGATTAAGTTTGCACTTCTTTGTCACCTTGGGAAAGGTTGCGAAAGGAAAGGGAAAAGAAAACCCCACAGAAAGTAAAGTATAAGAGAAATCCCCCCATCTTTTCCCAGGAGTAATCAATTAATTGTGGGAAAGTTGCCAGCAATTACTGATCAAAGGAGAGGCAGAATCGCAGTCCTTAAGCTTTGAAGGGGTTTAATAAGACACCTACATGCCTAACAGTCTGGCCTGCTTATCATTTTAGTTTGAGCCTTAATGAGACACTAAGATTATCACCTCCCTTTGCATCAGGTCCCTGGAGAGAGAGGAACTGTGAAGGACAGACACGGCAAGAGAAATATATAATATATTAATAAATAAAAATCCTAGATTAAAGACTGGTAACATTTTCATAATGCTGTGAATACATGGGCTTATTTATTTGTGCTTCTTGTTCTGTACGTTTTTTCTTTCTTTCGTCCTTCTTTTCTCACGCCACTAGCATTAGATTTTTATTTTTGTTGTTGCTACATTATATTTAAATGAGAATGCAAATTACATCGCTCCAACCGTTGGATACATTACGGCTTTGAGTTATTTTCCTCATGGCTCTATTGAGCTCTGCCTTCTCGCCAGTGTTGCCATGTCTGCTTATTATAAGCGACTTTGGGCTTTCTGTGCAGTTGCTTGTAAATATTGGTAGTTTCGGGTTGCATTTTTTTGGGCTTGTTTCGAAAGTTCAGTTGCTTATTTTGGGCATGTTTCCTAAATGTTGTTTAAACCAGTGGTTGGTTCTGAAACATTTTAATGTCAAGGCCCCACAAATGAATATGTAATTGTCTGTGTATCCCCATCTGAAAATAATTTGTGCCAGCAGGGACCCCCGTACCAGATTTGTGTTTATTATTTCTAATGTTTCACTTTTTCCCCAAGATTTTAAAACAAATAGCAGATCTACAAGCTCTGCATCGCGACACATTGTTAACTTGTAGCTCGGCTATTTTCAAATAGCCAAAGTGTATAATATAGGTTAAGTGCTCATGTGTTAGTCGCTTCTTTTGGGCTTGTTTGTCTAATAGACCTGGTTGCTTGTTTCTCTCGCAAGATCTGGCAACCCTGCTTCTCGCCAGTAGCACACCAGCCACATAATCATGAGATATAATTGCACGATTAGGCTTAGGAGGTCAGGTCAAAACAGAGATGGAAAATAAATAAATAATAACATAAATAACTAACAAACAGTCACTTTCCAGGCTGACCCTGCCACTTTCCCTCCAGCGCTGAACTCTGCATAAACCCAGGGTGACAGCACGTTGTCCCCCATTTTCAGCCACGTGCGCGAGACGGCTAATTATGGATGTCACAAACATACGGCTGCATGCAGGGAGAGCCGTTATGTTGCAGAGCAAACTGCCGATGCTGCAGAATGCATAGCATGGTGGTGGTGTGGAGATAGAGACATGCAGAACGTGTAGCGTGTTGGTGGTTTGGCGATACTAGGTACATGCGTCCCTCGACAAGCTCTGCAGGTGTCTCACATGACTGATTCCACAACATCTCTGACAGTAAACCATGCACAGCAGCGACCCGTGGCTGCAAATGTATTTATATCACGACACTGGTGCATTTTGTGGTGCAAGCATGTATAGGTCTGCTGTGTGTGGTCGCTGAATGTGTGTAAACAAGATTCATGATCATTTGGTCCTGTTATGATTACGAACAATCAATACACAACAAAGCAGTGAAGGGCAGTTGGCTGCTAGGTGTGGGTGCCATGTTTTTAACCTTACTTTTTTTGGGTGGGGGGGGGGGGGCAGATTGCCTAGGACTTTTCATTTTGAATCAGCCTTTTTTTAAGATCTGTTTTTGGGCGTTTATGCCTTTAATGATAGGACAGTAGACGGACAGGATATGGGGAGAGAGATGGGGAGAGATGGGATTAGAACCCGCGACACGCTGTCAGGCTGGCCTTGCAGCCTAGGGTGCCTGGACCGCCACGCCACAGCCCAGGCCTAAATCTGCCTTTTTGGGGATTTTTTCTTTTCACAGCCAGTGAAAGTTAACAATGTTCAAATGCAGTGTGTTATGCGTGGAATGTCATGTGTTATTTAATGTAATGGGCCATAGCATACTGAACACAACAGATCTCTTAATGGAAGCTTAGTATGGGACCATTGTTATCCAAGGGACTATTCAACCAAAGTCAACAGCTCAAATGTGACTGCCCACGTTTTGAACCAGCTGAATGATTAATCATGACCATTAAAGAAAACAAAATTATAATTGGAAAGTGCAAAAAAGGTGAAGATACAAGACTTACATATTTTAAGAGTGAAGGAGCTACTCATCCCATAAACCATTGGCATACCTTCCCAATGCTTCCAACCAAACTATCGTTAAGCTTGGTTCTTCTTAACTTTTTCTTTTTTTTCAACCCTGATGTACGACATGTGTCTCAGAGTAATGGGATCTAGAAACTCACGTGATATTTGTGGGAGCGGTAACATTTCCTTGGTAACGCTAGCTTGACTAATCAGGCTACACCTTAAGATTGTGGGTAGTGTAGTATTTCTCCATGACGTTGCAAATGAAACATGTTTACAGACGTGTGCCTTACAGGAGCATAGCATTGACCTCATAGATCGTGAGAAGTCCACCTTGGATTGTTTTCACATTATAGCTGACAGTAAATTCCTTGTAAACTGAACAGGATTTTTGCTTCCATATATATAACAGGAAACCAGTGTACCTGCCTTGGAATTGTGTGACAATCACACATTATTATTGCAAATTATTTAAAGTCCAGGGTATTGCGTATACCCTAAAAAATATATCTATATACACTCTGTCTGTCTGTCTATCAACCAATCTGGCACCCCTATTTTGGTTATATCACTGAGCATGAAGAAAGTGTTACATTTGATAATTAATTATTATTATTATTATTATTATTATATTTTCATAATATTTAATAATATATTTAAGCTTGCAGATGTGTTAGAGGAGTGCCTTGAGATTTTGACTGGCACATTGTTGTGCCTAAGGCACACAAAGTTTGAAAAGTACTGCCATACATACTGCATGTGCAGGGAGCTCTGTAAAACCCAACGCATCGAGAAGGTGGAGTCCCGGGACCATCGAACATCAAAATAAATACAGCCCTAATTGGCTGCTCAGCAGATGTTCACAAATATTTAACCAATGCCCAAGATACTGCTGGCATCATCATGGTGACTCAACCGCAAGTGTGAATACCACACAGACCCAACATCCTGAATTCAAAGCCATTTCAATGTCATCGGCGAATGCCATCCCCAATCAAACTAATCAATGTAATCGATTGTAATACAATAAACTTGATAATTTATTAATAAATAATCAGTTGATAATTAATCCCTATATTCCCTATTTGCACGTAATTATAGGCGAAAATGGTGAAAAACAACTAATATCGAAAATAATTATCTACAGACTCGTCTCTATAAGTATAAAATAGGACTAAAGTGGTTAATTGATTCATTGATATAAATAATCAATAGAATCATCTCTAATCAATAGTTGCAGCTCTAATCCCCAGTCTCTACCCTTTATTTCCTGTGTCCGCTACAATATGACATTAAACCAAATTAAGGCCAATGTACCCAATGTACAATGTACTCATATGTTTATACTTGGTCCCCAACTTTTTTCTCCTAGGAGGACAAGCGCACAACATGGCACATGTATAGACATTCACATGTCTATACTCTGTCAATACTGAGAGGAAACTTTCACATTTTGGGTATATTCTGTTCAGCCTAAACCCAGAAACAGCTGTTAAAAAGGTTTTATGGAGACGGTGGAATCAAAGCCTGTCTGCTCTAATCTCTAACACAGAAAAGTTCATTATCCTCCATGCCAGTTGGCTGCTGTACCTACAAAACATGTTGCCCCCACAATCTGTGAGGGCTGTGACAGTATTGTATTTTGTCTCCTGCGTGGCTCTCTGTCCATATCTCCAGTACATATTTGTTTGACATTATGTTTACTACCTACTTTGAAAGGCAATAACACAAGCACACAGCATCATATCTCTAGCCTGAATACTGAAACGTGAGCTGACATCTTTAAGGCAGAAAGTTTGTTGTGTTTCCAAAATACCATTAGCTAAAGTTATTTTAAAGTTAGTGAAGCTTACTTTCAGCTATCTATGGTAGCCAACTGTGTATGGTTCATTTTGAGCCATTGGAGAACAACCACTTGGGAAAGGGAGAGAAAAAATGGCATGGACTGCTGCCTGGTAATTGACAAATGTGGGTATCTCAGTAGGGGGTACTCTCCAAGCGTTGAGGAATAGTTATCCATGTGTTTCTTTTCCTGGCGGCGCAGGTTAGCGCCCGCGCATCTGAAACCTCATTAAGCATCCGCTGTCATCCTCCATCTGTTAAACACTCCGCCAACAGAGCCGAGGAAGAACGGGGTGCAAGCTGTCGTCCGCTAACTCACTGAAACTCTTCTTCTCTCTTTGTACTCATTGCTCTGACTTTATCTATGGTCTCCTCTCTCTCCCCAACTCTTTCTGATTTATTGTACTTTCTGCATCTCAGCCTTTTTTGCTTTCTTTCTGTCTCTGTAACTTTCCCTCCTCTTAATTACGTTTTTTTCTTTCTATTCCACTGCTTTTAAAACTGGTATTTGGTTTGTATTGGCGTGTAGTGACTGACTGCTGTTTTCACACCATGAAGACAGAAATAATGCAGAGAAGTGGGCATTCCGTGCCCATTTCTCTCTGCATAATGATTATGATGATGTCCTGTTTATGGCTGTGCTCACAGGATTCCCCAACATTTGCCTCTAAGGTACACATTTCTGTATTTGCTTTTTTTCGACGCCCAATAGGTGCTTTAGAATTCAATTCCTTTACAGGGGGTTCGTTTGCATTATTATTTTGCATTATACGCAGCATTTCGCTCTCCCATCCCCTCATCTGACACACTTCCTGTCTTCCGCCCCCGCAACTGCCTGCCATATCTTCCTATGATGCATTATGAGAAACACTGACAGAAGTTTTCTTTTGAGACGACTTCGCTAATAATGAAAAATCCTCGCTGCAATATTGGTCCCTTTTACTATGTCTCTCCTCAGCCAATATAGCAAACGAACAACACTGAATCTGCCATGGCACGAGCACCAGACACAATCCATTTCGCATGTCCCTTTCTTGTACATCATTATATCTCAATCCTCCCATTTATTTTCTTTTTTCCATTCCTGTCTTGTCCTCCACTCAGCCAGACAGTGTTGTCACCATAAGACAGCAGAGGAGAGGAGACAGCAACGGAGACAGCAAGAAAGACACATAGAAAGGGAGAGTGAGAGAAAGAAATGAGCGAAGCAAACATGGAGAGCAATGGAGGGATTTAGAGCGAGACAGAGAGAGAGAGAGAGAGAGAGAGAGAGAGAGAGAGAGAGAGAGAGAGAGAGAAAGAGAGAGATTGGTGGGGAACGGTATAGGGAGGAAGGGAGATACGAGCATCAAGCGGTAAGTCAAAGACATTGTGCAGTATTCCTCCTCTCTCCTGTCTCAGTGCAGTGTAAATAGACAAGGTCACAGGCTGGGGTCAGAGTTTCCAGCGAGAGCTGATCCCTGAGCAGCCACCGGGGGCTGCCGCCTCAGGGACCACAGGCTCCGGCGACCCGTGGCCCCCCAGGGTTGCGCAAAGTGCCCCCTGTGCCCCTCCAAACTTTTTAATGAGGCAGTTAGCCGCGCAGCAGTGGCCTTTCAGTGACGTTAACCGACCAAGTGCTTTGATGAGAGAGAATATTGATAAAGCTGTCAGTAAGGGAGACTCTACCAGACAGGAGGTGTGTGTGAGAGTGTGTGCGTACGTGCGTGCGTGCATGCGTGTGTGCGTGTGTCTACTGAAAATGGAAAGCAGTGGACAGAATTGAGTGCAGTAATGCACATTAATGAGTTAAGAAAGCTCTTTGGTATTTTTGTGTGTGCATCTACAGCACTCTCTCTCACGCACACACAAGTATAAATATACACATACATCACTGGATCCAATGGTTTCACTTCAGCAAAGCACACACATACATAATGTGAACAAAATGTATCCATTCATCACTCAGCATGCTACTGCCAGGGATGCTTACTATCGGAATAACCAGCCTGAGACGTGTCCTGACTTCAGTTCTGTGTTTGCTAAACACAGAGCATCTATAGTGTGGCCCTGACTAACACATCCAGGGCCCTGTCTTGGTGAAGATATTACATTTTAATGAGACCTTTCCCTTCATAAGGCTCTATGACTTCATACTGTATTCCTTCTTCCCAATATTTCATTATTCGGGCAAATGTCTTGGAGCTACAGAATGACCTGCTGTGTTTACCCATTGAACCACATAACTCAGTCCCAGGTCATTTCAATCTCTTCATCTCTTTGAAGTCCAGACAGTGTAGTTTCCATTCCATAGCCCGAGGAGACGGCCCGTCCAATAACAAAACAGCCAGTCAACACTTCCGCTGTTTTTCACTCCAAGCGTCTTGGGAGCTCAATCAGCTCCTCCAAAAGCAAATGACCATTTGGGGCACAAACGATTTCCAGGTCAAGGTGGAGGACTGAGTGTGGGTGAGTGAGTGAGCAGAGATTTGGGTGTTGGAATTTGTTTTTTCTGATTTAGAAATCAAAAAGCTTGGTGGATACTGGGACTGACAAGCTGGAAGAGAGCATCTAAACAGATGTTAGTTTTTAAATTGCATTGTGCTTGTTGAAGGAGCTTTCGGGTTGGTTTATTTACACCTGTTGTTTTGTGATAACATTCAAATGTATTTCTCGAAGAAATAAAAGATGGAGTTTGTGCTACAGCTTCCATGGTCTGATTCCTTCATGGGAGAGACAAATGACCTTTTTTCATAGCAGCCACATGAAACATGTGAACATGAAATAGCCAGATAAACCATGACACTAATTAAGGTTCT
This sequence comes from Gymnoscopelus microlampas, assembly GCF_963454915.1. Lineage (NCBI taxonomy): Eukaryota > Metazoa > Chordata > Actinopteri > Myctophiformes > Myctophidae > Gymnoscopelus > Gymnoscopelus microlampas. The sequence goes on from NC_139944.1 coordinate 28,947,795, forward strand.
GTTCTATTCAGGTCAAACAGAGTCAAGGTGCATATTGGCTCACTGGAAAGGCTCTGTTACGCTAAATTGTATGGAACCTTAATTAGTATCATTGATAACACCAGTGTTTAACCTACTATTTCATGTTAATATGGCTCCCATGAAAAACGTTCTGGGTCTGTGTATATAATATATATATGCTAGAGGTTCGAGCCCTCACACCTATGTCCACGGCCGATCTGACCGATATGACTGAGTCATAAAGTTCGTCTGTCCCTTTTATGCCAATATATGGAGATCCCTGATGTCATCAGTAAAGTCCCATATATGGGCATACCATATATGGGCATATCGCTTGGATCGGCGGTTCTTCACAACTTGATTTCTATTTATGCCTATATATGGACATATCGGTTGGACCGCCAGGCACAGCACTCCCTCGGGTCGTCTGCAACGTGTGTGACGAATTCAAAGATGGTCGGTCGAACGGTTCTCGAGATATGTGGATTACAGACGTACATACATATGGTGCATTTAGTATACATATATATATATATATATATATATATATATATATATATATATATAGATACACTGTATATATCAACATGAAATATCCTTGTCATAAAGCAAAGCAAAGTGTACATTGCCTCTAGCTTATGAATGGAAAATAAATGCATTTTTCATAAATAAACAATACGTTATGCTACAGGGACGTTTCAGTGATGTAGGCTGAAGTAGAACTCTGTATGGCTTGTTGGTTTCTATACCACAAAAAGGGACCGTACCTATGTTCCCCGGGTCCTATGTTCCCCGCTTTCCTAGGGAGAGCGGGGAACATAGGACCTAACCTAAACCTAACCCTAACCTTAGTGGGGGAACATAGGGATGACCCCCCACAAAAATACTAATTTGATATATATTTCCATCCGTAATACCAGCCTCATTTAAGAGAAACTATGCTGATTCAATCAATCCATACAAAAAGCCAAATATAGCACAGGTATGCAGATAAATAACCACTTAAATTCATGCATTTTCTCTATATCAGACACGTTGTCCTTTTTTAAAGGCCAGCTCATGACAGGCTGGTATCTCCATGCATAGCAGCTGCATACCACTTGATCCAAAACAAGAGCCTGATCAGTAGATCAAACTTAAGACCTCAAATGTATGGCTCTCTGTCTTAAAGTCAGTTAAATTAAACTCGATAAAGTGTTACCACCACACCTTAAATTCACTTGAATAAATAATATGTTTGAGCCATGAGATGAGCCATGAGATATTTCTGTTAAAGCCTTGACAAACAAAGACTTCTGCCATGAGGTAGGATAGCATATAAAGAAACAATTGATGTCTGATGTCTAAAATAAGATGCACAAAAGTGAAACATCCATGTTAATTAGGCTGGCTTCAAACATTGTAGAGAAAGTAACCTGTTTTGAGTTACAGTTGGATCTGAGATTTGCAAAAACATTGCAATTTTTTAAAAGCAAATGTACACATGCAGGCTATGAGGTTCATACTGTAGTTATGTATAGTCCTTTGAGATACACTGTCAAGACTTCTACCATCTTGTATTTGAATGCATGAGTGGGTTTGGTTGTTTGCTCTGGTAGAGTATGAACCACATGCTTGACAAAATCATATCAAGAAATTAAGTCTCAGCGCAGGTTCATTAGCTGAAGGCATAACTACAGCATAACCATGCATCAATATAGAGAAGCTTATTTTATTACAATAATAGAGGTTTAATCTACTGTATTTACCCGTGACATACCGTATTGAGAGAAACCTTAATAATCACTTGTAAATTTAACAGCAAAATGTGCACATTGATGCACATGTTGACATGTTGGCGTAAGATGTTGTTTTCCAAACCTCATGATAATCTCACTATGACACTGGCATTCCTAATGAAAAATATAAACAAACCAGAGCAGGGCATGGGGTTTTTCCTTGGCCTCTAGGGAGTGTGCGTGCACAATTTCACGCTGGTCGGTCCAGTTATAGGTAAAAACGCGAAACGGCCTGTTATAGCGCTACCATGGCGAATTAAAAAAATGTAGGGTGGCATTTCTTCCTCGGCCTAGTGGCAATGTGTGTGCAAAGTTTCACGGCAATCGCACGCTGTGTTCATGATTTGAAGCATTTTGTTCAAAACAGACCACTCCTGCAAATTTTGGAAGCCAATCTTAGCCAATCAGGATTGGTTTAATGACTATAGAGATACTGTGTACCAATTTGCGTGATGTTTGGACAGAATCTGTAGGAGTATTATAAAATAAATAGTTTTGCAAAAATTGGCCGCCTGGTGGCGCTATAATTTATCAGGACGATTTCAATGCAATCGGTCCAACGGTGCCGGATATTAGCTGCTCACATACAGACGGACACACACACACACACACACACACACACACACACACACACACACACACACACACACACACACACACACACACACACACACACACACACACACACACACACAGACAGGGTGCAAAACATAGTCTCTGTCACACCTTCGGCCTGGCGGAGACAATTTAATAGGTAGCGGAAAAAAGTTTCAAACGTCAATCCTATTGAGTCATTTTGATCTGTTTCCACTGTTTATCCAGTGGTGTAAAGTATATTGTATAGTAGTGTGTATATCTGTCTGTCTCTTATATGTCATCATGATTTGTGTGCATGGGGATCTCATTTTAAACAAGCTTCATGAGTCTTCCAGTTTAGTAGACCCTGTATTGTGAATTTGTACTTCCATGTACTGTTGATCTCATGTCTTACTAAATAAAGTACATCAATCAATCAATCAATTGAGGCGCAATGAGCTTGTATATCTGCTATTTTTGAATAGCCAACCAATGTGCTATATATATAGCTAACATCTAAAATGACACAGATGCTATCGCGGTTTCAATGGGTTAATGGCAGTGACCAACTTTTGTAAAAAGTTATACAAATATAAGAGAATTGTGAAAAATACGACTAGTTTGTTGGAGTGGTATATATGTAGGTATTCAATTGTCCATTTATGCCCTCCCCGTACTTAAGTGGTCAAAAAATTATAGAACAGGCTTTAAGGACACAGGCCGCATGGGAATCCCAGGCTCCCCCAGGAGCAGTGTGGAAGTGGTCCTGAGCTTACCAGCAGGTGCATGATTTCCTCTGCCATTGGTGTGTGAATGTGTGCATGAATGGTTGAATATAATGCACATCGTAAAGCCTATAATTTATACATCGTGGCTCATACCAAACATAGACGATCTACAAGCTCACAACGTGTCTCAGCACTTGTAGATCTGCTATTTTCTGTGAGACATCAGGGCACAACTAAATATAAATCAGCCGTGAAGCTCTTTGGATTGGAAGGACTATAAAAATGCAGCATTTGCCATTTTTGCTATTTTTATCAAAGACAGTTACAACCCTCTGTACCACCACCACCACCACCACCACCACCCCCAGGCAGCCAAACACCAACCGTGATCCTAATGTTGCTGTGGATTCCCTACAGCTGCTCTACAGAAACCAAACGGCCTTAGTGGAGACTTTAAACTTAAGCCTTTTCAGGCCTTTGTGAATTGCTGTTGACTTTTTTGAATCACATCTTACTGCTTTGCCTGGTCTTTTTTTTTTTGCTATTTTGTTTCATCCATTGCTTTGTAGAACCACCATGTCGATACTTGGGAATTTGCATTTAAATGTCTTGTCATTAATTGAATGCAGACACGTTTTGAGTATCTGTCACTTATTTAATCAGCTATCTGACTGCACCTATCAGATGACATATGGCATGTTATGAACGTAGTACTGTTTGCATACAGGAAGGTGTGAGCACTGTGCACCTTGACTTTAATAACAATACCATATTGCCATCTACCCCTACCGTTTCACGCACATTTAGCCACTTTCAACCTGGCGTCCATATTTTGGGCATGTCTATAGGTGAAAACAAAAAAACAAAAACAAAAAACAGGGCTTAATTGGTTAACAGAGTCACACCTCATCAAGCGATGATTATTCCCATAACTTTCAGGTTCAAGCAAGAATACCATTTGTCTCCCCCATGCCCAGCTCCATTGATATTTGTTTCACAGCACATCAACAAATGGGGTCCTTGTTTCATTAGGGGACCTTGGTGAACATCTGTGTTTTACACAGACTCCTCCACTAATGATTGCAAAAGGACAGGTGTCCAAATTGGCACGGGCAGTGCTGGTGACGCGGCCTTGCCTCATTCACTTCCAGTCCCAGTGTAACTTACATGACAGCTCTTGACAAAAGCGGAAGGGCTTTCACTAGAGAGTATTATGGAAAAGATAACACAGTGAAGCCAAATGTATGCTCTGTCGCATGGCCGCGTCCACTAGCCAAAAATAACAGGTTTTCGAGCAAAAAATATATAAATCAGTCCTTTCTACAAGCATTGTGGTCATATGACAAAATATAAATTAGGCTTAAGGTTATAATGAAGACAAGCACAATGTTTCACATGCTATGGCTCGGAACTCACACTCGGAACTCTTGAATCACTGCCCTCCACACAGGGTTATAGCATCAGGGTCTTGAGCTCTGCGACCCCCTCAAGGAGCCCTGGAAGTCTCCAAATCCCACTTTGAGATCCATTGATTTAAACCACGTCGTCTTTAGTCCCTTCCACATATAATTCATATACTGTAGATACCTTTACAGCATACCATATTGCCATATTGTTGGCTGATAATCATTGTTGACTACCGAACAACAATATGGCAATCACTATGGTTGTACCTAGGATAGACCACACCAGATCTCAATACTGCCCAAGGTGTAGTGTTGAGGTTGGCTCCCTGGTCCACATGTTCTGGTCTTGCTCACAATGGATACTGGAGGAGGGTTCTGGGGGGGCACTGTCCAGGATAATACAAACAACTGTTCCACATGAACCTATAGGCTTATTCTCCTAGGAGATACATCATTGTTGCCAGGCAAAAACAATATAATACGACTAAAATAGCCTTAGCAACAGCCAATAAGTGTACAGCCCTTAGGTGGAAGAACGAACTCCCACCACCAACCTCTTTGTGGTTTAGGGAACTAACCTCTTGCATTCCTAGTGAAAGAATAATGTATAACCTCAAACAAAAGTAGAGGATTTTGAGGGAATCTGGCGTAAACTAATTGACTTCACTGAGGCAAATGATGTGGAGGACTGAGATGTCATCTTGGACGGTGTTCTAGCGCTCCCACCTACAAGGGAGATGCTGCTGCAACTGGCTGCAATTAGGCTTTGAAATCAAAATCAAAAGAGAGAGAGAAAGGGGGAACCTGTTTATTATTATTACCCTTATTTATTTATTTTTCAACATTTAAACATGTCTTGATGTGTGCTTGCAGGTACACATGCTTATGGGTAT